>NC_089515.1:5337460-5637460 GCF_036850995.1 Saccopteryx leptura
GGAGAAATGGAAGCTGGGGCGGCCGGGGATGCAGGCAGAGCAGAGCGACTGAGGATGCAGAGCCCCAGGCCGGGGATGCAGGCAGAGCAGAGCGACTGAGGATGCAGAGCCCCAGGCCGAGGATGCAGAGCCCCAGGCCGGGGATGCAGGCGGAGCAGGGCGACTGAGGATGCAGAGCCCCAGGCCGGGGATGCAGGCGGAGCAGGGCGACTGAGGATGCAGAGCCCCAGGCCGGGGATGCAGGCGGAGCAGGGCGACTGAGGATGCAGAGCCCCAGGCCGGGGATGCAGAGCCCCAGGCCGGGGATGCAGGCCGGGGATGCAGGCGGAGCAGGGCGACCGAGGATGCAGAGCCCCAGGCCGGGGATGCAGGCGGAGCAGGGCGACCGAGGATGCAGAACCCCAGGCCGAGGATGCAGAGCCCCAGGCCGGGGATGCAGGCCGGGGATGCAGGCGGAGCAGGGCGACCGAGGATGCAGAGCCCCAGGCCGGGGATGCAGGCGGAGCAGGGCGACTGAGGATGCAGAGCCCCAGGCCGAGGATGCAGAGCCCCAGGCCGGGGATGCAGGCAGAGCAGGGCGACTGAGGATGCAGAGCCCCAGGCCGGGGATGCAGAGCCCCAGGCCGGGGATGCAGGCGGAGCAGGGCGACTGAGGATGCAGAGCCCCAGGCCGGGGATGCAGAGCCCCAGGCCGGGGATGCAGGCCGGGGATGCAGGCGGAGCAGGGCGACTGAGGATGCAGAGCCCCAGGCCGGGGATGCAGAGCCCCAGGCCGAGGATGCAGGCCGGGGATGCAGGCGGAGCAGAGCGACTGAGGATGCAGAGCCCCAGGCCGGGGATGCAGGCGGAGCAGGGCTGACCGGGGATGCAGGCGGAGCAGGGTGACTGAGGATGCAGAGCCCCAGGCCGGGGATGCAGGTGGAGCAGGGCTGGCCGGGGATGCAGGCGGAGCAGGGTGACTGAGGATGCAGAGCCCCAGGCCGAGGATGCAGGTGGAGCAGGGCTGGCCGGGGATGCAGGCGGAGCAGAGCGACTGAGGATGCAGAGCCCCAGGCCGAGGATGCAGGCCGGGGATGCAGGCGGAGCAGGGCTGGCCGGGGATGCAGGCGGAGCAGGGCGACTGAGGATGCAGAACCCCAGGCCGAGGATGCAGGCCGGGGATGCAGGCGGAGCAGGGCTGACCGGGGATGCAGGCGGAGCAGGGTGACTGAGGATGCAGAGTCCCAGGCCGAGGACCCAAGGGACACATGAGAGCGGGAGGGCGGATCTGCTCAGGCGGCTGGCCTCTCCCATGCCAGGTGCCCGGGAGCAGGAAGTGGACAACGGAGAGAGTGTGCTGGACGCAGGTCTGGATAGACTCGCCCAACAGGCTCCTGCTTGGGAGGGGCTCCAGCTCTTCTGTCCCCCTTGCTGGGTGGAGGGAACACACCTGAGGGAACGCTCAGGTGTTTATGGGCTTCCTAGCAGGACAGAGGGCACTTTAAATGCAGCTTAGAAATGGACCCTGGCCCCGACTGGTGGCTCCATGGATAGAGCAGTGGCCCAATGTATGGAAATCCTGGGTTTGATTCCCAGTCAGGGCACCCAGGGGAAGCAACTATCTGCTTCTTCCCTTCTCCCTCTCTCTGTTCTCTCCTTTTTCCCTTCCGGAAGCCAGTGACTCGATTGGTTCAAGTGTGGCCCCAGGTGCTGAGGATGGCTCCATTGGAGTGCATTGGCCTCAGGCACTAAAAATAGCTTGGTACTCGAGCATTGGCCCCAGACAAGGTTGCCAGGCAAATCTCAGTTGAGGCATATGCAGGAGTCTGCCTCGCTATCTCTCCTCCTCTCACCTAAAATAAAAAAATAAAAATAAAAAAGAAATGGTGAAATGGTGAAATGGTACCCTGTTCTGAAGAGGAGTGTGTTTTGCTGTACCATATTCACACCTATTAACAGAACCCTGTTGCCCCTCCAGGGGGCTCCTGTAATGGGGAGCTGTTACCTGTTTAGTCACATTTACTGTGCCGTGCCTCATGGCAGGGATGGGTCTCCAGCAGAGGCTGCAGATGCTGCGTGTTGTGAGCCCCTGAGAAGCAGCAGGAGAGGACCTCACCATTAGGGAGTCTGCCCCTCATCCTGGTGCCTGAACAGCAATGGCGAGACAGGGCACTGCTGGGGTTTAATGCAATGGAAGACACCCCGATACTCTCCCAGCATGTGTTTAAAAATAACGCCTTCGTGCCATGCCCTCAGGCTCCTACCCCCTGAGGACAGGTGGTCATCTGAGAAGAGCTTCCAGCGGGCACTCAGCATCTCGGGGGCCTGCCTTCGCGACCGACAGACCTTTGCCCGGAGGCTGCCAGGAGAAAGGTGCTGACCCTCAGGTGGACTCTAGAAAGAGTTCCCAGGCTTCTGAGTCACAGCAGGTGCTCTGGAAGGTGCTGAACTCCACCCTCTGTGACCACGGCTGACGGGTAGCTGTTGGCAATATCCTTATACACAGGATCTGCTCCTGAGTCCTGCATGTGGGTGCATCTGCACAGGTGAGTCCTGCATGTGGGTGCATCTGTTAGCATGTGACACAGGTGAGTCCTCCATGTGGGTGCATCTGTTAGCATGTGACACAGGTGAGTCCTGCATGTGGGTGCATCTGTTAGCATGTGACACAGGTGAGTCCTGCATGTGGGTGCATCTGTTAGCATGTGACACAGGTGAGTCCTGCATGTGGGTGCATCTGTTAGCATGTGACACATGTTCACTGGGGTTCCGTTGTGAGCAAGACGCAGAGCCGGACTCAGGAGGACCCGGGGGAGGTTCTGATCCTCACCCACTGAGACCAGCAGGGGCAGCAACGGGCCTGGCGGACAGAAGTCAAGTGACCCAAAGGGTAAATGGTACTGGGTCTCTTCCTCTTCCTGAAAGCATACCTGAAATATCACCCAGGTAAGCTTAGGGATGTGTTTGTGTGTATGTGGGCACAGTCATCGACAGGGAACAGGTTTTTATACGTGGAAAGTCAGGAGTCTGCCCGTACCGGGTGTTGGCCTTGGTGTGTGAGGACGACTAAATGGGCCAGAGCACTCCCTCCATGTGTGGGAGAGAGTCTCAAGTTATCATCTTGGAACCAGGTAAGGGGACACTCTGGGGGCTCAAGGAAAGCCCCCCCACCATGGTGGGGACAAAAGCACCAGGCTGGGGCGACGTGGGCCTGGAAACAGTCGGTGCACATAGAAGACCATTCATTGCCCTCTAATAGTGCCCGCGGTGGGTCTAGGCCTCGCCCAAACAGTGCCCACCACTCTGCACGGAGGGAGGGGCTCTGGCTGCAGCCGGCTGTCCCCAGGGCAGGGGGAGACCCAGGTGGACAAGTCCAGGAGGTTGGCAGTGGCTGTACCATCGGCTGGCTCTAGTCCTGTGGTTTGCCCTGGACCTCGGGTATCTGACTAATCAATACTGGATTTCAGGGACTTGTTCAATTCACTCACTGAAAAGTTAATTCACACAAGCACGGAAGCGTGGCCAAGAGCGATCGCATTTGGGAGAAGTAATGTGGAGAGTGGAGTGTCCACCTTGGGGTCATATAGCCCTAGGCTGTCTGCAGCTTGATCGGGCATCTGTTTTCCACAGGAGGGCAGTGACAGGGGCTGATCCTCTAGGTTGTTGTCCTTTTGGGTAAAACTGTCCCAGGATGGGTTTGATGTCTCCATAAAATTTCAGCCATCACCTTCACCTGCTGGCCGACATATGCACTCTAAAACCAACCATACTTTTAACAAAGCCATTGGTTTTCTTGATTCAAAATCTACTCATTGAAATGCTATTGGAAAAATGCCCTTTGTCCTTAACTTGCTTCTCAATGAGTTTGTTGGAGGGATAACACGATTTCTCCCTCAACGGGGGTTGCTCTGGTTTTCAGCGGTGTTAGCAGTGGCCATGCACATGTCATCTCAGTGCTTGGCACGGAGCGGAACACCCAGTGGGCGCTAAATAAATGATTATTGATTGCTCCCAGGAAGGGAAGACAGTGAACCCCGCGGGTGACCGCGCCATTCTGTCGGTGCCACTGCCTTTCAGAGAGTTGAAAAACAAAAATTATCAAGTGATTGTAGTTTCCAAACAACGTCGAAGGAAGTAGGAAAATATTTTCCATTTGCAGAAGAGAAGAAGGTATACGTTGAAGAAGAGATAGATGATAGCTTTTCATTTCATCCGTTCACTGAACAAATACAGTGTGTCCGCAAAGTCATGGTGCACTTTTGACCGGTCACAGGAAAGCAACAAAAGACGATAGAAATGTGAAATCTGCACCAAGTAAAAGGAAAACCCTCCCAGTTTCTGTAGGATGATGTGGCAGCATGTGCGCATGTGCAGATGATGACGTAACACTGTGTATACAGCGGAGCAGCCCACGGCCATGCCAGTCGAGATGTGGACGGTACAGAGGAAAGTTCAGTGTGTTCTGTGGCTCGCTAAATTTGAATCCGTGACCAAAGTGCAACGTGAATATCGGCGCATTTATAACGAAGTGCCACCACATAGGAATAACATTACTCGGTGGGATAAGCAGTTGAAGGAAACTGGCAGTTTGGTGGAGAAACCCCGTTCTGGTAGGCCATCAGTCAGGGACGAGTCTGTAGAGGCTATACGGGATAGCTACCTAAGGAGCCCTAAAAAATCTGTGCGTGAGCCCACATCGAACTGCACTGAATAGGTATTAAACTGGGAGAGGTTTCCTTTTATTTGGTGCAGATTTCACATTTCTATCGTCTTTTGTTGCTTTCCTGTGACCGGTCAGAAGTGCACCATGACTTTATGGACACACTGTAGTTATCGAGCACCTGATCGAGCAGCTGATCCCTGATGATTACGTCGTTTTCTATAGCGTCAGGGTCATGAGCCGCCCAGCAGAGGCAGTCCAAGGGCACGGAATTCCTCGAGCAGACTTGTCTTCTCCTAACCTGGTCAAAAGGGACAGGTTCCTGCCCTGCCGGATAGCTCGGTGGGGGTTAGTTGGAGCATCGTCCCGAAGCACAGAGGTTGTCGGTTCGATTCCTGCTCGGGGCACAGACAGACACAGATCACTGTTCCTATCTGTCTGTCATACTCCCTCCCTTTCTCTCTCTAAAACCAATAAAATAAACGTTAAAAAAATAGCTTCTATATTAAAAAAAAAAAAAGAAAAAAGAAAAAAAAGGGCACAGGTTCCCATCAACAGCCATCTTATTCTCTGCCCTTTTGTGTTTGTTCCAGAAGCCCAGTGGGCGGGGACTCCCAGGAGGAGAGCTAGAAGGTGTAGCTTCCGCGTCCTGCAGACCCGGGAATGTCACACATCTGTTCTGGAAGGGTGATGGTTGAGACGCGCTCACGGCCAGCGCCGTGCCTCGGAGGAGAGAGACTTCTGCTCCCACCTAATAAAGGAAGCACCCATAAATAAAAACGTCACCCCCCCTCGAAAAGGAAGCCAAATTATGAATTCAGAAATTCGTCTTCATCTGTTTTTATTGTGGCCTAATGCTTTTTAGATCTGCGCAGGCCCTGCAGAAAATCAGCTCAGAAACTCTGCATAATTAGGACATTTTTCATCGTCGTAAATGCTAATCCCATTGGGGGAGCAGATGAAGAATTCAGAAGGCATGAATTTCTGGCAGCGGGTACCTGCAAGTTCCTTTTCTTTTCGGATAATTCATTATTTAAATCCTGCGCGGGGTCCCCTGTGCAGCCCCGCGTCTAGGATCAGGGGGCAAAGGAGGAGGAAAAGATGAACTTCACATACATTTCAACACTAAGCATATTCAAGACTCATTTATGTTGACTTGGTGTCACCGGTTGGCGTTGCGAACAATGTTAACAGTTTGCGTCGGTCACCCCAGGGGGACCCATTTGGGGAAATTAAATAGCATCATCGGCAGGCCATTAATAAGGTCAGGGGTCTAACTTTTATAGCTGACGGAGTTATTTGCTTTAAACAAGAACAGCCAAGGATCCACACAGCTGCTTTCTGCAAAGGGTGGTGGTTATTGGCAGTCCAGATGGCCTTTGTGAATGCTTCCCTGTTCCTGGCTGTGCGGGCTTTGTGACGACATGTATGCACTGAGTGAGACGTGAAGCCCTACAGCCGACCTCTGTCCGTGGAGAGCCAGCTGTGGAGGGGGGCGTGGGCAGGACCACATCTCTCTTCCGGGAGGGCTTCTCAGGGTCTCCGTGGGCTGGCAGACCGCCCACCCCCAGGAGGCACCCACAGTGTCTGTCCCCCTCTGTGGAGTGGTGAACTCATGGAGGCCGAGTGTCCCTTTCACCGGGTGCCTCAGGTGCCTGTGTGCACCTGGCCCCGGCCATCTTTCCACGTCTGTCCGTTTGAGAAACGAATGCGCTTCCGAGGACTGGCCTGAACTCGATTGGCTGCAAGTGACAGAGGGCAACTCAGCTAGCTTCTGCCTGACGGATCAAGAACACGAAGATAGGAGAGTCTGTCATTGAACCTAGAGTCAGGCACCAGGGTTCCAACGTTATCCAGACGCTCCCATTTGAGGCCCCTGTCTCTCACTGTGACAGCTGTCACCTCTACCCACCAGCAGGACCTGGCGTGCTCCACCCCAGGGCCTTAAATGCCCACTTGGTCCTGGAGAATCCCAGGACCAAGATTCTCCAAAATGGACTGTGATCGGCTCCCCCTGGGCACTGTGCCCACCCCCAGGCCAATCAGCGGGGACCAGAGACAGGTGTTCTTAGGAGACAGGTCAGCTGCCCTGGGGTGGAGGCGGGGAGCAGCAGGGCTGTGGGCTGACCAAAGAATTGTCCTGGGCAATAGGGGTGTGTGAGAGGACATCACATTGTCTGGCGCCATGTCCCTGGGACGTGGATGTCACAGCAATTGTGATTGCTTTTGCGTCCTTTGGGTGAAGACCAATTCAAGTGAGGCTGTGCTTGAACCATTCTTCTTCCACTACTTTTATTTTTATTTTTTTAGTACAACTATTGATCGACTTACGACCTATGCAACTTACGACCATTCGACTTTACGGCCACAATCGCTAACCACGACTGCTCCGCACCTGGCAGCGCAAGCGTTGCCCAGCTGGGCGTACAACAGTGCAGACCAGCTTCCAGCAGCACTACCATCTCCTCGTGCACCATTTCAACTGTTATCCCAGACTCGGTACAGCAATTTGTGTTTTGTGTCTTGGGTATTTTTCCTCAAACCCTCCCAAGATGTCTACCAAGAGGTAACTGTCTTTGCAAATATTAAACCAGTTGTACTGGTAATGCAGTGTTTTAATTAAACCTGATGAATGTAAAAATAAGAAACAAAATGGTGTAGATATGATAAAAAATGGCATAAAATGAACAAAGAAAATTATGATATATAACAATAATGAAAGAAAATTATGATAAAATATGACTTAAAGATTTTTATAACATCATTTCACAGTATTGTACATATAGCCTACTCAACTTTTAACGACCAAATTGTGTTACGACCAGTTTGTCAGAACCAGTCGTGGTCGTAAGTCGAGCACTAGCTGTATCTGACATTAGAAACCTACATTTGAATAGTTTCTAGAATATACAGCGAATGAAAGTGTGACACTCGCTAACCACCTAACACAGCGTCCACGCCGGTCCGCGGAGGAAACGTCCTCTCCCTTTCTCGCTGGCGGAAGCCAAGGCGGGCACCCTGCCCGGCTCTGGGCCCCGCGGTGTGGTGGAGGGGGTCCTGGAAGCCAGTTCCTCCGTGGCTCACAGGTGGCGGGGCCCGTGCCCTCTCCCTCCGCTGTCCGTGTTTAATTGTCATTCCTTCCTTGTCTGCACTTGGCCCTGGCTGGTGTTTATCAGGGAGCTTCCAAATCTAAGGTGCCGTCCCACGTCCTAACTCACAGGGGGAAGCCAGCAGGCCTCTCAGTCTTGAATCTTGGTTATGGTGCATTTCTCTGGGAACCACAGCAGCCATTGGTTGGGTCGGGGACATCCTTGGGAGAACCACAGGCAGAAATGGAGTGTGTTCTGCTTAAGGAACTAGAACTCGACGTGGCTGTGTGATCCTGGATGGGCATCGACTCTCCACGGGTCTCTTGTCCTAACACTCTGAGGAAAACATTGGCCTCACTTGTCCCCAAAGTCGTTCCCATCTCCTACTCTGTGTTCACTCTTAGTTTCAATATGTCTGCTGCCTCCAGCGGGGGGAAGGTCAGCGGTCCACCGGCCAAGTCCTAGCCCACGCGTGGGATTGGCCAGGCTCCTGCCTGCAACAGGAAGGGCATAGTTCCAGGCCAGGGACTGGCGCTCTGTTTTCAGGAAAATCATTTGCAGTCATGTCTTCATGTACCCACCCCCGTGGCATTCAGTGTGGGGAGGGAGAATTCTTAGAGGGCGGCGGCATCTTTACCTAAAGCGGGGGGGAGGCAGCACCGAGAAGGGCTGAGTGTGTGGACTCGGGACACAGCCACGGTGCTTGTCATCTGTACTCTCCTGGCCCGGTCCCTTGATCCGGTTCCTGTAATCGCCACCTTTCCATCCTGGGTTAACAGACGTGGTCCCGAAACATGAGGGACATAGGGAACGGGATGCACCATGCACCCGCATTTCTAAGTGACCTGAAATTCATTGAACCCATCCATTCTCAGCACCATGTACTGTGCCCCCCCCCCCCCCCCACCGCATTGCACGTGCAGAGAGAGAGCCCTGTGCAGAATACATCGGGCGGGAGTCACATTCCTGGACTTTGGGGATGATGACTTGTGTGACTCTATCCCTGGCTGCCCTTTTCTCATGATAGTGCTCCCCCCCCCCGATCTCCCCAACAACCCTGTGAGTGGCCGGTATGATTATTCTAGGTTTTCTCATGGGAAACGGAGGCTCAGGATGGACGGGAGACGGGAACCCTGTGTCTGCCAGCGCCCTTCCCCACGCCACGTGGCACACGGCTCCTTGCGCGGCACTGTTCGTCTGAGGCCACTTGCCGCCGTCTCCACTTCTGCCACGGAGTTCTCTTTGTCGCTTGAATGTGTTTGTTATCTTCTCCGGGGCTGAGGTCACCCTTTGTGCCGTAGGCGTCCACACTGGTTTCTCTCAGTCCGGGCATGAGAAAGCAGGAATTGTCCAAAGCAGCAATGATCACTTCTGGTTCCTTTGTCCAGCGTCCTGTAAATAATTTATTTGGCTCGGAGGGCCTGCGAATGCACACCTGAGAGGCCTCCCTGTAGCCGGGTGAACTCTGTGTGCGGAAGGCGAAGGCGGCTGGCGAGAGAAATGTGTCTTTGAAATCAGAGAAGACGTAGAGTGACCGGAGGACGCAGGTGGAAGCGCTGGAGGACGGATGGACGGCGGCGTGGAGTCTTTTTATGGCCCATAACAGCCACTCTTGAGAAGTCCCTGTCCGCACCCTGCACCCTTTGCAGCTGGGGACGAGGGGACAGGGAGCTTCGGAGTTAGAAAACACGGGGAAAGGTCGGAGCCGGGCACTTCCCAAGTCCCTCCTGCCGCACTCAATCCCTGCAATTAAACAAAGAAAATTGTGTCTGCCAGGCTCGCGAGCTGAAGTCACAAGATTGCAGGTATCATGCAGCGCCCTGGAATTCCTGCAGAAACTCATCAGAACGGGTACGCTGCCCGCCACGCGGAGACAGCCGTGCACCGGACGTTCCAGATAAAAACATTCAGGACGGAGCTGAAGAACCATGTGATGGTCATGGATTTCGTGAGGAGCAGCTGGTTCCCCTCCCAGAGAAGAGCCAAAGTGTGCATCATCCGTATGTACCGGGGCCTGAGGACGGCGGAGCAGCCAGCCGGCAGATATGAGGTACGGCGGCACTGGGCAGGGGGCAGGAGTGCACTCCTCGCTCACCGGGGGGAGCGGAGGCATTGCTCAGCTCAGGGGTCATCTGGGTGCTCTGTCTGCGTTCATAAATGAATCCTTCGTCTGTTGTTTTTCCCTCATGGGACTCAGGAAAAGGCTTTCCTAGTCCGGTAGCCGACTTCAGGGTTTGAACCACGGGGCAGGGAGAAGCCTAGGGGGTGAGTGTCAGTGTGTGATTGTCGCACAGCACACGTCTGCGTTTGCAAACATTTATTAATGTGCTCCGAAGAGTTGGGTGTTGGGCTCCCACCTGTACTCACGCAGTTTATTTCTGGGAGTTAAATGTTCTTGGTCCTCTAGATGTGTGAGCATCTGTGTTTAAAAACATTTTCCTATTTGGTTCCTAATGTTTAGGTAGCAGAATATCTATCACTTGCCTTGTTCGAGTTAAAGTAGAATGATTTAAATTAGGGTAGTAAAAATGGTGGGTTTTTTTTTTTTTTTTTTTTTTTTTTTTGAGGTTAGCTCAAATTTTCAAGCAAAGGCTACTTGCTACTTTTGTGGAGGTATTGGGGATGGGGGAAGAACTTTGGGGATTTAGAGTGTCCAAATGAGATAAACCCATCAATCTGAAACATTTGTATGCTGCAACTAAGTCCAAGCCACAGCTGTTATCTTTCAGAGAATAAACACGCATGAAGTCTGATAGCTCTTTATTGTACATGGAATAAATTATGAATGACATGGTAATTGACTCCCACGTAGCTCATTGTAACCATCTCTTTTGATTAAAAAAAAAAAATACCACCTGCGAGTTGCTCGTGTTTTATGGAAAGGTAAAACCTTCCTGAACAACAAGGCTCTTATTAAGAAAGGCTGCCCAGAACGGAAAGCTGGCCGGGGCCTGGGGCCTTATGTTCCCCAGCTGGCTTCCTGAGTCCGGGCTACGGGAAAACCTGTTCTGCAGGGTTCCAGGCTGGCTTCTTCCAGTCCCAGCCCAGGACCGTGACTTTCCATGTCCACAGGAATAATGGTGTTTGTTAATTAAATTCCGTCATGGTGGTTCGTTAGCTCATTGCCCAATCAGCCAGAGCAGAAGGTGTGCAATTAGAATAGAATGGAAGGAAACCAGAGGTGTTCTTATTTACAAGGAATGAATCAGTTGGAGGGCGGGGAGGAGACAGGATTTTATCATTGTATCGTTCTCCAGTCCTGCAGAGGGAGGAAAGCTTGTGGAATGGCGTCCTCTTGCATTTGACAAAAGGGTTTGTCGGCTACATTTTAAACCCTCAGTGGCAAAAAGCAGCTCTGGTGTCCCCATTTTTCCCCCATGCACAAAACTTTATGCCTCGAGCATCACTGGCTATAACAATGGGGCAGACATCTTCGCATCTTCGCAGGACACTGTAAAAATACTTCAAGCATAGCCACAGTCAGAGCTGCTACAGTTTCCTGCGTAACCCTGCCCCACCCCCCTCGGCATTTCCAGTTACAGCCAACAGTGGAGGTTGTGTGTCTGCTGCTTGAATGTCACCCGGAGTCCACAGTCCTAGGATCAAAGGGGTCCAAGGCCCCACCCCTCCCACCATGGTCAGGCTGCTCAGCTGGGTGGTCCTCACTGTGACGGGGGAAGTGGTCTGGCAAAGCCTGCCTTACCTGCTCAAGGACTGGCCAACTTTGAAAACCACCCAGGAGGATCCACACTTCCCGCCCCTCTGAGTTCTGCGCTCTTTTCAGAATCCGAATATTCCCTCAGAATCTAAACTCTAGTCACATCCACTGACCTGTTCCGATCATCCCCACCGGGGCGTGTCAGCACCATTCATATCAGGAAACTCAGGAAAAAGGCAACTGCCCCACTCAATTTCTGAGCTGAACTGATGAGAGAGTCCAATTAACAGCCCCTGGGCCCCGTTAGACTTGGCCCAGTGACCCCCTTCTCCCTCATAGGCTCCGAGGTCGTTGGTTGGTTAATCTGCGGTGGCTCTGCCCATAAGGCACTCGATGAGCTGAAAAATGAGCCAGGTCCCCAGGGTGAACTCTCAACGTGCAGAAAGGTGCTTGCTTAAAGAACCCGGCTGTCTCCCCCCCGCGAAAGTGAGTTTGAGAGATTTCGTTTCTGTGCAAACGCGATGGCTTTCAAGTCCTTCCGGTCAGGATCGACAAGTCTGGTCGAAGACTGGCATCTTCCTAAGACAGTGGCCTTGAGCCTGAGCCGTGTCCGTGCTTGGCAATGCGGCCTGTCATCTGAGACGGATAGTGAGCCGGCCCCGCGCCGGGGGATCCAGCCACGCTTGTTCTCTAAGACTGTCTCTTAGGAGGAGTGACAAGCTGACCTGCTGGGCTAACAGGTGGCTGGATGGGGAACAGGTGGCAGTGAGGGTGGTGAGTCATCCCAGTCGTTGTGTTTGCAAAGCCTTGATCCCTGCTAACCCCAGAATGCCCCAGACTGTCACACGCAGTGTGTCGAGGGCCTTTTGACTCCCGCATATGTAGTTGAGAAGGTTCAGGCATCAACTGAGCCATACCTGGGCAGTGGGGTGGGACCTGTCCTTGAGTGCCGGCCCCTGGCAACACCGCAGGCCTGGCCGTGTTCTGAGGTGCCCCGGGAAAGTGTCACCAGCTTTGGAAAGGACAACCCAAGGATTTCAGAGCTGTGTTTGCCTCCTGCAGCGTTTGAATACAAGTCGGCATCCCCCAGTAACTAGGGCCTAGTTGACTGTCGAGACCGTCCTGATGATAGTCTTGCCCCTTCGTCTTCTATCGCAAACAGTTCCTAATACATTTGTCACCGTGACACGAGCCAGGGGAAGTCTCTGTGTTTGTGGCCATCGCCGCGTAGCCACACCTCTCTACTTCTCAGAGCTGCTCTGTCGCCTTCCTTTCCTACTCACCGTTTCTGTTGTTGGTCATGTTGGACTTTAGCTAGTGGGGCCACATTCTGGCTGAGTGTGAGAATCAGGGTGAACTTTATTTATTATTATTATTATTATTATTATTAATGTACAAAAATGTCACATGTCGAGTCTATACATGTTGATAAGTTTTGGCCATAAACACATAATATCATCCCCACCATCCAGGTACTAAATGTATCCGTCATCTCTAAAGATTCCCTGGTGTTCTTTTGGGGGTTGCTTCTTCTCTGTGTGTTTTTAGTGCTAAGAACACATACCATGGACTCACCCTGTTAGCGTATTTTTAAAGTGCGCAGTGGCGTGCTGTTCCCGCAGGCGCCGTGTTCGATAGCGGATCGCTACAACCTGCTCATCTGGCATAGCTGAAGCTTTGTGCCCGAGGAGCAGTACCTCCCCACCCCCACTCCCGGCCCCTGGCAGCCGCCGTCTCGTTTCCTGCTCCTACGTTAGTGTGGATGCCACCCAGACGGGGAGTCGTGCGGCCTTTGCCCTTCCGTGATTTCACTTAGTCTCGTGCCGTCTGTGTTCATCCCAGGTGTCGCAAACAGCAGGGTTCCTCTCTTCCTGAAGACTGAATGATGTTGCCTTGCACGGGCATATTATTGATGTCTTCTTCTGCAGATGGACATTTGGGTAGTTTCCTCAGGGCAGACTTTTAAAAAGCTACAGGTGCATGTAGCCCGGCCAAGGCCATCGTGACCGGCTTGGGGGGTTTGTGTCGCATTCCTGTCACGAGCCTTGAATGAACTCCGTTCGGGCAGGAGGCTGTTACCTGAAAACAGTGTGACCGTTCTGAGGCTCTTCGGCCAACTTGAGTCCAGGGCAGTGATTCTCCATCAGGGATGATCCTCCCTTCCGCCCCCTTGGGATAGCTGATAACGTCTGGGACGGTCTTGGTTGTGACGATTCAGGGAAGACACTATCGGTGCCTACTGGGTAGAGGCCAGGGATGCTGCTAAGTGTTCTCCTGTGCCCAGGACAGCCCTCTGCCCCCAACAACAAAGAGTTCCCCAGCCTGAGACATCCACATGTGGATGCTGAGAAAGCCTAAGGCTCAGTGCCCCCACCATCACGGCACGACCCTCGTGAGGACTCTGCTCAGTGCTCGTGTGTCCGAGATGTGTCCACGTGAACCATTTCCAGCTCTGGCTGAGGTCCTGGACGTGTCCCTCTGACTATGTTCTGGTTGTTCTCCCGGTTTGGGGTAATCTTTCTCTTAAGTGTGAGCAAGTCAGGATTCAGCCGTGACTCATGGGACCCCTTGCCGGCCGCTGGAACTCTCTTTCCTTGCCTTTTCTCTTCTGCTGGCATTCGGCCTGACACGTTCTCGCTCCCTCAGCCTTTCTGAGCCCCGCTCTGCGCCTCCGGAACTCGGCGGGAGCCCCGCTCCCCGGTCTCCCCTTCCCATCGCGTAGCTGGGAAACTGCTCCCGGGGAGGACAGGTCCGGCTCCCCTCCCTGACTGCCCCCCCCCAGCCCGTGCTGCCTGCTGCCCGGTGCCAGCTGTTGTCTGGTCCCTCATGGGTCACGGCGGGAAGCGAAAGTCTCCCTGGCGGTTTTGATGTCCCACCAGGGTTGAGAGCCACCACTCTGGGCTTTGATGAATGTTTTTCAGTGTCTGGGGTGAGCCCTGAGGTCGTAGGAAATAAAAGCACTCAAGTTTGAAGTGCTTGGGCTTGAAGATAAGGCTCTTCAGGGAATAAAGAAGTCTCTGAGACCAAACAGGGGCGAAGACAAACACCCTTTTCTTCTCACAGGTATCAAAAGTCACAGGATAAGTTTTTCCCAAACCTCCCCGAAGACACATAGCCGGATCAGCCTTCTCATTTCTCCTCCCGAGGTCTTTCTGCCGGAGAAGCTGGTCTGGCCGGCGGCAGGGAAGGCTCTGAGCCCTCCGGAGTTGGGACAATGAGGGGAGAGGCTGTTTCCCAAAGGACAATAGATATTTCAATTAGCTTGGCCACCCCAGGAGCAGGTCAGGAGCCCCTGCTTTGTTTCCGGGAGCTGCCGCCCTGCCTGGTGCTCCTCCGGGAAGCCTCCGCCACTCACCTCCGTTGATGACAGCTGGTAGCCTCGCTCCAAGCGCAGGAGCGGGGAGATCCCAGATCCCAGAGGCGAGAGATGAGACGGCCCTCGGGTCTCAGTGCTGCCCACGCACCGTGCTCCAGCCTTTCCCCGCACCTGCCCCAGGAGGCTGGCTGTCACAGGGCAAGGTCTGAAGAGGAGCCCGGGGTCAGAGAGGCGAAATCCGTTGTGTGGCATCTGGAGGCACATCTGGTGATTGAGGTCTCCAAGTTAGGGTCACTGCGAATGCATTGCTGTCAGCTGAGTGTGACTCGATCCAGACTGTTTGTATCCAAGTCTCATGAGACCTAGCTGAAATCATTTTGGCTAACTTCTGTCCAACTAGGCGTGAGTCGGGGGACCGTGTCCACCCTTCAGCCAAACCAAGGGAGGGGAGGTTGTAGAGGAAAGGTGGCGGTGTGGCCAGGAGCGAGGGCTCAGAGTGAGTCTTTCTGGGCTCTGACTAGCCGAATGACCTTGGCAAGTCTTTCGACCTCTTTGAGCCTTCGTGGTCCTCCCTGTGTCCGTAAGCACCACGATGGTCTCTACCTCACAGGGTCGCTGAGGATTAAGGGAGACAGTCTATACAAAGGGCTGAGCCTCCGGCCTGGCTTGGAGATTGCATTCCATATGAGTCGCTTGTCATTCGTGTTCAAGTTCCAATATGCTTTTCCTGCCATGCCCAACCTTGCCACAGAGCCCTGACTCGAAGACCTGACCTTGCGGTCCAGGTTAATTGTGGCTGGTGCTTTAAGGATGCGGTCCCCTGTGCAAGCATGACCTTTTATACTCTTGGCTCAGGGTAATCTCCATTCCCTGAGCAACTGAGAGATCAGTCAGCAAATGGTCCCTGAACTGAACGCACGGTTTTCACTCAGCGCTAACCCTGTCCTGTCATCAGATGCAAATTCCATCCTGGATGAGGGAGCAAGGGGAATGTGAGTGCGTCCGCAACTGAACCCTGCCCGATGCAGCCGGGCGAAGGCAGGGAGTGCCAGCAGGGCATTCTTCACATAGCATGCACCCCCCCACCCTCCCCAGAGGAACGACAAGGATCTAAACGGGGTTTGACCACCTCGTCGTAAAGGGTTGAGTGGCCTCCATGCTTAAGTGTCCTTTAGAATCCTCAGGCAAACTTCTGTTAGGAATGCAGAGCCCTAGGCTCTGGGAAGGGAGAGGCCCAGGAATCTATGTTTTCAACACGGAAACTCTGTGATTCTGGCACAGGTCTGACACCCCGGCCTGGGAGATCCAGACGAGTATTTTCCGAGGGCATCCCCCAGGAGAAGATGACGAACTAGCCCATGGGCACTGGCTGTGTTAGCAGAGCTGGTGTGGAGGTCACGGGTGTGGGAGAGGGCAGGTCTGATTGGAGAGGGCGGTGCCAGGGACTGGACCGCTGGGTGGGAGGGGCGTGGGCAGGCGGAGGCTGCACAGAGGCCCCGCTGTCCCAGGGCCCCTCAATGGCTGCATTCATCTTCGCCGCAGCTGTGGCAGGCAGGAGAGCCCTGTTTTTCCCCAAAGAGAAAATTCTGTGAGGCCCGGCAGGGTGACACAGACTGCCCAGGGATGCGGCGAGGGAGGGATGGCAGGAGGAGGACCCCTCATTGGCTGTGTCCTCCTCTGAGGCTGTGCTTCTGGCCTGGTGCCGGAGGGGGTGAGGGGACAGCAGCATTGGTCCTGGTGGGAGCTGGGGCCCGGGGGGGCGTCAGAGGGGACCGTACAGAAGGTCCGCTGTGTCGGATTCAAGTGTGGAGACTGGCACAGTGTCCCTTGACCTCGCCTCTCCTGCTTCAGGCGTTCCCCCCCCCCCCCCAGGGCCCTTTCAGCCAGCACCCCGCAGTCCCCAGCCCTGTCCGCTCCCAGAGGCCGTCCTCCCTCCCACCCGACCACCCGGGCCCAGAATGTAATGTAGCTGTGACAGTCCACCGTGCTGTCCGCTCCCAGAAGCCGTCCTCCCTCCCGCCCGACCACCCGGGCCCAGAATGTAATGTAGCTGTGACAGTCCACCGTGCTGACCGCTCCCAGAGGCCGTCCTCCCTCCCGCCCGACCACCCGGGCCCAGAATGTAATGTAGCTGTGACAGTCCACCATGCTGTCCGCTCCCAGAGGCCGTCCTCCCTCCCGCCCGACCACCCGGGCCCAGAATGTAATGTAGCTGTGACAGTCCCCAGCCCTGACCGCTCCCAGAGGCCGTCCTCCCTCCCGCCCGACCACCCGGGCCCAGAATGTAATGTAGCTGTGACAGTCCCCAGCCCTGACCGCTCCCAGAGGCCGTCCTCCCTCCCGCCCGACCACCCAGGCCCAGAATGTAATGTAGCTGTGACAGTCCCCAGCCCTGACCGCTCCCAGAGGCCGTCCTCCCTCCCGCCCGACCACCCGGGCCCAGAATGTAATGTAGCTGTGACAGTCCACCGTGCTGTCCGCTCCCAGAAGCCGTCCTCCCTCCCGCCCGACCACCCGGGCCCAGAATGTAATGTAGCTGGGACAGTCCACCGTGCTGACCGCTCCCAGAGGCCGTCCTCCCTCCCGCCCGACCACCCGGGCCCAGAATGTAATGTAGCTGTGACAGTCCACCGTGCTGACCGCTCCCAGAGGCCGTCCTCCCTCCCGCCCGACCACCCGGGCCCAGAATGTAATGTAGCTGTGACAGTCCCCAGCCCTGTCCGCTCCCAGAGGCCGTCCTCCCTCCCACCCGACCACCCGGGCCCAGAATGTAATGTAGCTGTGACAGTCCACCGTGCTGACCGCTCCCAGAGGCCGTCCTCCCTCCCGCCCGACCACCCGGGCCCAGAATGTAATGTAGCTGTGACAGTCCCCAGCCCTGACCGCTCCCAGAGGCCGTCCTCCCTCCCGCCCGACCACCCGGGCCCAGAATGTCATGTAGCTGTGACAGTCCACCGTGCTGTCCGCTCCCAGAAGCCGTCCTCCCTCCCGCCCGACCACCCGGGCCCAGAATGTAATGTAGCTGGGACAGTCCACCGTGCTGATGGGTTCTGATCACAGTCAAAGGGGAGATAATATCGAGGGCGTGGGCACCGAGGTTGCACATCATGAGAGCCACCTGAGTATTCTGCCAACCATGCAGAAAAGGAAATAAAAGTCATTGAGGGCCTGACCTGTGGTGGCGCAGTGGATAAAGCGTCAACCTGGAAATGCTGAGGTCGCCGTTTCAAAACCCTGGGCTTGCCTGGTCAAGGCATATATGGAAGTCGATGCTTCCTGCTCCTCTCCCTTCCTTCTCTCTCTCTCTCTCTCTCTCTCTCTCTCTCTCTCTCTCTCTCCCCTCTCTAACATGAATAAATAAATAGATAAGTCGGCCCTGGCCGGTTGGCTCAGTGGTAGAGCATCGACCTGGCGTGCAGAAGTCCCGGGTTCGATTCCCGGCCAGGACACACAGGAGAAGCGCCCATCTACTTCTCCACCCCTCCCCCTCCCCTTCCTCTCTGTCTCTCTCTTCCCCTCCCGCAGCTGAGGCTCCATTGGAGCAAAGATGGCCCGGGCTCTGGGGATGGCTCCTTGGCCTCTGCCCCAGGCGCTGGAGTGGCTCTGGTCATAACAGAGCGACGCCCCGGAGGGGCAGAGCATCGCCCCCTGGTGGGCAGAGCGTCGCCCCCTGGTTGGCGTGCCAGGTGGATCCTGGTCGGGCGCATGCGGGAGTCTGTCTGACTGTCTCTCCCCGTTTCTAGCTTCAGAAAAATACAAAAATAAATAAATAAATAGATAAGTCATTGAGGGCACATAGGTTGGAGCCTCTGGGAGTGCATGATGAGAGGCTCCTAATCTGCTGTGTCACCACTGGGCCCTCAGCACAGAGTCAGCCTTCGAGAGACATTATGGAATACATTTATGAGTGGATGGGTGGGTGGATGGGTGGATGGACAGATGGATGAACGGATGGATGGGGATGGGTGGATGGATGGGAATGGGTGGGTGGATTGACAGATGGGCAGATAGAAATGGATAGATGTATGGAGGGATGAATGAATAAAGGTTTGGGTGGATGGGTGGATGAATAAACAGACGGGTGATGGATGGATGGGTGATGGATGGATGGATAAAGAAGTACATGAAATATGTTTTAGATAAAAACAGGTCAGAGTGAATAATGGTTGATAACATCACATATGTAAGAGGTCTTCTGTTTCAATACTTACATTAGGGTCCCTTAAAGAGCCCCCCATTTGTCAGTAACTGACAGACAGACAGACAGACAGATGACAGACATCAGCTCTAGTTCACCCAGGGGAAGGCCCAAAATAGAGGTCACTTGTTTTCTCTGCCTTCATTAATCCAATTCCAAACAGAGAAAGTATTCTGTTTTCTCTTGGTGAGTCTAATTTCCAATGTTCTTCCATCTAGAAAAACCTTTGAGGCGGCTCCAAGAAACAGCACCTTGGAAAACACCGGACTTAGGATTAGCAATGCTTCAGAGAAACAAATAGGGCGGATGACAAACGGGGAAATTGTTCTCTCAAAGTAGACCATTGATTTTCAACCGGTGTGCCGCTGAATTTTTTAAAGCACGCGCTGCCCGACTATTTAGTCAGGTGCACGGACCTCTTTTCCCTTAGCTCATCAAATTTAAAAAAATGACAGCAGTCAACACAACAATAGCTGTTTGGTGTGAATGAATCAAAATTATACCTATTCTTTTTTGTGGGGGAGGGGTATCTGATCGGCAAAAGGCGTGTTGTTTGGTGTGCCGCGGAATTTGAGTAATTAGTTTATGTGCGCCAGGAGATGAAAGGTTGAAAATCTCTGAAGGAGACGACCAAATGCTCATCATTTTGTGTGAAGACAAGAAGCCACTTCCCGGAGAAGCAGCCTGCAGTCTGTGGGCGAGTGGGTTGGCGAGAGGGTTGGCCCCCCAGGGGCTGCTCTGCCGCAGGGCTCAGACGCCTCTGGTCCAGCTACGCCCGGAGTTCACACAGCTCATTATTTTAGCTGCGATGTGCTCAAGTCCTCATTGATGAGCTCTGGGTGCCGCTGGCTTCTCAGAGCTCGGCCCCGTGTTAGCCTCTTCGTGCTGCTTTGTAAGTTGTGGGGGAACAACAGAGGTGATGGGCGAGGCTGTGTGTGTGACAGGGTCCAGGTCTGGGTTGATGGGTCCTCAAAGAGCGGCCCAGGAGCGTGTGGGCCAGGCGGGGTGCTCAGATCTGCACCCTGGCACCCGCCACGGGGTTCCTGTCCAGAAAGAGGCTGTCGTGCCCTCAGAGCATGGGTGCCCCATGCCAACTGTTACGCAGGAGACAGATGACGAGGGTTGTGTGACATAGCTCCACCTTCGTGGCCGCCTACTGAGGCTTGGCCATGACGTTTGTGGTGAGCAGCGCACAGTGGACGGACGTGTGCTTCCAGGCTAGAAAAGTCGGGAAAGCTCGTCATCTGAGATGGTGCTTTTCACGGGCTGGTTAAAGTCGGTCTCACTAAAGAAAAACTAACATTTTCCATCGTTACCGTGAATTTTACTGTTCATCTTTATATTGTGTGAGGCCGGTTCCGAAACAAAGATAAAAGCACGGAACTTGTGCAGAATCCCCAGAAGAGTACAGTGTTGACGTTTTTATCTCACGGTGCACACGGGCACATCTTTCCCCCTTCCCAGAACAACACACACACTGCCACGCCCACTCTCGCGTTTCCTTTTGGTTTTGATGCGATCACAGGACCCCCACACTCCCTGCCTTTGCCGCACTGCTGAGAACGGAGGGACCGAAGGGCAGGGAGCGGTGGCTTCCCTGTCTCTCTCCTTGCCCTCCTGCGCCATCATCCTCAGCACCAGCAGGGGGCTGACACGGGGGTGCCGTGAGTAAGGAAGCGGAGGACGTGGCCAGCCGGTTGTTTGCGTCAGGAATCCTTCTTCTCCTTCCTGCGTCTGAGGTCTGTCTGGTTCAGCGGACGGCACGGCCTCTCGGGGCTGCTAGCTCCCCGTGACTGTGTCTCAGATGCAGTTCTCTTTGCTCGTATCCACTGTGAGTCCCGCCGAACGCCCCGGCACCGTAGATCGGTCAGGTTCTGTGATGGGGGCACCTGAACACCTTCTGTGAACGGGGCACAAGGACGTCGGTCAGCGAACAACGCGCACTTGTGTGTCTCTCTGCCCACAAGCCCTGTCCCCCCGCCCCCGGGACCTCCCTCACAAAACACAAGCTCAAAGGGAACATGGTTTATGAATTAAGGTGGCAGCACCCAAACCAAAGACCACAGAAGAAAACTGTGGATAAACTGGACTTCATCAAAGTGATAAGCCCTGCAGTCATCGGAGAACATGATCACCGGTGAAAAGCCACTCCCAACACGGAGGAACCTTGCGGACATCGTGCTCGGTGAGATCAGCGGTCACAAAAGGACATAGATTATTCGATGCCCTTGTTATGAACTACCCAGAATAAATTCATGGAGACAGGAAGGAGAATGGTGGCTACCAGGGGGTGGGTGGAGAGGGAGGAATGAGGAGTCAGTGTTTGATTGGGACCGAGTTTCAGTTTGAGAGGGTGGAAAGTGGGTGTCCCCAAACTACGGCCCGCAGGCCACATGTGGCCCCCTGAAGCCATTTATCCGGCCCCGCCGCACTTCCGGAAGGGGCACCTCTTTCATTGGTGGTCAGTGAGAGGAGCACTGTATGTGGCGGCCCTCCAACAGTCTGAGGGACAGTGAACTGGCCCCCTGTGTAAAATGTTTGGGGACCCCTGGTGGAAAGGTTCTGGAGGTGATGGCGTGGTGTGACGGATGTACAACAACCGTTTGAATGGGCTTAATTAATCTCACTGAATTGTCCACTTAACATGGCACATTTCATGTTGTGTATATTTTACCACAATAAAAGATAATTTGAGATGATGACACTAACCCACGCGTGTGGCCCTTGTGAGTACAGGTTCCTAGGCAACTGCCCGGGTCCCACACCAGAGAGGGTCCTGCTCTCCCCAGTGTTTGTAAACGCCTGAGATAGTTCCTTCGCTACATGCTGAGACCTTGAGGCCAGAGCCTGCATCTTATTTCTCTCTCTAACCCTATGTTTGTTGAATTGAATCTCTAAGTCAGGGGTTGGGAACCGATGGCTCGCGAGCCAGACGTGGCTCTTTTGATGGCTGCATCTGGCTCGCAGACAAATCTTTATTAAAAAAAAAATAACGTTAAAAATATAAAACATTCTCATGGATTACAATCTGTTCATTTCCTACCACTCATGTTCATGGTTGCGGGTGGCTGGAGCCAATCACAGCTGTCCTCCGGGACAACACCAAATTTTTATTGGATAATGCGTAACGTACATGGGTTGTTGTATGGCTCTCACGGAATTACATTTTAAAATATGTGGCGTTCATGGCTCTCTCAGCCAAAAAGATTCCCGACCCCTGGTCTGAGCTAAACCAGAGTTTATTTATGACACATTTAAAAAGTCAGCCTTGTTCAGATATAATTGACATAAATATTCATACATCTTGTAAGTGTACATTTCATTTTGTTTTGACAAATGCAGACAGTCTTGTAACCAGTACCAAATCACGATGTAGGGTGTTTCCACCAGCCCCCAAAGTTCCCTGTACCCCTGGAACCCAGTGCCCTCCCCCAGCCCAGCCCCCCGGCACCGCTGATCTGCTCTTTGGGGCTAAGCGTAGCCCCGCCCGGCATGTCCTATAAGTGAGATCTTGTAGTACGCAGTTTCTGTGACCATGGTAAGTTTTTGTGATTACTTTTGGTATCTTAATTAAAGAGTTGATATTCTATTGAGACCTCAGCAGAGTCAGGGCTTGGGACCTGATTCAGGTCAGCTGGGATGTTTATCCTGACTCTGCTGCTTTGTAATCATGACGAGGCGTGGATCCTTCTTACTTCTTGAGCGTCAGTTGCTTCGTATACAGAAGGGAGTTAATAACAGCGCTGTCACCCAGGGCGTTTGTGGGGGTTGAACAGAGCGGAGTAAGGAGAGAGCGTGGGCCAGTGCATGGCTTCTAGAAAGAGCTCAGGGACGCTTAGTAATTGATCATCTTATTGTCGATGTTATTATTAACGACAGCATTCAGAATAGCGTTGCCTCCTCACCTTCACCGTGGGATGCT
The DNA here is from genome assembly GCF_036850995.1 of Saccopteryx leptura. Lineage (NCBI taxonomy): Eukaryota > Metazoa > Chordata > Mammalia > Chiroptera > Emballonuridae > Saccopteryx > Saccopteryx leptura. Next base: position 5,360,283 of record NC_089515.1, read on the forward strand.
CGTGGTACCTTCCTTCTGGAGTTGCCATGGCAATGACACAATGCCCGGGAAGCACTTCGCAGAGGGGCCTGGGCCCTGGCAAGCAGTAAGCACTCCGCAGTGCAGGGGCTCTTATCATTGTTCTGTTATAAAAGCCACTAAGGATGCCTGGCTGTCGCTTACAAAGTCAAAGTCATCCCTTCTGATTCTGAGAAGGTGTGAGAGTCAGGTGTAAAAAAAAAAAAAAAAAAAATCTCCCTTTAGATAGCTCTCTGTCAGTCTGAGTGAATAAATAAAAGGTCGCACAAGCAACTAGCCACGTAAGATGATCGTGCCGTTTCCCGCGGAGTTCTTTGTATGCAGGTGAGCCAAAGAACAGGAAATACCTCCCTCCTCTTTGCTTTTTGTCTCTGTTCCTTTGAAAGAAGAGAAGCGACAGCGATTGAGTTAAAAGCTGTTGGGTTGAGCGAGTGATTGACGTCTCAGAACTTTCTCAGGTCTGCCAAAGTCAGAGTAACTTTATCCGATTTTAAAGTGTTTCAGGCAGTTCGGGGCTCTCATTGAGGGACAGCAGATGAATGACAGTTAGCAATGGCTGAGAACACACGGGGTCCCCACGGGGTGCGCCAGAAATGGGTTCAGTTTTCAGGATCATCGGCTCCCATTTTCGAGTCTGGAGAAGACGTCACATGCTAGGAAACAGAAAAGAATAGGCTGAAAGCAACATTCAGGGACCCAGGAAAACTCTTTTGATAGACAAATAGTTCAGCTAAATTTGACTCCATCCCTGGGCAATTAACATGCCTCTATTAGGCAGTAATCCCCCCCCCCCCCCGCCCCACTGCCTGATGTCGGCATAGAAACGTTGTCATTTATCCCTGCACACAGACAGTCGCCCTGGTGGGAAAACCGAGAGTGAGTTCTCCACAGAGCATTTCTCCTTAGGCAGCCAGGGTAGGCGGCCTTCCAACGCGGGTCTCACAAGAGGATGCATCATCGGAATCACACGTCCCTCTTCCCGCCCCGATCTGCCTCATTTTCACACCAGAATCCCACCAGACACGGCCCGTGGAAAACAGACGTGCAGGAGAAAGCCGGGAGAGGCCAGAAGGTGGAACTGCGCAGGCCTCGTCCTTCAGATCCTGCGAGGGAACAGGCCTGCCTTTTGCAATCGGATAAGGGACATTATCTCAGTAATGAAAGGCGATTGAGAATCTCAATGAAAAAAAAAATCTAGTGCTTTTCATGCAGATTTACTTTAGATTAGAGAAGGTTAGAGCCAATGGAAACGGGAAGAGGCGGCACATGGAGAGGGAGTCAGGGCCGAGGGGTGAGTCTCAGTCCAGTCATGATGGTCGCAGCTGGAAGACACACTGTGGACCCGCAGACTGGCCCGACGTTAATTACAGTTGCAGAAGGAAGACACACCGGGGACCCGCAGACTGGCCCGACGTTAATTACAGTTGCGGAAGGGAGCTCAGAAGATGGATGCAAGCCCGCATTGCTGTCCAGGATCAGTCATGCATCTACATTAGCCGTAGAGACTGTGTCCCAGCCCCGGGGAAGGCTACGCTGGCCCATGGGCAGTCCACCCTGGAGCCATCGCACCCCATGCTTGCCGTCTACCCTCCAGTGGGGTCTCCAGCATCCCCAGGGGAAGGGGTTGGGATGCTAAAAAGACATGGGCCTCTCTTCCGTTTTCCTGCTGGCTGACTCCAATAACGTCTGCCACGATCCCCGAGAGAAGACCCAGCCAAAACATGCCCTTGGTCTTTGACCACTTGGGATACAAGCAGATGTGGAATCTCTCCTCTGTGTTCTTTGCGAATGTGTCCAGAGGATGCTTTGCGAATGTGTCCAGAGGTTGCTTTGCGAGTGTGTCCAGAGGATGCTTTGCAAACGTGTCCAGAGAGGGCAAAAGGAAGCCTGGGCACTCCTGCTTCCTCCCCTCACTTCTCTCCTTGGACGTATGAAGTTTCAGCCCCTATTTGACTTGCTCAGTGCTCTACAAAGCCCAGGAGCCGTTTCTGTTACCTTCACCACCCTGCATGCGCACGCGCACACACACATACACAGTGCGTGCACACATGCACACACACACACTAATATGGGGATGTGAAGAATGCTACATTCTAGGAAGAGGACAGTACTGGCTCCGATACTGAGTATGTCTGTGACCTACAGGAAACTACCTAATCCCTCCATACTCCAGAGTCCTTACTTATAAAATGCAGAGAGAATACCCGTCTTGTGTGTATGGGGGGGGGGGGCTGGTTGAGGGGTGTATGGAAAACCCTAACCTAGAGGCTAATAAGTCCACTAAATATCGAGGGTACCCAGCCACAAGTCTCCATCCCAAACTCTTGGGGCCAAATGTGATTCAGCAATCATTTCTTAATCTTATTTCAGAAAGGTAATATTGTACAACATTCCCGGTGGGATCTGACTAGCACCCTGTAATTAAGCTCACGGATGTTTCCGCAATAAAATGTCTGAATATTCACACTAAATGGAATAAATTAATATTATAAATAGCCTCAGGGTAGTTCCCAGGTAAGGTTCTGCTCTCAGATTAGTTTTCTACAGACTCTGAGAAGAAAACTCTTGGATTTCAAAGCTTTATGGATTTTAGAATTGCAGATAAGGGATGATGGGTCCATTGTGAGTACTCAGATCTCTAGAAGGAACAGTCAGGAAACAAAAAAACACATCAAAAGCAACAGCGTCTCTGTTCATTAGAACCCAGCCATCATGGCAGGACCTGAGAGCGCCAAGTGAGAGAATGGGGAGTGGTTTGTAAAATATTTAGTCTCCCATAAATGGAAGGTTCTAGCGTTACTGTATTGATGACACTCAGATCTTGCTAGTGAGCACGCAGCCTCTGGCTCCTGGTGGAATTCGTAGATCAAGTGGTGGTTGGCGTCATCCTTCTCCTCGATGGTCAGGCTTGAGACGGTCTCTGCTGGTGGCGGCACTGCATAGGCCGAGCTCTGGGGCGGCAGGTGGGCAGGTGGTCTGGAAGGGAGTCTGGGGGGGCAGTGTAGGCTCCAGAGCCACCATATTGTGTTCCTGGGCAGGTATGTCCCTTACCCTCTCTGGGACGTGGTTACTTTATATTAAAAAAAACACATCTGGGTTCTCTGGCCGCCTCTCAGCAACTTTGGAGAATCAAAATGAGGCAACATGTGTCATAGAGCTTGGCCACGGGAACCCGTCCTATGATTATGAGTTATCATGATCCTGGTCATAGTTTGCTACTCTCCAGGCAGTCCTGGAGCTCCCTAACACCTGTGCTCCAACCTGAGCTCCTTCACTTTTTTATTAGGTAGGTGTGTAATGTATGTGTGTGTGTGTGTGTATGTGACTTCAGGCCAGTGACTTAACCTCTCTTGCCTCAGCTTTCACATCTGTAAAGTGGAAATAATACTTACATTTCTCTCACAGAGTTGTTAGAGAGCCATGAGGTAATTTGTCTGACATGTGGTGAGCCCAGGGTGAAGGCTTCTTGTGGGACCCCAAACTTGAGCCAAGCCCAGAAGCATGGAGACCAGAGGTAGAAAATGGGGTTTTATATCTTTCCCCCTATTGTGTGTGGTGAAATTCCCACTGCCACTTGCTAAATAACACTGACATCTTTGGAGACCCAAGGGGGACAAGGTCTTGAAAGGACTGAGGAAGTAGCTTGAGTGACGGACTTGTGCAAGGAAAACTACAAAACATCACTTAAAGAATAAAAAAAATGAATGGGAACACATTCATGTTCACAGATTAAGAGACGATATTGTGAAGATGTCTACACTGTCCAAAATGATCTGCAGATTCAATGCAATTCCTATAAAGATTCCAATGATATTTTTTTAAAGACATAGAAAAAGCCATCCTAAAATGTACAATGGTCTCAAGGGACCCCACAAAGCCAAAAAGATCTGGAGAAAGAAGGACTAGGTTGGAAGACGTGCATTTCCCGACATCAATACCTGCTACAACGCTGCGGTAGTCAGAGCAGGGTAGTGGGCTGCGGTGCTGGCATAAAGACAGATAGATCAACAGAATGAAAAAGAGAAAGCCCAGAAATAAACATATACGGTCATGTGATTTCTGACATCAGCAGTCAGACCGTTCTATGAGGAAAGGACAGTCTTTTCAACAAATAGTGCTGGGAAAATATCCCATAGAGAAGGGTGAAGTTGGCCCCTAATCTAACACCGTATACAAAAATTAATTCAACATAGACCAAAGACCTAAATGTAAGACATAAAACTATAAGATTCTTAAAGGAAAACATAGGGGAAAAGTTTTATAACACTGGGTTTGGCAATGATTTTTTAGACATGACATCAAAGGCACAGGTAACAAATGAAAAAATGGACAAGTTGGACTTCGTGAAAAGTTTAACAATTGCAAATGGAAAGATGACATCAATGCAGGAAAAAGGCAACCTGCTGAATGAGAGAAAACATTTGTTCATCTTATATCTGATAAAGGTTTCACATGCAGAATACAGAGAAAACTCCTAAAACACGAGAATAAATAGATACATTTTTAAATGGGCAAAGGACTCGAATAAACATTTCTCCAAAAGAAGGCATACAAACGGCCAATCAGCACATGAAACGATGTTCAACATCAGTAATTAGGGAAACGCAAATCCAAACTGCAACGAGATACCACCTCACACCCATTAGGAGGGCTACTATCAAAATACAGACAATAACGAGTGTTGGCAAGGATGTGGAGAAACCGGGACAATTCTCTACCATTGATGGGAATGGACAGTGGTGCAGCCTCTGTAGAAAACAGGATGGTGGCTCCTCAAAAATGTCAACAGAACCACAACACAATCTAGCAATTCCACTTCTGGGTATACACCCAGAAGAACTAAGAGCAGGATCTCAAAGAGGTTTTGTACACCCATGTACGTTGCAGCGTTTCTCATAATAGCCAAGACATGGAAGCAACGCAGGTGTGTATCAACAGATGATGAGTAAGCAAAATGTGGGTTACATGCACGATTGACTCAATTCAGTCTTAAAAAGGAACTCAGTTCTGACCTAGGGTACGAGAGGCATGAAACCTGAGGACATTATGTGAAATGACAAGCCAATCACCAAGGACAAACACTGCAGAATTCTGCTTATGAAAAGGGTTTGGAGGAGTCAAATCACAGACAGTGGAAGGCTGGTGGCCACTGGCTGGGGAGGCAGGCAGGGAGAGTTGCTGTTTTACAAGATGAGAAGAATTATGGATCTAGATGGGGGTGACGTCCAACTTTATGGTTGCAGTTAACACCGCTGAACTGTGCACTTAAAAGTGGTTACGACGGTGAATTTTATGTTACGTGTATTTTACCATAATAAAAAATGAAAATGAAAAAAAAAAACCCATATACATGTCACGTGTTAGACTTGGTGAAAATCCAGTTGTGACACATCGCGCTATATCAGCAGCGGCTCATCTCAGCTGGGGAGTAAAGGCTGCAGGGACACGTCTCTAAGGGAACCCGCAGCAGGACTAAGCTCTCACACATCGCTGAACATGAAGCACTCGCTCTTTTTGTCCAAAAATCACTAAAGCTCCCCCTGTCCCTTAGGAAATGATATCCCCAGTCACGGAGCATCCGAGGCTGCTCCTAGCATGTTGTTAGAGCGCGCAGACAGAGATGGGAGCCCGGACCACATCTGTCACCATTATCACAGTCATGGACGTGTTAACACAGGTGCTCAGCCCCACAAAGCACCCCCGATGCTGGGCATCTGGGGTACTGCTCATGTTTTGCCATTATGAACCAACCACACTGCAGAAGCGTCTTCATGAGTATGGCTTTGGCTGTGTTTTGAATCACTTTCTTTAAATATCCCAGAGTTTTAAGCTGGGAGGGGTGTGACCAGACGTGGCCGGTGGAAGCGTGGCTCGGAGGAACCGGTGGGATGAGGCCCAGTGGTCACTACGGCAGCCTCGGTGAAGGTGGTGGTAGGGGGTGGGGCGGAGGTGGGAAGGGGGCGCATGGGGGCGGGGCTCACCGGAGGTGCTGGTGGGACGGGACGCACGCCCTGGTGTTGGCAGGGGTGGCACTAGCACACAGTGGCAGTGGCAGTGTTGTAGATCACCGTAGCCCGGTGATCACTGTGAAGGGAGGGCGGAGTGGGGGATGAGGAACTGGGACAGGATCAGGGGGTCCACCTTCTCCCAGGTTTGCTGAGAGCGAGGCAGGGAAAGGGAGGAAGAGAGGGAGGGAGTTTTTGGTGTTGTTTTTAAGTTAGCAGAGAGCTGAACATGGTTATAACGCTGAGGGAAGCAGAACTGAAGACTGGGGGGAGGCCCGGGTTCCGGGTTCCGCACGGTCTCCAAGGACACAGGGGACTGGATTCCAAGGGCCCCGTGTACCATCTGCCCTGGACGGGAAGCTTGGTTTTCATGAACAAATGAATAAATGAATGAACTCATGCATTAATTCTTCATCCTTTTCTTTCAATACATATTTATTGAAAACCCACAACGTGTCCAGGCCTATACGAGGAGCTAGGAACCCATTGGCAAATAAGACAAAAGTGATTTTATTCTCATTGAGGTTACAGCTCAGGGTGACTCACAAACCCAGGTGAGTGGAGAGCTCTGGAGTAAGTTATAAGTCAGAATTCTGACCTCCTTCTGTCCCAGGCTAACTGACTCACTGAACTGGATAGTGCTGCTTTAGACATTACACACAAGAATTGAGCTTAAAGGAGCCACACACGACAACAACCCAGGAGAAAGGAAGCTTAGCATCTCTGCTGGGTCAAACTTTCCCTGCGATCCACCCCCTCCACCCTACCCCCCCCCACACCCAGCTTTCAGACGCACCAGACTGATTGTGTTTGAAGCACAGGACAGCTCCCTTCTGCTGAACTTGGGATTTAAACCATGTTCCGTTCCCATGTCTGATGCACTTTTATTTCCTTCCTGAGAAGTTTCGTGTGCTAACCAGTATTCCCCATGACAGATCTATGCAGAGTCTGAGAAAATCACGTATATAAGTCGATTGGTAATATACATATAAACAGATCACAGTACTGAGTAAAAACATCAATGTATTTGGAACATCCTGGCTAAAAGCTCAGGTGCTTTGGGTCTGACTGACCACCCTGGTCGGCATCTTGGCTGTGTCACCGCCATGGTTGACCTCCGTCCGCTTGGGCGTCTGCTTGGGCTTTCTCCGGGGGGCCAGAGTCGGACTGACCACTGCGTATCCCCTGACAGTTGTGAGAAGTCAGTGGGATGATGGAAAGCGTGGAGCAGCAGAGCCACCTGCACGACGTCTCTTTTTTTTTTTTTTTCATTTTTCTGAAGCTGGAAACGGGGAGGCAGTCAGACAGACTCCCGCATGCGCCCGATCGGGATCCACCCGGCATGCCCACCAGGGGGTGATGCTCTGCTCCTCCGGGGCATCGCTCTGCTGCATCCAGAGCCACTCTAGCGCCTGAGGTAGAGGCCAAGGAGCCATCCCCAGCGCCTGGGCCATCTTTGTTCCAATGGAGCCTCGGCTGTGGGAGGGGAAGAGAGAGACAGAGAGGAAGGAGGGGGGGAGGGGTGGAGAAGCAGATGGGCGCTTCTCCTGTGTGCCCTGGCCGGGAATCGAACTCGGGACTCCTGCACGCCAGGCCGACGCTCTACCGCTGAGCCAACCGGCCAGGGCCACGACGTCTCTTAATAATCGTGCGCTAATAGGCGATGTCGGAGCTGGGCCCCACACAGCCAAGACAGATTCCTCCCATCACAGCGTAGCTGCAGTCCAGGTCCCACTGCTTTCTTCTTCCCTCCGGCCGTGGTGTGGGGCAGGCCTGGCTCCTGCTTGGAACGGAAGAATTTTTTTCCGGGAGCTTTTCCTCTGCGGTCCCCACACTGGTTGTCCAGACGCTGGGGAGGAGAAGGGGCCCCAAACGGGACCTGAACCCAGCAAGCTTAACTGAGCCCTGGGACTCAGGGGTGACGTGCTGCCTTTTCATCTCACACTGATTACGAGGGGCCTGGCAGGTGGAGGGGCACGGAACAGAAGACTTGCTCTGCAGCTTCGGTGTAAGGTCTGGGGGTGTTCAGGAGGGCGAGGGGCGTGGGCAGTGTGGAACGAGGTGCCCTGGAGTCTGATTACAACCAAAATCAGAGCCAGAAGCCTCAGCCACAGCGACCTGCTTTCGGAATGAACAACGAAACCCAACCTTGGTCTCTGGCAGGGAAAAGTCCGCACAGTGGTCCTCCCTGCGACCGCCGAATATGTTTTTAGATGCTCATCGATCTTACTTTCACGGGGTCCTGAAGGCTAATTCTAAACTGTGATGGCTCGTGGTTCATTGGTTCCTCCATAGTTATCGAATGTCCGGTTTTAACTCAACGCCCATTCAGCATGCTGGCGGAACTGGAAACAACATTAGCTGTGATTTATCGATCTGGTTGTGAAAGCCCGTGTTAGCTGGTGACGGTTTTCCCCTTGCCGCCTTCCCGGTGCTGGGTTTAAAACCATCGGAGACCTGTTCTTCATTTATTGGGAGGGTTGACCCGGGGAACGGTGGGGATAAGCATTCGTCACAGTCCACGGTTCTCTCTTGGGAGACGGGAGCGATTCTGGGGTGTGTCCCTTGATTTTATAAAAATAATAATGTGCGTTACTTATGGAAGATGACATGCCTGGCAAGTAAAAATATGAGACTGGGAAGGTTTCTGTTTATCTTCCAGATCCACAGTGGGCTCTTCCCGTCCCCTAAGGATCCCTCAGCCTGGGAGAGAAATGAAAGTCTTTCGAACGCAGGTAAAGAATGGGGCTCTGACTGAGTGGCAGTCCTTTTCCAGCCTTTATTTACTCTCTCTCTCTGCTTTATTTTTGTTAATAATGAAACACACTTGGGAGCCTCATGTGCCCCCAAACATGAGACGATACTTAGCTCCACAGCCCTGGCAGGCGCTGACCCGGGTGGGAATGTCTGAGTGCCTGGACTTCCGGCCGGCAGCGTCTGACAAGGCTAAGGGTGACAGAGACGCACAGGTCGCCTATGGCGGTGCCCTCAGGCCTGAGATTTCCGCGGGTGGCCGAGTGCCCAGGCTGGGGCGGCAGGGTCTGGCGTGGATTCGCTGGGAGTGAGTCACGGGACTGACGTGGGGTCTTCTCAGATCAGAGCAGGTGCAGTGTTCATGCGAGCATGGCGTCTCTGCCTGCATGAACCCTTCCTCACCGAAGCTCTGGTCCGCAGCCACGACTCGGTACAACGCACGTGGCGAGGTGGCCGCGGTCCACACCCACCATTATGTTTGTAAACACATCAACGGTATGAATGCAAGCTGCCTTTCTCCATCTTCCGTGAAATTTGAGGGGGGTTTAGGCCTCCGTTTCCTAATGGGACCGTCGTAAGATTAACTGGGTTGATATACTATACTGGTTTCGACTCTGGCTGGTCAGTTTTAAAGAGAATGTTTTCACGTAGCAAATTTTATTGTATTTTTTTTAATCCTCCCCTTAATTTTGCTTTGTAAATGTGGCCGATCAGCTGGTGTATGTCGCTGTGTGTGTCCCTGTGTGGAGGGGTGGGGGGTGACGATACACATATTTATAGCTTCTCTTTTCATTACGCGGTACCACCTGCCTCTCAAAGGTATCGGGGACCTGGATTCCTTTCTGAAACTGACCCTGTGAACACACTCAAGACAGAAAGGTGATCTGAAGGAAGTTTCCACAGCCAATCCCTGCCGGAGCCTCTGAGCACGGTTTCTAGCTTACTCTTCAATAGCACTGATATTGAGCGTGGATCCTTTAAAAACTTAGCCTAGAGATCTCTTGTGGTAAGGATGTGAATCTGCTGCTGGGGGTGCCTACCTGCACCCCACTCAGAGCACTCAGGTGGCTCTGGGAAGAGCCCGCCCCAGGCTAACCTAGATGTGCACTGGCTGGTTCTTTCTTCCCTCCTTCCTTCCTTCCTTCCTTCCTTCCTTCCTTCCTTCCTCCCTTCCTCCCTTCCCTCCCTTCCCTCCCTTCCCTCCCTTCCCTCCCTTCCCTCCCTTCCCTCCCTCCTTCCTTCCTTCTTTCTTTCTTTCTAGAACTAGCTCAGCTCAAAATGGGCCTAATCTCTATTCCACAGTGGGTGCTTGTTCACGGGACATGTAGCCATTTAATGACACAGAAACCAAGTGCCTGCTGGCCCTGAGGCCAGGGGCTAATTGTCAGTGCTGCAGGAACTGCCCAAGCAAGCCAGTGTGTGGAGAGAGACAGGTGTCTCCTGGCACCTTCTTACCTTCTTACCTTCCTTCCTTCCTTCCTTCCTTCCTTCCCTCCCTCCCTCCCTCCCTCCCTCCTTCCCTCCCTCCCTCCCTCCCTCCCTCCCTCCCTCCCTCCCTCCCTCCTTCCCTCCTTTAGTCCTTTCTCCTTTCTTCCTTCTTCTTTCCTCCTTTCTTTTTCATCTTTCTTTCTGTTTAAATCTATCTATATTTCCAAGTCCTAATTACAGGAGCACCCTTTGGAGGCAGTCCTGAACCTCCCGTATTTTGAGAGAATGTGAGTACTTGTTACACACAAAAGCCTTCATGACACGGCCCTGGCCAGTTGGCTCAGTGGTAGAGCAACGGCCCGGTGTGTGGAAATCCCGGGTTTGATTCCTGGCCAGGGCACACAGGAGAAGCGCCCATCTGCTTCTCCACCCCTCCCCCTCTCCTTCCTCTCTGTCTCTCTCTTCCCCTCCCGCAGCCAAGGCTCCATTGGAGCAAAGTTGGCCCAGGCACTGAGGATGGCTCTGTGGCCTCTGCCTCAGGCACTGGAATGGCTCTGGTTGCAACAGAGCGACGCCCCAGATGGGCAGAGCATCGCCCCCTGGTGGGCATGCCGGGTGGATCCCAGTTGGGCACATGTGGGAGTCTGTCTCTCTGCCTCCCTCCTGCTTCTCACTTCAGAAAAAGAAAATAAATAAAAAAAAAAAAAAAAGAAAGAAAGCCTTCATGACACTTGGCAAAGAGAGTAAGGTGGGTTTTATCCAGGGAGGGCTTTACTCAGGGGTCTTACCGCAGGGAGAGACTGGGCTCAACTCTGACAAGATAAGGAGAAGGGCCTTCACAGTCAAAGAGAAGGTGGGATCAGAGGATGGGAAATCTCTAAGAAGAAACATTAGGGCTAAGGAGGGTTTAGGGTTCAGTTGACTTGACAGGTGGGGTATGAGAAATTTGATCCAATGTCAAAGGTGTAGAATCTTCCTGATACTGACCCAGCAGGACTCTTGCTAAAATTGGACCAAATGGGTCAATGATAGAGCCCAAGGGTCTGGCCTTCTCAGAAGGCGTTCTCAGAGGAGCCTGGCTGCTTGGTCTGGGGGTGTCCGTCAGAGCCAGGACACATGGCCCCGGAAGGCTCACGGTCTGCGGGCTGGGCGTTCCATGTGGCCTGCAACATTGTTCCTATCTGGTCAGAGAAATTGCACTGGACCCTGGTTAAAAACGGCCAGGCAGGTTTTATGTGAGCTGCCGAGGTAGTGGGGAGATGTCACTGGAGATCTGAGCTCAGCTCTGAGTACCAGGCCACCAGGGGTTATCGCCCATCGGAGCGAGGGACTCTGTGGGGTCACTAACAACAACTTGATTAGAAACCAAAGGTGGGGAGGAGGGATTTGATTAGTCAAGGGTCAGGGAGGTTCTTGTGAAACTGGCTTAGCAGGGCCCCCTCTCAGAGTGGACTCAGCAGGGTTCTCTGACAGGCCGGCCAGCGGGATGGCTGAGGATACGGCCTCGGCTGGTGGAGGGCTCGCAGAGTCTGACTCGAGTTTGGTCAAGGAGGGAGTGCCGTCACACCTGTCCCAGGAACTCTGGTCTGACCAGCCGCCTGTGCCCTCCAGACTCTCGGGTTGACCGGTGTCCTCAGGGAAGAACAGGAAGTTTGCGTCAGGAGCTGGACTTTCCCCCAGCCTCATGAGAAGGCCCCAGCACAGATGGTATCTTTCTCTCGGGTGATTTGGGAAACCCAGAGAGCAGAGTTTTAGGCTCAGCTTGGGGTTCCAGATACACACTGCTGTAGACAGAAGGGTGGCCGTGGCAGGGGAAGCAGTGAACATGATGGCAGCAGAGCCACCCGCGGCTGAATGCGCAGGGACCGGGGGGCTCCGTGGGCCTCAGCAGTGGGAGTGGACCTTCACCCGGAGCTCATGCCTCTCCCTGACCTTCTCAGGCCCCACCCTGATCCAACCATTGCTGGTCAGGAGGCCAGACTGGGTGTTACTAACAGGGCTGGGATCCATCCAGCCTTGTGGGTACCTGGCTGGCCGGACAGCTGGCCCAGAAGGATGAGACAGATGTTCCAAAGGCATAATAAGTCCACTCATGGCTTCTCGTGTGAAAGGGGCCATAGAAGCCGTTTCATCCAGCCTCTTCCAGCTATCTGGTATCTGAGACCCCGCCCCCTCCTTCCCATGTTTCATCCAGCCTCTTCCAGCTATCTGGTATCTGAGACCCCGCCCCCTCCTTCCCACCTTTCATCCAGCCTCTTCCAGCTATCTGGTATCTGAGACCCCGCCCCCTCCTTCCCATGTTTCATCCAGCCTCTTCCAGCTATCTGGTATCTGAGACCCCGCCCCCTCCTTCCCACCTTTCATCCAGCCTCTTCCAGCTATCTGGTATCTGAGACCTCGCTCCCTCCTTCCCATGTTTCATCCAGCCTCTTCCAGCTATCTGGTATCTGAGACCCCGCCCCCTCCTTCCCACCTTTCATCCAGCCTCTTCCAGCTATCTGGGGTCTGAGACCCCGCCCCCTCCTTCCCATGTTTTATCCAGCCTCTTCCAGCTATCTGGTATCTGAGACCCCGCCCCCTCCTTCCCACCTTTCATCCAGCCTCTTCCAGCTATCTGGGGTCTGAGACCCCGCCCCCTCCTTCCCACCTTTCATCCAGCCTCTTCCAGCTATCTGGGGTCTGAGACCCCGCCCCCTCCTTCCCACGCAGGAGGCAGCTGAGTCCATAAGAAACCCCGAGGGCAGGGGACCCACATGTGATGGTAGCTCATGACATGCGCACACGGCTGGGGTTGGGAAACAGCTGATCGGTCATATTGAGCCAAAATAAAATAAACTAATTTATTTTTTTAAATCTGTATTGAGTAGGCCAAGGGGCCCCAGGAAGGATTTTTAGGTTCCTGGGATGTGTGATCTGGCTCACGTGAACGGTGATGTTTCAGGCAGGAGGTGGCCTGGGCCTGGGCCGGGGCAGGGAGACCAGGACCAGCGGCATGCTGGGAAATGACTGAGGCACAGGCGGCCGGGATGAGGGAGATGCTGGTGATGTTTCTGGGCAGAGAGAAGGTGCCAACGTGAACAAGGTAGGGGGTTGGGGACCCAGGTGTTTTCTGAGGCCAAGGGGTGGTGGTGTTGGTGGGAGGGCCCTGAATTTGTGAGGTCTGGAGGCTCTGCATGCGAGAGGCCATCGGCCCTCCGTGTCCACATGTCAAGAAAGCAGCTAGGAAGTTAGTTGTTGAGATCAGGAGACGGTCAGGGTCACGGAGCTTGAGATGATCATCGTTGACAGGTGGTCCTAGGAGCAACCATGTGAACAGCTGAAGTGAGTACAGGAGAGACCATGGGAGCAGAGAGAGTGGGGGCACCCCCGGGGCACCCCCCACACGGGTGGAGGGGAGAGTGCGTCCCGGGAACAGCAGACCCGGAGTCAGGATGTTTTCCTCAAGTTGAGGTTTTTCACACCAGGGTGACCGGCCCTCAGCTTGGGAAAGTCTTCCCACTCCTCGATGTCTTTTTTTTTTCTGAGACGATGGTGGATGAAGGTACCCGATCTCTAACAGGGGCTGCTGCCAAGGTTGGTCATGTGGGTGGTCAGGCTCCGTCGTAGAAGCTACAGCCACGGGGTGTTTGGTCCAAAGAGGGGTTCGGAGTGCTCACGCAGGAAATCCAAAGCGAACGTGGCCTCTGGGTTTCCACCTTTGGTGCCTTCGCTGCACACAGTGCACCATTCACGGACCTGGGCACTGGGAATTCCAGGACTGCAGGGGCGGCCGAGGGGTGGCGGTTTCCAAGGGTGAAACTGTCCTCTTGTCAAGGCCTGGGAAATCTGCTGGCCCCATGAACACTTTCAGTGTTCTGTGATGAATGGGATCTGATCACCGAGAGAGAGAGAGAGAGAGAGAGAGAGAGAGAGAGAGAGAGAGAGAGACACGGGGGGAATGTCAGGAAGGTGACTGCTTCTGCCCGAGAGCACACATCTGTTTTCAGAATCAGGGAATAGGGAGGGAGGCCTTTTCCAGTTTCCGTCCGGCGTGTTGTGGAAGGAATTCCATCGACTGTTTCCCTGGCTCTGTGCTACCTGACTGCCGACCGACTGACCAGGAAGGCTTGATCTAAGAATTCAGCCGTCATTAGCCGAGTCAGGTGCCTTGTTAAGCCATTTCTGGGAGAAATCAGCGAGGGGAAGTGCACATAGAGCGAACCGATGAAGGTCGCCGGGCATTTTTAATGACGGCATTCTCCCTGCTGTGGAAGGGAGGTGGGGACAGCAGCACACGGCTGGCTGTCTCCCTCCTCATCAATTAAGCCCGACCTTTACAACTGGCAGTTTCTAAAGGGTGGGCCTTTGATTGATGAATGGGATGAAGTAATTATATTTCACTTCGAACTTGAGCGGAATCCTTGGTTTCTTCCCGCTTTGGCGAGGGCGGGGATTTGCCGCCTGCCCAACCACCATTCGGGTTTCATTCTTAGGGAGCCAGTCGCCCTGATCAAACACACGCCCTTAACCAGGCTTCCAGGAAGATTATTACCTTATCCCTTAACCCCCCCCCCCCCCCCCATGGATGTGAGCTGTATTTCTCTTCTCTCCCAGAAGTCGTCTGTAGTTGTGGCTTCCATGTGAACAGGAAGCCATGGGACAGACACCTTATTTCTCCGTTTCCGTTTCCTGGAAAACCTGGTTATTACGAGGACTTGAATGGCTGGAGTTGAAACAGGTGAATTTTTTTTATTTTTTTTTTAATATTGAATCCATTTTGATGGTACGGCACACTCCTGTCCCTCGTTCTTACAGATTCCTCCGTGTCCTCCAGGAGACATTCCTTATCCCTTGCACACGCTGTTGTAAGAGTGTCTGGAATCAAGGCAACTTCTCTGGTTGAAAGTCACCCCCGTGGTCAGTGGGAAAAGCTCATTTCCTGGGCCCCTCTGCCTCCACGCCCGCCTGTGAAGATGCCTGAGGAGGCCTCTGCTGTCGGGTTCTGTTGGGGACGTCCTTCTTTCTGTCAGACGCATGTCATTCCGCAGGCATGGCCTTCCCAGCCTTGCCTTCCTGCCCTGGTGACCTGTCTTGTCTTTTCTTTTTTCTTCCTTCAAGACTGTGGGCTCAGAAGACAAGGACCTTGTCTCATTCATCTCTAGGTTCCCAAGGTCAGGGACTGGCACTCGAGACTGTTGACTAGAGCGAACAGCATTATCTGAAAGAAGGAGCTAAGAGGAATAGATTCTGTGTTCCAGGGGTCTCACATGACTCTTCAGAGAGAGCCCCAGAGCAGCTGGGGGCCGGTCAGGTGGCAGCTGTTGAGAGCCTATCAGGCAAAGAGCTGCCTTTGAGTTTTCCCGACGATGTTCTTTCAAGCGCTTCCTGTCCTGTCACTCAGCTTCCTGTGCTGCGAGGGACAGTGGCTTCCACCAGCTGGCTCCTGGGGGGTCTGACGGTGCTCGCTCTGCCCCATGTCCACCCTGCTCTGCAAGAGGGGAGGGGGGGAGGGCAGCACACCTCCTCTGACCGCCGGGGAAGGAGGAGCGTTCACGCCTGCGTCCTGGGCGAGCCGTGGAGACATGTTGGCCTCTGTCGTGCCTACTTGTGCACGTAGGGTGACATTGGAAAGAAAATGGACTAGGCAACCTCTGTCGCGGGAGCACGTGACCGTCCTCATTTGCTATCTGATGAATAACCGCTACGCCCACGTCCCTCCCCTGAATTCTGCTCAGCAGCTGCCTGGGTCCTGACCCTCAATTTTCCTGCAATCACCCATAAACAGTACAATGAGCAACCCCCCCTCCCCCACTGCCTTGCACGAGTTCCTGCCTCTAGCTTCGTCTTTGCCCATCACCTGCTACATAATCTAATTTTAAAAATAATTGGGAAATAATGAGCACAGCGCCCAGCTGCCGTTTTCCCGGTCTGTGTTGCTTTACGTCTGTAAGAAATGCATCTGGCCAGATTAAACGACTTCCTCTCAGAGCCATGAAGGCTCGGCCAGGGCCTCCTAGGCCCTGAGGGACAGGAAGGGACCTCAGCCCGGTGAGGAAATTAGAGGCCGCCTGTCCAGGGGACCGCTCGCTGAGTCTCATCCTGCAAAAGGAGGAATGAGGGGACCCACCCAGACTCCCACTTCTCTCTCCCCTGAGCGTGGGAGCCCTTCTGCCTCTCCTGGGCACCAGGGCAGGCATCTTTGGGCATCAGGATCTTGAGCTGAGCAAAGGGACCAGGTCTGAGAGACAGGCCCCGGGCCTCGTGGTTTTTGCCGGGAAGGAGTGTTTTGAAGAAATGTCACGGAGAACCCCAAGCCCCACGTCTGCGCAGCAATCCTGGGCCTTCCAGAACCGAGACGAGGTGTTACTGATCCCAGCAGAAGAAAATGTCCCTGCGTAGCTGGTCATTCCCAAGTGATCACTCGTGCAGACGGAGATGGAGACAAAGACGGAGACAGGGCTGGCTATGGGCCCCCCCTGGGCGGGCCTGCAGCCCCGAGTTTATGGGTGTGGAGCCCCGGCATTGTCACATGCATTCCTGTGGTCTTCTGGAGTTGGCGGTGTTATTAGGAGGTAAACATGGCCGTCATTCCGTCACCCCCGAGGGTTACTCAGCATAAAGCTCTCCTATAAAGGTCTGTTTCCGCCCTCCTCTTCATCCTCTTGGTGAGCGAGAGGTTCCTGCCCTGGGTATGGGGCCGGCCATACACACAGTGCCCGCTACTGGCCCTGTGAATCAACAGCCGTGGACGGGTCACATACAGTCACAGCCCCAGGGCGGAGGACACCGCCTGCCATGTACAGGGTCACGGGAGGACTGCACTAGACATCTGAGGTCAGAATTGCTGTCCCATCTCAGGTGGCACTGCCGTCCACCTGGTTGGCCAGGCTGGAAACCTAGCACTCTGTCGGCCTCTCCATCACTCGCCTGTCCCACGTGTGACCGCGGCCCTCGGCCCTCCAATTTACCTCCTAATGGTCTCTGGGACCCATGCTCTCCTCTCCACCCCTGCCATCAGCTTGGCCTGGACGGCTGCCCCATCCCGGGCTTTCTCTGCCTGCTGTCCGACTACAGCCAGGAGGAGCCGTTGAGGCTGGGCTATCCCCTCCTTAAAGCCTCTCCATGTCTTTCAATGGCTCTTAGAACAAAGACAGTCCTTCCTCTGTCTGAAAGGCCCTGGGCGCCTTGGTTTCTGGCTCTTTCTACCTCCCTCTCCCTCTCTCTGGTCACCCCTGCCCTGGATGGGCTCCGGTGAGGAGGGAACCCTACACACACTGGCCCCTTTCCTTGGGCTCTGCACCCACCCACCCCTTGCCCCTGAGCAATCTCAGCTTATCCCGCAGACGCTCCTGCATCTGCTCCAGGGAGGCCATCCCTGACCCTCAGACCAGCCCCACCCAGAACCGAGGGCCCTTCCTTTCCTTCACCACACTCGTCACAATCATGTCCTGCTTATTTTGACGTGACAAATATCTGTTCCGCCATCCAGACTGGAAGCTGCACCAGAGCTTGCGTTTTGCTTGTCCACCCCTGGACCAGGCTTCAGTGGTCCCCAAATGCCTGGGTGGGGTGGGGGTGGGGGGACATGAGCTGGCTGGTTGGAGGGAGGAGCTAAGTCCTGGGCGGGGCCTGGAGAGCCACAGGGGACAGAGAGGCGTGTGGCCAGGACATCAAGAGGACTTTGAGGTGATGCCCCGAGATGCTGGGTATGTGGTTCCCGTCTGCTCTTCCTTCTCCCACTGCCCTGAACTGATCTGACCCCGTCTTCTGACCGTGGTCTGTCCATCTCCTTCCTCTGACGTCGTCAGCCTCTCTCCCCCAGGGTGGCCTGCCCCGGAGCCACCGGCCCAGCCTGCACACAGGTCCAACTCCCCCAGGGTGGCCTGCCCCGGAGCCACCGGCCCAGCCTGCACACAGGTCCAACTCCCCCAGGGTGGCCTGCCCCGGAGCCACCGGCCCAGCCTGCACACAGGTCCAACTCAGCCTCTCTCCCCCAGGGTGGCCTGCCCCGGAGCCACCGGCCCAGCCTGCACACAGGTCCAACTCAGCCTCTCTCCCCCAGGGTGGCCTGCCCCGGAGCCACCGGCCCAGCCTGCACACAGGTCCAACTCGGGCTTATCCCTGACCGTGAGTGTGATGTTAGGCGGCTTTAGACTACACAGGTGGATTGACCACAGCTTCCCCCCCCCCCCCCCCCCCCCCGCCAAGAGAAAGATAACATTTACAGATAATTGTTGGGAGTCACACGCTCCTTCCAGAGGTTGCAGATGACCGGGGCGAGGCTGCAGCAGAAGGCCGACGCGCAGACTCCGGCCGGCCCCGCCAGGCGGGACGCCGCTGGTTTGGGTGAAACGCCATTAATCGGGCGTGGAGAGAAGAGGCTGGGGCAAGCACGGGTGTGGCTTTGTTCGGAGTCACTTCGGCACCCGGCCACCATCATCTAAAGAAAAGATTGTTGTGAAACAGAGAAGTGTGTGAAAAGAAAAGAAGCAACAACAATGGGAAGTGAGACATGGAATTCCATGTCTTTTGGAAGCTTCTGCTGTTATCTGTGGTACGGGTCATCTGCGTGTCCAGTTTCCTTGCACGAAAGACGTGTGCCTTGGCAGCTGTGACGTCACTGGGCCGGGGGGGGGATGGGGACCCTGAGCAAAGCCACCCCCTCCCTTAGGGACACTGTCTGCCCTCCCCGCCTAGCTTCCATCCTGGTAATAAAAACGCCCTCGCTGACCACGAGGCCGTCCTGGTAAAGCATGTTCTTCTGGACAAATTGTCTCCTCACCTCGCTTTCTGAAGGTGGTCTCTCCCTGTGGGCGTGATGGCGTGTTGACAAGGTGTCCCTGGCTCAGGGGGTGAAGTTTGGGGGTCTGGGGGATCTCACTGTGACCATGAGAGGTCAGCCCAGGGAAGTGGGGGCCCCTGCCTTCTCCCGGCGTCCGAGGGAGGGCCGTGACCCCTGGGGTCCCGGGGAAAACCGTCCCTGTGTTCCAGCAGGGGACAGAACGAAGGTCCGGCTTCTCTTCTTGAAGTGACCTTGGCTTCGTGTCCGACGCTGACCTCGGGCACATGAGAGGACCATATGTTAATATAACCTTCCAGAACGTCCTCCCCTCCGCTTGGTGACAACCCGGCTCTCTGACCTCTGTGCTGAGGGCGAGGTCCTGAATCTTATTTTATGAGCTGTAGCCGGGACGTTTCCATTTCCCACCACGGCCTTGACTGCTGAGGGCAGCGTTTCCTTAGAGCCGTGGCTATGATTTTTCGATGGAGGTCTTTCTCCATGTGGAATCTTCTGGAAGCCTCGTTGTGACCCAGAGAAAAGCAGAGGCACCTGCCTGAAGGTTACCCTCTCCCCTGAGGGTTCCCGGAATCCAGCTGTGGGGGACTTGAAAGCCATTCACTCTCCGCAGGGCAGAAGCGAGTATGCATCCCCCCAGAATACACATGGACTGCCCTCTCGTGGAATGCTGAGACGTCACACGATGACCCGGAGCCCCGTGGACAGAGCGGGTTGTGGCTGCGGGTGTTCCCTTCTCTCCTGGAGATGCCCCCGGCCTCCCCCGTGGTCTGCTCTGCAGTCCCTGAGTCTTGCCGATTTCAGGGCTCTGAGAATGTGCTGTTGAGTTGAGCCGGGGGATGCTGCCTCAGGGTCGCGAGGGCGAAGGGCGGTTCCCGGGGCCCCGGCAGGGGGATGCAGTGGAAACACATGTGGAAGAAACACACGTGGGAGGAAACACGCATGGAAGGAAACACGCTCCGGGTTTTACCCAGAAGGTGGGAGGAAGCGAGTCTGTTGTCGGACTGTGCTTTTCACATTCCCTTCCCAGGACGGAATAGTGTCACGTTAATGACCCTCAGCGCGGTGTTTCCGTCAGCTCCTTCCGACGGGTGCCGCTGGAGCGCCAGCGCCTCACTCAGCCCCGAGTGCGGCTGTCTCTCACGTCTGCGTGTGTCTAACCTTGACTTGTTCTTGTTATGGGACTTGGGAGACACTCTGTGAGAGGGATCAAACCTGGAGAGGGGCCACCGAGGGGGAGGCTGGCCGGGCTCTGTCCCTGGACAGTTTGAGGACAGGTGGGGCCGGGGGTCAAGGGTCTCCTCTCCAGAGAGCTGTACCACATGATGAGTTTGGGGATGTGGATGCTGAGCGTGGAGTTCCCTGAGTGTGAATTAATATTCGGATCAGAGGCTCATGTTCCCGCCCTCGGAGACAAGACTGGAGTCGGTGTTCCGGGCGAGATTAGGAGGAGGCTTTGGAAATTGCAGCTCTTCCCCCAGCTTGGTCTTCAACGTCGGACAAGGAGACGGACTCCGGGGAGTATCGGTTTCACCGTTTGTAACATGGGAATAACACCGAACTTGCGTTGTCGTTCCGAGGAGTAGTTATCACGGGTAGAAAACACTCATTCTAACCACTTTTCAAAAAAATGTATTTGCGGTAAAACCTCTTACCGTGAGGTCTGCCGTTCTTCGCCGATGGTCACGAGTCCATTGCGTTCTCGGTGACCACGGGTGTAGGTTGTCCATACCGCAGACCCATGGTGCGTTCATTTCTCCGGACTGAAAGTGTGCGCCCACTGAGGGGCAGTCCCCACCCCCTCCAGCCCCGGGGGCCATCACCGCTCCAGTCTTTGAGTCTATGAATCTGACCACTGTACACACCTCGGACACGTGGGCTCAGGCAGTGTTTGTCCTCTGTGACTGGCTTCTGCTTGGACACCCGCTGCTGGGGTCCTGGTGTTCGTGTCGCCTGCCCTCCACGCCGATCCCTCTCTGTCCAGCTCGCTGCGTGAGGGAGGTGCTGAGATCTCAGAGGCCTGGAAGGCAGAGGTTGGGACAGTCAGCCACTCCTGCCATTTACTGAGACCTTACCGTGTGCTCGGGAGCTGTTCTGGGTACAGGGATGAAGCTGCCCTCCTGAAATCCATATCCTAGAGGTTCAGGATGTGCAGACGTCCAGCCAACGGACAAGGAAGCAGAGTCGCTGCAACCAGGGCCGTGGTCAGCAAACCACGGCTCGCGAGCCACACACGGCCCTTCGGCCCCTGGAGCGCGGCTCTTCCACAAAACACCACGTGCGGGCGCTGCCTCGATAAGGAACGTACCTACCTATATAGCTGAAGTTTAAAAATTTGGCTCTCAAAAGAAATTCCGATCATTGTGCTGTTGATATTTGGCTCTGCTGACTCATGAGTTTGCCGACCGCTGGCGAGGAGATGCCAGAGGGACACAGAGAGGGGCACTTGCTTCAGGCCAGGCAGCTGGAAAGGGACATCGCTGCCCCAGGAGCTGGAACAGGGGCTTCCTTCAGAGAGAGGGGGCACAGGATGTGCGGAGGCCCCGAGTAAGGGAAGAGCTGCACACTCCCAGGAGCTCAGAGGAAACACGGCCTGGCTTGATCATGCGAGGAGGCAGGCAGTGGTGGGAACACCCAGGGTGTGGAAGAAGGAGGCTACAGGGTGCCTTTTGCTTTGTGAGGAGACAAGGTGTGTTTGTTTAAGAAACAGGATACAAAATGACAAGCACGGACCTGTTCGGGTCCCTGCTAGCGGCGCAGAGGAAGGGCCTAGAGCTCTAGTTTCTCTTTCTAACCTGGGGTCCCCCTTGATGGTCAGAATGGAGCGGATGAAATGACAAGGGAGTGGTGACCAGTGGTGGCCTCGGAGAAGCGGAGGCGCTCAGATGCAGGTTGGAAATCGTGTTGTGTCCCAAGATTTGCTCAAGGACGGGATGTGGGTAGCAAGGGAGAGAAGGTGTTGAGGATGACGTCACCTGCAGTGTCTCCTCTTGTCCCCTCGAGACACCCGGAAGTGGATGGATGGGCACTCGGAGGTTTAGTAACCTGCCCAGGTGTCAGGACCACGCAGTGTCACGTCTGAGCCTGGCAGGGCTGCCTGGAAGCGGCCGTCTGTGCCACGGTCACCATGTGCTTCCTGGGGGCCGCGGAGCCAGCGGTCACTCACAGACATGCCCGGGGCCCGTCAGAGGGACCTGAGAACGAGGCTCCGCCCTTCTCCCTCCACTTCTGTCCTCACTCTGTGTCCTCCCTCCCATGGCTGACTCTCGCCATGCCAACCCCAGGGTCCCTCTGCAGCATCTGAGCCCCGCCTGGGCCATCTCATCCGAGACAGTCCCCCCGTCCTCCTCCTTGGCCTCCTCCTCCTCAGGTCATTCCCAGCGCGACCTCACTGGGACCAGTGAAGACTCCAGCATCTCTGGGGCTCAGCACACGGTAGGCATCCAGTGAAGTGTGGTCAAATGATGATTTTTAACATAAAGACAGGCTGGTCATCTGCATGGGCTCCAGGGATTCAATCTGTGTGGCCCGTTTTCTTATTAAATATATATTAAAATGGGGACAGCGATAGTGTCTGCACCATAGGGTGACTGAGGAGATTAAGCAAGGTCACGCTGGCCCCGGGTCAGGGCAGAAGGCATGCATGGATAGTTGCTATTTTTATTACCTCTATGTTAAGAAGAAAGTTGAACAATGCTACATAGTTCATGTCAGCTACAAACAAGGAATATATGCACGTTAAAAGAAAAGTTGGTGAGTGTGGGAGGAAGGCTCTCTCTCGGCGCCGTCCACGGGCAATCTTTGGGGTCCGAGGCCCTGCCTCCCCTCTCACCTTTCCCTGCCGCTGGCATCTCTCGAACCCCACACTGCCCGCTGTGGCCCCGCTCAGAGCTTTGTGTGGCCGGCGGCTCCACTCCTTAGTTAATACCAAATACGCGGACTTACTGCCAGGCAGCGTGTCGCGTCCCCGTGGAATAGCAAGCACGCGGGGCCCGGTCACTGACAAGCCGTTATTCTCCAGGTGCTTCTCCTCCCTGGAAAGCATCCGTCTTTCCAATACATTCAACTGAAAATTTAAATATGTGCAACTGAAAAATTCCTCTGCAGACCTTTCCCGTTTCAAGACCCGCATGCTGAGAACAGAGGCCCTTCGGAGGTCTGCATCTGCTGGGCGGCCGGGAGCCGCCTGTCCCACCTGCCTCCCGCATGTCCCACCTGCCTCCCACATGTCCCACCTGCCTCCCGCATGTCCCACCTGCCTCCCGCATGTCCCACCTGCCTCCCGCATGTCCCACCTGCCTCTCGCATGTCCCACCTGCCTCTCGCATGTCCCACCTGCCTCCCGCATGTCCCACCTGCCTCCCGCATGTCCCACCTGCCTCCCGCATGTCCCACCTGCCTCCCGCATGTCCCACCTGCCTCCCGCATGTCCCACCTGCCTCTCACATGTCCGAGTGGGCTTTCCCCCAGGATGCGGGGGGAGGGGTGCTCAGCATGAAGCCAGGCGGGGCCCCAGTGGAGGTTGAGGAGAGTCGGCACTGGCCAGATGTCTCCCCTTCTTTTAGAGGGGGCCCATCAGATGCTGCTCATCAGAAAGCGTTGCCGGTGGGGGGGGGGTCTGTCTCCGTCATCCTATTAGCGAGGATACGGGTGGGGGGCACCTCGTTCTCTCGCCGAAGAAAGAGACGGAATTAACATTGAAGAAGCTGTCATCCTAAGTTGCCACCCTTCACGGTGAATGCAGGAAGAGGTCGGTGGTGGCACACTCATGCCGCCTGACATCAGCCTTCATCATTCCTGAGTAGTTAGAGCCCGAAATGCCACATCGGAAGGCTGCCTCTGCCTCCCAAGCCTGGGGAGGATGTCACTGTAGGGAACACTGGCTTGTGTTTGGAATCTTAATGTCCACCTTGGCAGTGTCACAAGGACTCCTATTGAAACCCCAGAGAGCAGGGCGAGTGGTGGGGTAGAGCAGGGGCAGGCTCCAGGGACTGCCACTGTGCAGTCGGGGGGACGCATGGAAGTGGTCACCGCCTGGCCCCTCCGTGTGAACCGGGGTCACAGGGTGCTCCCACCTACGAGTGAGGTGGAGAGTGGGCGGTCAGGAGCAGGTAAGCCTGGTCTTAGGGCAGCTGCAAGAAGTGGATAAAGGACAGGAAAGCGATGTCACGTGGCCAAGGAGACACTCTACTTAGGAGTGGTAACTGCCAAGTACTCAGAACTGTCCACTTGGCAAAGTCAGCCCCAAATAACTTATTATTGAACTGTTCTCAGTCCCAGAGGCAGGAGCCAGTGAAACACCCCTTGAGACTGACCTCTATCTAGCAAGATCAGCATCCCTCCCCTTGGCTCTGTGCTCCCAGTGACAGTCGGAACGCAGGCTGAGGGCTCATTGCGAGTCCTAGAATTCTCCACAAATAAGGAACTGGGGAAAGAATGACTAACAGAGCATCCAATTGCCCAACATCATTCTTTTCCTCCCTCTCTCCCTCCCTCCCTCCCTCCCTCCCTCCCTCCCTCCCTCCCTCCCTCCCTCTCTCCCTCCCTCCCTCCTTCCCTCCTTCTTTCCCTCTCTCCCTTTCTTTCTTCCATTTATCCACCCAACCTTTTATCTATACATCTACTAATCGATTCATCCATCCATCCATCCATCCATCCATCCACCCACCCAACACCTAATAGGTGCCTGCTTGAGAATGGCCCCGAAAATACATACATAATTAAGACATAGACCTTGGCATTTTGAATTTACCACAACAAATAAACATTTGGAGACCCCAAGAATATTAAAGCCAAAGAGATCTTTAAAGACCTTGTCCTGTTGACCAGTAAAAAAACCGAGTCACAGAGCCAATGAGTGACCCAACCAGGTGGGTCTAAAACCCAGGCCCCCTCGCTGCCAAGTGAAGGAGTTTGCACACCCTGCACTGAGGAGCCCACCTTCTGGATGAGAAAAAACTCAGGCTTTATGGGTTGGACATCACTTCCTGCTTTTTCCTAAGAGACGTCTGCTCATTTTGATATGGAGAATGAGTTGACTTCTTATTCAGAGAAACCTAGCCTAGCATATTCGGAAATAAACCAGATATACTCGTGTTGACATGAAAATACCCTTGACCAAGCAGCTGGGGTCGGGTGTTCTTTCTGTAGAAGGTGCTGGGAGGAATGAGAATGCAAGACCTTGGCCAGGAGACTCCCGTTCCTTACTTGTATCTGCCCAAACCAGGAATGAACTGCATGTTTTTGTTTTTGTTTTTTTTTTTGTTTGTTTGTTTCTGTGACAGAGACAGAGAGAGACAGATAGGGACAGACAGACAGGAAGGGAGAGAAATGAGAAGCATCAATTCTTTGTTGTGGCTCCTTAGTTGTTCATTGATTGCTTTCTCATATGTGCCTTGACTGGGGGCTACAGCAGACCGAGTGACCCCTTGCTCAAGCCAGCGACCTTGGGCTCAAGCTGGTGAGCTTTGCTCAAACCAGATGAGCCTGCGCTCAAGCTGGTGAGCTCAGGGTTTCAAAACCTGGGTCCTCCACATCCCAGTCTGACTCTCTATCCACTGTGCCACCTCCTGGTCAGGCCGAACTGCATGTTACTTCTTTCTAATAGTGGATCTCCCTTGACCCTACGCCAAACCTCTGGAGTTTCCGTCCGGCTTCAGGACCGGAGGCATGAGCCACGTGGAGACCGGAAGGAGGTCCGCTCTCCAGCAGGTTTCCCTTTAGGGGTCACTCCCGGTCAGTCGGATGCTCTCGTATTGCTCTTACCCACGTGGACCCGACGAGGTTTTCCTCACCGTCCACGAGGTATAATCCAGTGGAACCATTCCTCAGATATTGGAATAACCAGTTTGTCTCTATTGTTATTAAAAAACAAAACAAAACACCACTTTCCTTACATGGCCGTTCTGGTTTCACCAAGCTTCAATGAGATGGCTCTTGTCATGGCTGCCGAGCTGGCACTGGACAGAAATGTCCTTGCAGATGGTCAGGGAGGAGTTTAGAGGGGTTGACCCCCAAGGACAGGCACACTTCCACTTGGAAGTCAAGGTCACACACTCCTGGGGAAGCAGTTGTAGAGTTCCCCCCTCTCCTTAACCACCAGCGCCCGCCCACCTGGGAAGCCAGCAGCCATGACAGCACGCCGGCCCCGTGTGCCAATCCCCAGGGCTCAGTGTTTCTGCTCACAGCACGTTTTGGCTCTTGAACAGATCAGCACCATAGTTCAAGGATCAATCGTTACTTCTCCCTACTGATCCATTTTAATTGTGATATCAGAGCTGCAGTAATCCTTGTTAAGTCGGAAGGATATCTCCGAAACCAGGGTAAATGTTTTATTTTTATAGTAACGAGCCTCTCACCAGGGAAGCAAAGTAGGGGGCTCACCAGTCCCCAAAATGACCCCAAGCACCCATACCCGGCTTCCCGGAAAGTGGCCACGGTCAGCTGTCCAGCCAGCCCAGTGCCCTCTCGTTCCCTGCCCACCAGGACAGCTGTGGGTTCTGGGGGACACGTGGTCTCCACAGGGCAGTAGAGATGCAGGATTGGCTTGGGATAAGAGGGGTGGACAGGGAGGTTGAGGCAATGGCCCAGTTTCCATTTCAACTTGGCCATAGTTCAGAGGGGAGCAGGTTATTGACTCGGAGAAGGAAGGCGTGTGAGGCCATCTCACATTTTGAGACAGAACCCAGCACTCTGTGGAAAGTCTCCAATCTGCAATTTATCCACTGTTGGAATGAAAACTTGCAGTAAAGATTCTGGTGAACAAGGCAGAGAAACATGCTGGTTGAATTTCAGTCCCCGAGGTCACTCCGACGATGCCCACTCGCCACTTCATTTTGTGTTGATGTCATTAGAGGAAGTCAGGAACTGCCCAGACGAGCTCAGCCCACACGAGCTCAGCCCACACGAGCTCAGCCCACGTAAAAGGAGTGTGCGCTGGTGGCATCTGAGGCGGGTTCCCTGCCCTCCGCTCCGCCCTCTGACCCTCTCTACTTTCTCAGACCACCTGCAAACCAATCAGGTGTGGGGTGGGTGGCAGAGGAACCTCACCCTGAAAGAATGCTCTATTCTGGGTCAAGTTTCCTGAAAGATGGTCCACTGGTTACCAGGTAAGCAGGATGCTAAATGCTGGAGTACTTTACGAACGCATGACTGGGTCAAGTCGGTCTGACAACACTGCGTTCCTGAGGTGAGCTGTGTTCTCTACTGCGGGGCTCTCAGAGCCCCCCATATGCTCACGGGCGTATCTGTGCAAATCCTGGTGCCTTGTGACCTCCTCATGGTGAACGTCCTGCAGGCCGGTGTCGTGTGGAACAAGCATCAGAAAGTGGTGCTCTGGAGACAAACCCTGTCATTGACTTAAAAAAGAATCCAACATTGAGAGAAAGAGAAATTTGGATTTTTCTCCCCCTTGGTCACAAGGAAGACAGAGCAGAGCCTCGTAGTGGGCAGGGGGTTAAAGAGCAGGAGGTTGGGTTGGGGTCTCCTCTCTAGCCTGAGAGAATTGTTCCTTAGGCGAGCCAGAGAAGGCAGGTATACCTGGAGTTTATTTCATTTATTTCCATCCACTCAACCATAAATCTTCCTTTGCTGCCGTGTCCCCGGGACTGAGATGGATTCGTGGGTGAAGGGCGGAGTGAGCGAGCATGCCCCAGAGGCCATCCTGACAAACAGTTCTCACCCTCGATGCAGACTGCCGCGCGAGGGGGACAGTTGGGGGAGCTGAAGGGAATTAGTGGAGGAACACCCCAGCCAGCCCACGAGAGGGAGAGGCCACGAGGGTGTGTGTGTGAAGCCTGGGAATGTGAAGGAACAGAGGACAAGCCAGCTAGGGGGTAGAGACAGGGCAGGGGTGGTGGGAATGGCGGCGACTGGCATGTACAAGGGCCAGGGGGCTGATGGGCGTGCCGGGCACCCCTGGTGATGGCAGGAGGTTCCTGTTGCTGAAATCCCAATATAAATTATAGGGTACGTGTCGATAGATGGGTGCCAATTAGAGCAAAGTTGGGGAGGGCTCTCTAAATGTTCATAGTTATCCACATTAATCACAGACAGGGATTTTTATTAATGTCAAGACTTATTGGAAGGGCCTCGGGAACAACCATCCATAAGATTGTCAGACAGAAATAACTCAACTGGGGACTCTTATCCATGACAGATGCCACTAAAATATATACCCCATATGTCATCGTTATCACAATAAACAGTCAACATCTATTAATTCCTTCCGCGCCCAAAGCACAGATGGCAACAATAGATGGGAGAGAACACTTGAAGCAAGTAGGACTTTGTTCAGTCCGCAGATATTGACTGAGCGCAGGCCTGTCATGCGCCAAGCACCAGAGAGATGAGGCCAGTTCCGCACTGTCCCTGACCCCGAGGAGCATAAGCGCTAACCAAAGGCAGGTGACTGCTACTTTTGTCGTCTAGAGATGTGTCATGCAAGTTTATGAGAAAAAGGTTGGGACCTTGTTCTGTCGATGCCCGAAGAGAAGATGGGATTACAGAACACATAGGAAAAAATGTCCGCCTTATTAAAATGCAAATCTTCAACGCACCTATTAAAACTAAGCCCTGCCAGCGAGCATGTAAAACTACCAAAGAAACCATTCCAGGGAGACTAGAAAAGAAACAATTCAACAGAAGGAAAACAACTCTATCCCTGAAGATGTTCATTGCAGTATTATTTATTCGAAGAAAAGTCAGAAGCAACCCAAAAGCTTGATGGTAGGAAAATTTATGGAAATTTTGAATTATTTATTTATTCATCCCTTTTCCCTCCAAGGATGATCTCCTATTTTTTCCTGACTTCCACAATGGAAAATAGGAGCGTGAACTAAGGTGGGTGGGAGGAAGGTGCTCAAAACGTGATGCTCAGGAAATACAAATAAAGTTGGGAAATTATTTCACCACTCCTTTAGTTCCAATGGACTATGTTTTTGTGTTTTGTTTTATTTTTTAGCAAGACACAGTCCTGGGCATGAATCACATGGGTGATAATTGGATGACATCAAATTTTAATATGGTTTTGTTTTTTATGAATCAAAGCAGAAGAGCTAAAGTTGTCAAGCCAGTGTTAAACTGAGACAAGGATATACTAGAGAGCCCAGAGACAGGCTTACATAGGAGTGGTCACCTGATGTGTGGTCAGATATATTCTCTGAGTCACTTGAGAATATATATATGTTTTAGCTAAATGGAAAACAACTAGATTTTAAAAGCTAACACTGGGAAATCTCTTAATAATTGTAGGGTAGATAAGCATCAAACACCAATTGTAAAGGAAAAGATGGGGTGTTTAAAAATTAAATTGAGAATTTTTGAATACCATGTAAGATAATACCAAGGCAAGTCATGGAGTGTCAGAAGATAATTATGGGAGGTACGTAGGTAGGTAGGCAGATAGACCGATAGATAGATCTAACAAAAGGTGTAGATGCAGTCTCTAGGATATATAAAGAATTCCTATAAATCAATAAGGAGAACAACCTAATTTTTAAAAGGGCCAAGAACCTGAACAAGCAAATATCTGAAGAGGTTCTCAAGATCATTAACCATGTGGCGGGACATGCAGGTTAGAACTGCCATGACATCTCTCCCCCCCAGAATGGCTACAACGAATGAGATTCTGTTCAGTGTTGGAGAGGATCTGGCGCAGTTGAAGCTCACGCAGGGCCTGTGGGAGTATGGACTAGCACCCTGACCTTGGAAAACTGTTGAGCCGTCAGCTGTAAACAGCTGAACATATGCCCGCCCTGTGACCAAGTGATCCCACCCTTACATCTATGCCCAACAGAAACGTGCCCTGGGAGACAAATTTAAGAATATCCACGACAGCATTGTTTGTAATAGACATTAATGGGAATTAACCCAGAGGTCCATGGAGAGTTAATTGGGTAAATACATTGTAGCAAGGAAGAGGAACAAGCCACTGACACACACTGTAAGACGGTGTGTGCCAAGCTGAGCAGGAGAAACCATGCGCAAAGGCGTGTGTGCTTTATGCTTCATTTACATACAGTCCCCAACAGGTGAAAGGACTCCCTGGTTCTGACTGAAGCCAGAATGATTGATGTGGGGGCAGGCAACGTTGGGGGAACACATACGAGGGAGGTTCATACATTTTTTTTTAACAATCAGAATGGTGATTTCCCAGATGTGTTCATTTCATAAAAATTATCAAGCTGTTTGTTCCTTTTTCCTGCATGTATGCAATCATACTTCAATAAAAGGGAACTGAAGTTGTTTGACTTACAGGAGAAAAGACCAGGGGTTCTTGATTCCTGCCTTAAAGCAAATACTTAGGATGTTATTTAACATACGGAGGAAGTCTGGCTTCCACCAGGTAAGTGCAAGATCAAACAAGTACAAATGGAAGCAGCAGAGAATTTGGCCAGGCAGGAAGATGGACTTGTTGAGAATAAGAATGACTCACATGCAGCAACAGTGTGTGTGTGTGTGTGTGTGTGTGTGTGTGTGTGTGTGTGTATGGGGGCAGGGGGGTGGCCTCTGTTGTAGAATCCTCAAAGAGGAAACTAACAGCGACCAAAGAGTTTCACGTCAAAGTCAGGAGCAAAGCTAGGTAGAGTGACACATTTCCTTGATTCTAAGGTGTGTGTTTTGTTACATTGCCACGTTTCTGAAACCTTAGATGCAGCATACCGTCCACAGCACTTGGCAATACACGGCAATGTCTTTCTTTCTTAGATCCAGAAAATAACGGTGTGTCGATACTGAGACCGTAAGATTGAAAGGCACCTTCCGTTTGATGAAATATGATAATGAGGCCCTCTTCGAGCTCTGAGATTCCCTTCCGTGCCTCCCCGTGAGGGAGGCTGAGTCCCTTCAGGAAGCGTTTTCTGTCCCTCCCCGAGGGCTGTTCCACAAGAGGGTCAAGAGGGGCCTCATCCATTATGGGCACTCAATAAATATGAAGCGTGTGCTGTGGCCTGCAGCCAGCTCTGAATAAGAACTGGCATACGTTAACATTTAATGCTCGTGGCTTTTGTGCCTGATAATGTCTCTCTCTCTCTCTCTCTCTCTCTCTCTCTCGCGCTCTCTGACTGTCTAGAATCATCCACATTTGTAATGGCAAAGCCAAGGTGGGACGAAGGGAACGCTTGTGGAAGACGCTTGTCTGTAGGCACCAGGGGTGGGGGGAAGGAGCAGGAAGGGGAGCCCAGGGCACACACAAGGACGGAGGTCTTGGGAGCACAGCTCCTTGCCCTAGCAACAATCACAGATGCCATTGAAGCGAATGAGGAGCCGTGTTGGGGACTGGCTCCCCTGCAGACAATGAATGGAGGGGGGCTTGCATGTCAGTGTGGGTCCCCAGCCAAAGAACGTGTTTAACCATGATGTATACACCTGACAATAAGACCCGCTCGGGCTGGAAGGGTGGAAAAGCTCTAGTTCAGCTGTGTTGACTCAGTGGATTGTCAGAATCCAAACCGGTCCCGACTGGTGGAAGGCAAGCCTCTCAGTGTGGGCATTTAGGTGGGTCATGTTGTCTTGCTGTGGGGCTTTCTCTCGCCAGTGGGCACAGGAACGTTCTGGGGAAGGGAGCGGGGTCCACGCCCTGTTCCCCTGACACTCCCTGCTGGAGACCCCATCGGCAGGGATGCCCCAGTTTTCTCATCTTGGGGGGGGGGTACAGGCCTGCAGAGTGGTTTGGAAGGAGGCAGCCCAGCCCTGTTCGGTCGTGCTCATTGTGTTTTGCAGTCTCCCCCTCTCTGGGTGATGAGAGACAGGAGGAGGCTTCTCTAGTCGTTTCAGTTTTCTGAGAGCAACCGGTGCCCGACAGATTTAGGAAAAACCCCGTCTCGGAACTTAACTGCCCCCATGGTCTTGCCACTTCAGTTAAGCAGCTCTGGTTAAGAAAGGGAGGTGCAGGCGGCGAGAGGCCGGGTCAGTCTTGGGGGTGGCGGCCCCGCTCAGCGGGGGCACTGGAGGCCTCCGCCTCGAGGAGTTGAGGAGGGAAGGCAGACTGTTTTTTTTTCTTTCTGCCTGAGATTCAATTAGGAGGAGACGAGCAAAGAGCAAAGATCAAAGGTTTTGCCCTTCCAGCGGCATAAATTGCAGAGAGCCCGGCTTTCGTCGGCAGTGGCTATTAATTAGGAAGATGGATAGCCCAGACCGGAAAGGGCAGGCTCAGATACCCACAGCCCTGCCCTGACCTCTGAAGTCAAGTCAGTGGAGAAGCAGTCTCCGCGTGGCTGACCGATGGAGGCTGACCCCAGAAGCTGCCGGGGTCCCCCATTGTGCCATGCCCCTCCCCCCACCGTCTGCAGCACCTTCCAGCCTCCTCAAGTCCTCCCGCAGCCCGGCTTACGTCCCCCCTCCTCCCTGAACACAGGCCTGCCGGATGCACGGCCGTCTGGAACAGTCAGTGGGATGGTGGACTCACAGGTGAAAGATTATGTGGTGTGCGTCTCCCCCACTTCCCACCCCTATAGGCTTATCCAAGTCCTCCAGGTGAGCCCTCAAAATCTTTCCTCTAGGATGGCCAGCCGGGGGTCACCTCCTGCTCGCTGGAAGAGGGTCCCTGCAGAAACAGAAGCAATGATGGGGGCAGATGCTAGAGGATTCGGTGCAAAAGCCATCGGTTCAAGCGTGAAGCAGACAGATGTAAATGCACATTGGCAGGCCGGGTGATCCCACCCCTAGAACCGAGAAGGGACTCACAGGCTTGGAAAGAGAGCCCCTCAGACACGAGTAGCAGAGGACTGAGTGGCTGTCCGCCCCGGCACAGCACACACACCAGCTGGGCGGTCCTGCGTCTCAGCTGCCCGGCTGGCGTGCTTGTTTGTGGCTGGGGACGCTGCTCGACCCCCCCCCCCACATCCCGCCATCCCAGAGCACAACCCCTGTCCAGTGGCCCAGGACCCTCACACGTCCCCACCATGGATGCTAAGATCTCAGGCACAAGTAGAGGTGGTGGTGCTCCGATGGGAGGTGCCCAGCCCATGGCCAAGTTGGATCTAGATGAAAAGTGTTGGGGGTTCCACGAAGCTCCGACAGTGTGGTACACACGGCGTATACATGTACCCCGATCCACGAAGCTCTGACAGCGTGGTACACACGGCGTATACATGTACCCCGATCCACGAAGCTCTGACAGCGTGGTACACACGGCTTATACATGTACCGCGATCCACGAAGCTCCGACAGCGCGGTACACACGGCATTTACATGTACCCTGATCCACGAAGCTCCGACAGTGCGGTACACACGGCGTTTACGTGTACCCTGATCCACAAAGCTCCGACAGCGTGGTACACACGGCATTTACATGTACCCTGATCCACGAAGCTCCGACAGTGCGGTACACACGGCGTTTACGTGTACCCTGATCCACGAAGCTCCACGGCGTTTACGTGTACCCTGATCCACGAAGCTCCGACAGCGTGGTACACATGGCATTTACATGTACCCCGATCCACGAAGCTCCGACAGCGCGGTACACACGGCATTTACATGTACCCTGATCCACGAAGCTCCGACAGTGCGGTACACACGGCGTTTACGTGTACCCTGATCCACGAAGCTCCACGGCGTTTACGTGTACCCTGATCCACGAAGCTCCGACAGCGTGGTACACACGGCATTTACATGTACCCCGATCCACGAAGCTCCGACAGCGCGGTACACACGGCATTTACATGTACCCTGATCCACGAAGCTCCGACAGCGCGGTACACACGGCGTTTACGTGTACCCTGATCCACGAAGCTCCGACAGTGCGGTACACACGGCGTTTACGTGTACCCTGATCCACGAAGCTCCACGGCGTTTACGTGTATCCTGATCCACGAAGCTCCGACAGCGCGGTACACACAGCGTATACGTGTACCCTGATCCACGAAGCTCCGACAGTGCGGTACACACGGCATTTACATGTACCCTGATCCACGAAGCTCCGACAGTGCGGTACACACGGCGTTTACGTGTACCCTGATCCACGAAGCTCCACGGCGTTTACGTGTACCCTGATCCACGAAGCTCCGACAGCGCGGTACACACGGCGTACACGTGTACCCTGATCCACGAAGCTCCGACAGCGCGGTACACACGGCGTACACGTGTACCCTGATCCACGAAGCTCCGACAGCGCGGTACACACGGCGTACACGTGTACCCTGATCCACGAAGCTCCGACAGTGTGGTACACACGGCGTATACATGTACCCTGATCTTGACCCCATTTGAATTTGTCTCTGTTTCTCTAGTCCTACAATGCCTTTCCCTGCCCTGATGGCAGCTATTACAATGGTCTAAGTAGAGACTACCCCTCCCAGTGGAGTGATTATATTGTATCATGCTTGTCTTTGGGTCCTCACAATGCCTTCTACCTCACAGGTACTGAAATAAGATGTTTGCTGCGTAACCGAAGAAGACCTTGTTGTCTCTTTATATAACTTCCTCATACTTTATTTATAAATTTCTTATGTATATCTTAATTCCCCTATATTTTATGCCTTAAGGAGATGTGATTAGAGAATAAAATATAAAGAAATTAAAAGCATAAGTCAAATCAGATCATTGTATTTAAATATATTTTTAATAGCCTTGTTTCAAATGCTGTTGATAATGGTTCCTGAAATCATCTTATGAAATATTACTAATAAGTCATTAGACTTGGCTTAGATACTATTTTGGTCTTCTCCACATTTTTTTTTTCTGAGTGAGAAGCGGGGTTGTGGGGTGGCAGAGAGACTCCCGCATGTGCCCGACCGGGATCCACCCGGCACGCCCACCAGGGGCAATGCTCTGCCCATCTGGGGCGTTGCTCTATTGCAACCAGAGTCACTCTAGCGCCTGAGGCAGAGGCCGTGGAGACATCCTCAGCACCCAGGCTAACTTTGCTTCAATGGAGCCTTGGCTGCAGGAGGGGAAGAGAGAGAGAGGAAAGAGAGGGAGAAGGGTGGAGAAGCAGATGGGCGCTTCTCCTGTGTGCCCTGGTCGGAAATCCAACCTGGGACTTCCACACACTGGGCCAACGCTCTACCGCTGAGCCAACCGGCCAGGGCCCTCCAGGTTTTCATTCAACAGAAGAGACGTGCTTTGCCGGTTATGGCGTCCCATCGTGTCTAGGGTCGTTTGTGACTGATAGCTGTAGGGGGGCGACCAACCTCCGATGGATTTTGTTTCCCTCTAGCCACGCCCGGGGTGGCTCCTCCCAACTGACTCCCTGCCTGGCTGTGGGACAAGCAGCTGTGACACAAGCAGAAGCTTGGGAGGCTCTGGAGAAGTGGGGCTCATCCCTCCCGCCCCTGGCACCCTGTGGTCTGCCGGTGAATGAACTCATCTCACTCCTGGAGGGAGGGAAATGTGAGGAGGGGGCCCCGGCATTCCCCTGAGAACCCAGAGGAGTCATTGAGGCCATTTTAGAGCATCTGGCCCGGCCGGCACAGAGACGCCTCCGGATCGTGAGCAATGGCAAACACGCAGTTTCAGGACACCGAGTTGGCAACCCATTGTTAGGCTGTCTGTGCCAACTGAGACACAACCAAGCCCAACAGTTGGCATGGTGAGCGGGCGTCTGCTGCTCCACGTCACAGAACAGCTCAGATATCAAGTCTGTCCATCTGTTTGGTACAAGCCAGTGCTGCTTGTCTTTTGGCTCTGGGTCACATCTTCCGAAGGACTGAGGCCCTTTGGGTCACTGAACGATGTCCCTCTCTGTTGACTCTTAGTCCCCAGGTTCGACGAGCCTTCGTGGGTGTGCAAAGGCCAGAAAACCACGGGCGTGCGCCCCGAACAGGGACCTACGTTAAGAATGGGAAAACTGGTCGTGTCATCTAAATTCCCTGCGCCCCATGTCCACCCCCGTATGACAACCTCACTCCACAGGCGTGGGGAGGGCAGGGGCTACCTGGATCCGAGAGCGTAGCTTCTGGATGGAGCAGAAGGTGCGCCCCAAGGCTCCTTACACGTCCCGCGTCTTTCTCTAACCCGAGTTCGCTCAGCAAAGCAAGCGCTGCCTCATCCTGATCGTGAGATCTTAGAGGGGCTGCCGGGTGTCATGGATGTCTCCCCCCCCCCCCCTTAGAGTGGCTGGACACCGCATGCTGTCCCACCCCGATGACCCAGAGCATGTCGTTTCCTCTCTGTGTCCTTCTCTGTCATGTGGGGATAATGAGACCCACCTCCTGGAAAGGGGGCGGGAGGCAGGCGGCAGGAGCTCCGCGCAGTGCCCGCAGGGGTCTCCCTCGGCTTTCTCTCCGCCCGGAAGACTTCCGATTGTAGCCACTCCGGAACCCGCTGCCCAACCTCTGTGACTTTTCCCGACTCCCTCCTGCTGTGTGGGCGATGTGGGAGGGGAACACACAACCCACCCATATTATCCATGAGGGCCAGCAGAACGCACCTTTAAGAAAGGAGACCAGCACCTGCCTCAGGGGCGGGTGTTCTCCCCACTGCCTTCGTGGGGGGCGGGGCCGGGTGGGGCTGCCCGCCCCTGTTTACTGCGCGCCTGCGTGGTAGGTGTCAGGCCGTCACCGTCCACAGCGTCTCACGCGCGCTACCACACACTCTGCCCAGATGTGAGGCGTCCAGACCCCGCGAGGCTCATATCCGGAGAACAGAGCTCCCCGGGTGCCTTCTGGTCCTCACTCACCCGGTGAGTGAAGGTCACACGGTGGTGAATTTGATTTATAGTGATTGAGAGGTCACCGGTTGCCCCTT
Source organism: Saccopteryx leptura (assembly GCF_036850995.1). Taxonomy (NCBI): domain Eukaryota; kingdom Metazoa; phylum Chordata; class Mammalia; order Chiroptera; family Emballonuridae; genus Saccopteryx; species Saccopteryx leptura. The sequence goes on from NC_089515.1 coordinate 5,396,949, forward strand.
TAAAACAAGACCTGGCAAGAGTTCAAGAGTTAGTTTATCCACAGTGATTTAAAGGGCAGGGGGCCAGGGGCGGGATGCAGGACGGGGCCCTGTAGAGAATGCAACATTTCGGTTGCTTTATGGAGTTGTTCGCACTTGAATTGGTGACTGCAGACTTTTGTGTAAGGGGATTGAAAAGTGTCCCCTGAGCTTTGGTCCTTGGACATCCCTAAACTTGGGACAAAGTGCTGTATTACAACTTTAGCGACTAAAGTGAACTGGTGCCCACTGAGAGACACAAGCAGTAAGGAGGGTTTTGCCTGCCTCTCAAGGTATAAAAATGGACTCTTGGAATACTATACTAATAAAGAGTGTGAGAGCCAACACGGTCTGCCTTCCAGAGAGCCCTGCCCCAGCATCCAAGCCAGCCGCTGTAGTAGGTGGCTCTCCATTTCTGCTCAAGGGCAAATGTTTCTCTAGAGCCGCTTGGTGAACATCTGTAACACGCTGGAAGCTGAATCATGCTAACTGACTGCTGACTATGGTTAGCACATCTGTGACGAATTGTTACTTTTTAGAAATGTCTGAATGTTGGTCATCCTTCACAGACGAGTTACCAGAAAGAGATTGTGTCAAATGTTAAGCATTTCTCATCCCAGACCCAGAGGCTTGGTCAGTTGGTCCCTAAGAGTGAAAAGAATACTTTTGCGGCCCTGGCCGGTTGGCTCAGTGGTAGAGCGTTGGCCTGGCGTGCAGGAGTCCTGGGTTTGATTCCCGGCCAGGGCACACAGGAGAAGTGCTCATCTGCTTCTCCACCCCTCCCCCTCTCCTTCCTCTCTGTCTTTCTCTTCCCCTCCTGCAGCCAAGGCTCCATTGGAGCAAAGTTGGCCCGGGTGCTGAGGATAGCTCTGTGGTCTCTGCCTCAGGCGCTAGAATGGCTCTGATTGCAACAGAGCAACACCCCAGATGGGCAGAGCATCATCCCCTGGTGGCATGCTGGGTGGATCCCGGTCGGGCGCATGCGGGAGTCTGTCTGGCTGTCTCTCCTTTCCAACTTCAGAAAAAAAAAATACAAAAATACCAAAAAAAAAAGAATACTTTTGCCTGACCTGTGGTGGTGTGGTGGATAAAATGTCGACCTAGAATGCTGAGGTTGCCAGTTCAAAACCCAGGGCTTGCCTGGTCATATGGGAGTTGATGCTTCCTGCTCCTCCCCTCTTCTCTCTCTCTCTCCTCTCTCTAAAAGGAATTTAAAAAATCTTAAAAAAAAAGAAAATAATAGCTTCCATGTCGTTGAACTAATTGAAAAAAATGTTACAGTACACCTGCGAGATCTTAAGGTCCGCCTCTCAGCATTGCTACATTAAAATAGACATGCGTCTGGCTTTTTGTTTGATTTTCCAAGAATCCTGAGCCTCTTTGATGACTGGTAAAATGGGTCACAGGGGTATGTGTCATGAGCTACTTATGTAGTGGGTCAGGACACCAAGCCTCTGGGATTAACATTCTCCCAGGAGGTGGTGCCCATGGCCTTTGTCTGTCCTCTTTGGCGCTGACTGATTACACTTGGACCGCATGGAACTGTGTGATGGCTCTACTGTCCAATACAGTAGCCACTGGCCACATGTGGCTATTGAGCACTTGGAGTGTGACAGAGCAACTGAATGTTCCATTTCATTTTATTTTTACTAATTTAAGTTCTCACAGGCACACGTGGTTTGTGGTTCCCATGCTGGACAGAACAGCTCGGAGCATGCCGAATTCACGCCACTGCGGGATTGGTCTGAACTTCCCATGTGCTCCTCGGGGCTGCGTCTCCTCAGTGTCCTCGCAGCCTGGATAGAACTCCAGAAGTTGTGAGGGGAAGGGGGGGAGCCGTTCTAGAAAGAATAGCCCCTTAAACAAGTGGTCACTTATGGTAGGGGTGGGGGGTGAGGGGAATCCAGGGAGCTGATTGAAGCCTCTCCTGGAAGTGTTTAAGAATGAGTATAGAGCTATCATAAGAAACACATAATAATATGTGTTGATGATGGTGTGGAGAAGTTGGAGCCCTCGTGCACTGTGCGGTGGGGGTGGTGGAGGGGGGTGTGGGACACTGTAGCTGCTTTAGGAAAACCGTCTGCCCTTCCTCAAAGGTTAGACACAGAGCTGTATGACCCGGCAGTCCTGCCCGAGAGAAATACGAACAGATGTTCCCATACAACTTGAACACAAATGTGTGTCACAGCATGATTGATAATAACCAAAAAAAAAGTAGAAATGACTCAAATATCGACCACCTGATGAGCAGGTCGATAACATGGGGTGCAGCCACGCTGGGGGGTGTTATCTGGCAGTAAGAAGACATGAAGTCATGAGGCGTGCTATGGCGCGGACGAATCTTGGAAATGTTCCGCTACGTGGAAGGCGCCATCATGAACGGTCACGTGTTGTGTGATTCCATTTATATGAACCATCTGGAACTACAGGCCAGTCTAGAGACAGAGGTTGCCTGGGGCTGGAGGGTTGGAGGCAGATGGGAGTGGCCGTTAACAGATGGAGAGTTTCCCTCCGGGCCGATGACCAAGGTCTACACTGGATTGTGGGGAGGGCTGAGCATCTCTGTGCTGCTCTAAACACCGTTGATCGGTATGCTTTCAATGGGCAATTGCACTGTGTGTGAATTACATCTTAATCAAGCTATGTTAAAATAAAATAATACCATAAATGAAATTAAAAGGCAAATGAGGGGGGAGGGATAAAGAAAAATAGAACAAATATAGGGATGGTACCCCCCAACCACCCACAAAAGTGTGTCTGGGGCATGGGGAGTCCTTGGTGAGATTTCCAGATGGGGCTCTTCTTCCTTCCTGCTAACTTGTTATGTGCCTGTTTTTCATTTATTAACTGTGGGTGGGTGGAGGCTTGATTATAGCTATGGATTAAAATAATGACTAGGAGAGGCAATTAATTCCTAAAGTGTTTTAAAGCATTTGATTTAAAATGTGGACAGAATTAAAATAGAAATTCATTTATCATTCACTCATCTGACAAATATTTTATAAGTGCTACATATGTCCGGGACTTGTCGCAACTTGGGAGAAGAGCCGAGAGCAGGACAGAGGCGGCCCCTGCCCCCCCCCCCCCGAAGGGCCATCCGAGCCCCAGGTGTTGGGTTGGACTCCGGCCAGGCCCACTGGTCAGGGGCCTAGAGGAATGAGCATTGTTCTATTTGAGTAATTTTAGGAGAGTTTACAAAGGGACCATTTATAGCATGTGGGCAGGGGTTGGTGCAAGAACCCAGAACTGTGTCAGCGGCCCTGTCCAGTCCTGCTGGAGGCGGTGAGTCTAGGATGGCTACAGAGGGTAGAGAGACAGGGAAGCTAGAAAGAGACAAAGCCACTAACAGGAGCTGGACTCAGCCCACCCAGAGAGGGCCCAGGAGGAAGAGCCAGAGGAATCGATGCCCCAACTCGTCCCCCTCCTGTGACCTACCTGTGTCCCCTTTTGTGAACGCAAGTGGAATCCAGAGGTCAGAGAACTTTGTCAACATGCTCCATGCAGGTCAGCCGGCCAGGGCCTCGCCCAGACACCTGTCATCTTTAGGGCCCATGGAGAAGCAGACAGAGAGATGACCTATTTCTTGGCTCCTGAGAAAGTTCCAAGTAAAGGCCCACTGTGAGCAGAGCAGGCCCCGAAAGGTCTGCCCAGGCCAAGAGGACAATTGTGGGGAGGTCACGGCGCCTTGTGACCTTGTTAAACTGGGGGTCAGGTCACACCACAACTTGGCTCACTGTCTCCCAAGCCTCACATCTCACTTAGCACGGACCCAAAGTCTTGCCAGTACCCATAGTGCCCTGTGTGGTCTGCCTCGCTCTCTCCCATTCAGAGCTAGTCTCCTGCTCTGGTCCCGTGGGTCACCCGGGGCCATTCTGCAGGGCCATCTGGCTTGACCCATCGACCCCTGGTCTTTACTCGCATGCTGCCTTCTGACCAAGGCCCCATCAACAACCCTGCTCTCAGCCTCTGCTCTCGGTGACACTCCCCGCCCCTCTGCTCTCCTGACACTTACCCCCGGCACACGTAAGGGACATTTTACTTATTCGGTTCACTGTCTGCTTCTCTGGGCAGAAATGAGTGCCTGGAGGCTGGGATTTTATCCGTCTTGTTTGCTCTCAGTGCCTCTGCACCCACAACACCCCAGAGGGGCAGAGCATCGCCCCCTGGTGGGCATGCCGGATGGATCCTGGTCAGGCGCATGCGGGAGTTAGTTCTTAGTGGACGCTCAGAGAATAGTCACTGAGAAAATGACAACAGCTCACACCCACGGAGGGCTCGCTGTGGGTCTGGGGCAGTGCGGAATGACTGATATGCGCTATTGCATCATTGCCGCCATCTTACAAACAAGGAAACAGAAGCAGAGAAGATGAAATAGCATGTCCAGAGCCACACAGCCCGTGAGGGGCAGAGACAGAACATTTTGAGCTGGTAATTCTAAGTTTCTATACCCTCTTTGAAATTTTTGAGGGTCCCAAAGGGCTTTCTGTCTGTGTGGTAGGCTATCTTTGTAGGGACTGAATTAGAAATAAAAACTAAGAAAAATTTAAAATAATAATTTATTGACTCATTTAAAAGATCAATTATAACCTGACCAGGAGGTGGCGCAGTGGATAGAGTGTCGGACTGGGATGCGGAAGACCCAGGTTCGAGACCCCGAGGTCGCCAGCTTGAGTGCGGGCTCATCTGGTTTGAGCAAAGCTCGCCAGCTTGGATCCAAGGTCGCTGGCTCGAGCAAGGGGTCACTCGGTCTGCTGAAGGCCCACAGTCAAGGCACATATGAGAAAGCAATCAATGAACAACTAAGGTATCGCAACGAAAAACTGATGATTAATGCTTCTCATCTCTCTGTGTTCCTGTCTGTCTATCCTTCTCTCTGACTCTCTCTCTGTCTCTGTAAAAAAAAAAAAAAAGAAAGAAAAAAAGTCAATTATAAATCTATTACCTCAGCATCAAAAACATTTTTTTTTACCAAAACTATTCAATATTTATTTTAAAACAGAAGTTATAAGAAGCCTGAAATTGCTTTACATTTCTGCATATCTCTGTCAATGTCTGGGTTGATAGAAAACAGCAGATTTTCATATTGGCTCCTGCAGTCTGTTGTTAGGTGTTGTTTGGGTGGGTGTCTATGAAGAAAGTCAGATGTGACACAGTTATGTAGCTGGGAAGGAGGAATATTTCCTATAGCCTTTTTATACAATTAGCGACATTCTTCTTTGATATTAGGCTAAAACTTGTCAAGTGATAGTTTCCTAAAGGTTAGTTACAATGTGAAACATGAAACCATACCAGTGAACTTTTCTTCCTTTGTTACATTAAAATCCCTTGGCTGGTCTTTCCCTGGGGTGGGCCTTTGACCCACATATGACCTTGTGACATCATGCCTTGGTGATTTGGAAGAGGTTGTTGATTCCCTGAGTTATGTAGACCTTCCAAGTACTGAAACATTTTGTTTTACAACAAGAAAAATTGAATTCATTAGCATTCACACTGATCTCATCCGTAGAGTCTTTGATTGTGGGGAAGCTGTCCAATTTGGGGAGGCACAGACAAGTGTCCAATGTTCTAATTGTACTTGATGTTGCCAGTTTTTATCACTGGCAACAAAGATGATCAGTTGTTTCCTTAAAGGAACAGGTTTTGTTTCTTCATTAAAAAAAAAAAAAAAAAGTCGGCCACAGACCACAGCTGGTCTTGTAGCTGCTCCTGCCGGCGGACATGGTGCTTCTAGACCGAGGGGCTAGGTCTGTTCTAGCTGCAGCACTTAGCAACCGCATGGGGCTTTTCCTCAGGATGACCGGGGGCTGCAGCCAACGCAGGCTTCTCAGGTTGCCGCCCAGAGTGTAAGAAATGTTTCTAAGAGTAGCTGTACAATAAAATGAATAATTTTCCTGGTTTCATCAGAAACGTTGTTCAGGGAAACTGGCATGTTTGTTTGTTTGTTTGGTTGGTTTTCTGCTACGAGGGTGGTTTGGGACCAATGCAATGACTTCTTTGATAGTACAACCCACCTTTGTACTATCGGTGGAAATGTCAAGTCAGTGGGGAAGGCAAATACCACCTTAGTAATGTGCTAGAAATAATTCTGAATCCATGGAACCCCGAAAGGATCATGGGGGTGCCCCTACTTGGAGAACCTCAATTGTCAGAGACGCCGACTTTCTCTCAGCCTTCCATAGGTCATCTCCTCGACTAGGCTGATGGCTGTCGTCCCTGGTTACGTTCTTCATCATGCAATCCTCTGTGCAGTCTGGAGAGTGACATCCAGGACTTACATTTCTTCTCCCACACCCGGCAAGTTCATTGTGGAAAGACAGGGACAGTCCCTCGTATTTGTGTCAATAGTCCCAAATAACTACCCTAGCCAGAACAGTGACGTCACTGAGATGATTGAACCTGATTCAATTATGGGCTGAATGATCCTCAGTCCTGCTTCTCATCCACACCCCACTCCCCACTTCTACAAAGATGTCCTGCTCATCTGTAGCCTAACAGCAAGTGTTAAGAGCCCCTCACAGTGCCTGGGGGGTAGCCTGCCTACAGCAGCAGGTTGAATGCCTGGAACTTTTCTTGTTATTCGGGCAGCCAGGTTTTGCCAAGAAAGTCAATAGTGGACAACTCACTCCTGAATGACCTTCAGCAATGTCATGGATGACCTGTGGCTTCCTCATGCCATCTTCAAAGAGAGAGAAGAGATGCTCTCTGGTCACACACAGCGTGAGGCAGCCCACCACCTCTGTTCGTCAGGACCGGACTGACTGATAGTGTCGCGGTCATGGGGCCTTACATGTTTTCTCCCCCAAGCGTTTTGAAGCCTAAATCATTTCTTATCCTGATTATAACCTGCAAGAGTGACATTATTCATCTTTTTAATATCATTTCACATCTCTAGGGATGATCTTTTAATCATAACACCCGTTCAATCCCTGGTGGGCAGCCTCCTGTTTGGAAAGCTGCAGACAGAAGCTCAGAGCCCCCTGGACGCAGTGGGGGGGGGTGGGGTGTTCACACATGCCAGCACCCACCCTGCATGGCCTCTAGGTCGCTACTCAGAAGTTGGAGCTCTTTCTTTCAATTAATTCCAAGGCTGCTGATTGGGGTCTTGGTGGTGGCCAGCCACTCTCCCCTTCCATGCCTAGGCGGAATTTTAAATGGAAGGATCAAATTTTGTCAGAGGAAGTCATGTAAAAAAATCACTGCAGTTGGATTTTATTGCTGTTGTTATTTTAAGTTTTCCTTTGTATCCTATAGTAGTTCTGTCTCACGAGGAGCCGCCTTTTGGTGGTTTCTTCACTCTTGGGCTTTTAGTGGTTTCTTCACTCTTGGGCAGTGAGGTTTCCCATCCCCAGGCTCTGGTCATCCTCAGGCTCCGGTCCAGTTCCAGAGGCAGCAGCGTGGCCCCTGGCAGAAGGCTCAGCAGGCCCCCTCTTTAAGGACAGGTGTGGTTCCATGGCCAGCTGAAAACCAGGAGACCTCAGGGTCTGCCCTTTTCCTTGGTGACAAAGGCAGGCAGAGTGCTGTCCAGGGCTGTGTGCAGGCCGGGGGCACGGCCCAAAGGCCCTATGTGACTTCCCAGAACTACATACACAGGCTGTTCCTACCAGGGCCCAGGATTGCCCAGGGACAGGGACCCTGCAGGGTCCTGACAGCCAGCCCCCAGAGGGACCCAAGCCTCACTTTGCTCCATGCAGGGCCAGCCCCGCCCACTCCCCACAGGGGCGGGAGAGGAGGGTGTGGGAGGCAGGCGGAGACATCCAAGCCCAGGCCCGCCTCACCTCCTCCTGCCTCTGGCCTGGCACACGGAGCCAAGCTCCTTGCAGGGTGCTTACAGTCATCCATATTCATGAGTGCTCGGCCCAAATTCTGTCTCCACTTGGAATAAATATGAAGCCTTTTTTTTTTCAGAGTGCATTTTTTTTTTCTCTCCCCCCCTTCTTAGTTATAAGGTTAAAAACGGCCATTAAGTGATTAGCGTGACTGAAGACATGCTGCGACATTCATTTGAAAGTCAAGTTCTTTTTTAATATGCGCGGTCCGTGAAGTCTTTTACAGTGAGCCCGTTTTGCCTTTTCTCCAAATTTTCCTGGTGCGGTACCAGATCAAAAGGGTACATTGGAGCGAAATGTCTACATTTTATGCAGCGGCTACGTGACCAAATCCCAAGACCCATTAATGGAAAAATATGCATACCTCTTGCACCTTATTATGAAAATGTGCCTTATCTAACCTGATTAGACTGTCAGCTCCTATTAAAATGGATCCGCTCGGAGCTGAAGAAACCCCAGCTGGGCGGGGCTCGTGGAGAAGTGTAGATAAATTGTTACCTCCGCATAATCTGTGTCTGTGATCCGGGCTTCAGCCTCTCCAACCCTTAGGATGTCGAGCAGTGTGGTAAAAACCATCGTCTCTCTCCATAACTTCTGAGAGGGGGAAAAAAACCACACCCTAAAATGAACTTTGCCGGTGGTCCCTTTCTCTCGTGCTTTGCAATCAGATTCCTCTCTGCCTCTGTGCTCCTCCTCCCTTGAGGACCAACCGACCATGTGTCTCCCCCCCCCCCCCCCCCCGCCTGTAGGCAGAGGGGCGGGCGCTGTGTCTCTGGGGTCAGGCCTCCTCCCTTGGGTGACCCCGTGCCTGCCCCTCACCGTCCTCTGCTCACCTTCCTTCCTATTGCCTCTCCTCCCCCCGCAGAAGTTTCCCTCAAGGCCGGATGCTTGTGTGGGTTCTCTTCACCCTGGAAGCAGGATGAGAGCTCTTTCTCAGCTGAAATAGAGACAGAGGCCCCCTAGGAATAACTGCCTTATGGGCATGAACACACTTCACCTTCACCATGACCTGGGACAGAAGTGCAGCTGTTAGCCCCTTCTACAGAGAAGGAGACTGAGGCATGGCGGGGCGGGGGCTTACACAGGCCAGAGAAGGTCACACAGCTAGCAGGTCGGGGGCAACCCGGGGCCCAGCCCGAGTCTCTTGTCTGACTCACAGCAGATCCCAGGGACAATGTCTAGATGGGCACCCCCAGCTGGAGCTCTCCTCTGCTTCTCAGACCTGGTTCCCACCAGGCACCAGCCCTCTGCTGCCTCTTCCTCTCTCTCTCTGCCTCTGCCTCTCTCTCTCCTCCCCTGCTCCGTGCCTGTCCTTAGCTGATAGTCTATGGGTGCTGTGTCACCCATATCACCAATTCTTTGTCATCCTGAGTTTTGACAGCGGCCTGCTTGCAATGTCTTTTAACAGTGGGGTGAATGGGGATTACCACAGTCCATCAAATCCAAGATCCTCCCATGATAAGTTTCACCATTATTTTATGTGCAGGTAAGAAAAACCAAGGAAGAAGGCTGAAACCCTGCCAATTAAACTACGACCTTCCCCCATCCCTTGGAAGATACACCCTGACTTGAGAGGTCAGATAGCTCCACGCAGCAGGGCACACTGGCTCACACACGTCAACCGAGTGTGTGTTTTGTCTGATAGGGGCTCGGACTCAGACCAGCACAGCAGTGGGCGGCGTAGCTCCCCCTGTAGGGGCTGTGAGCCCCAGGGGAGCATGTCCAGGTGGGGGGTCTGCAGCCCAACCACTGACCACCCGGCTGAGATCCATTCTAGCCCCTTCACAGCTGGGTCACCAGCTGGGAATCTGCTATGCCTCCCCACGTGGGTCTGAGACCAGGTGTTCTGAAGACAGCACGGGCTTGGAGCATAGCGACTGCCCCCCCATGAGCTTGCGTTACGACTGCCCCCCCATGAGCTTGCGTTACGACTGCCCCCCCATGAGCTTGCATCACGATTGCCCCCCCATGAGCTTGCATCACGACTGCCCCCCCATGAGCTTGCATCACGATTGCCCCCCCATGAGCTTGCATCACGACTGTCCCCCCATGAGCTTGCATCACGATTGTCCCCATTACTATGCTCACAGCCTTTTGGGCACTGGGACGCTCTGGGAAGAAGTAACTGTCAGTGTATCTGGCATCCTCCCTTGTAGCTCAAAGCCCAGGAAACTGTGATTCAGGGCACCATGAATGCCTCTGTTCAGAGATGTGATTCACCCACGGGCTCGGCCTGCTGTCTGAGCAGACAGCTCAGGGGACATTACTCCTGGGGCCAGGGCCAGGGCCACAGCGCTCTGAGGGGGGGAGGAGGCGTCTGCAAAGAGAACTTGTGACAGGGAGATGCTGGGTGGCCAGCCCAGCATCTTGTCACAGGAGAACTGCCCTGAACTTGTCCCTCAGGAGAGGTGCCCATCTGCGACTTACCCATCCTGCCTACTGGGTACTTGGCGGCATTTAGACTTGAGACCGGTTACACACAAGAGAGAGTCCGGGTCTGAGCAAGTCCTGTGGCAGCTTCCCTGTGGTCATGCCCGGGGCAGGCCACACTCCCTACCCCGTGGTTCCTTAGCAGGGTGGCTTGCCCGTTATTCTGGGTCCCAAAAGAATGTCCGTGCGGTGGGAGCCTAGAGTTTGGTGCTTTATTCAGCCTCTGAACCCTAGGGTGTCCCTAGGCAAAGTCACCTGATCCGATTCATTTTACACACGGTCATTTAAATCAGAGGAAGTAACGGTGGCCGATACACCCAAACGGTGAGGAGCTGGAGAACCCGGTTGCCGGAGGCCAGGCGTCACCTGTGATACTTTGGGGGTGGGGGAGGGTGGCGGGGATGAAGCGCAAGGTCAGGACCCTGGAAGGTCTCCCGTGTCCCTGCAGCGCGGCAGGGTCCGGCTGAGCACAGTGCCAGCAACAGTTCAAATGCTCTAGAGATGTTCACCTGACACCTGTGGACTCTTTCTGATCAATGTCACCCAACACATTTAATGAATAAGGGAAAAAAAGGAAAGAAAAGAAAGAAGAGAAAGCATGCAGGGGCCAGGGGAGGTGACAGCCAGAGAGGCAGAGGAGGCCAGCCCGAGGTGGAAGCCACAGCACAGAGAGGAGTCCAGTCTCCAGGGAACGCAGACAGCTGGAGCCGAGGTCCTGACCAGATAAATCCTGGACCTTTCGGTTGGCTTGTAGGAGCACTAAATCCCCACTCCCGCTGAAGGTATTGATAGTTTGAGCTGATGTTGATTGTTACTTCTAGAAAGCATCCTAAAGCATTCACACCTTCTCCTGTCCCGGGGTGCCTTAATTCCAAAAAAAAAAAAAAAAAAGAAAAAAAAAGATCTTGCATTTAAACACATACTTTAACTTTCACTGGCATGCACATGCTTTGCTTTGGACACCGTGAGCCTCTCCGGGTCCGTCTCGTTCCCCCGAGGGCTCCACCAGGCACACAGCAGTTTCCGCGCACACGGGGGCCCGTCAGGGTTTGCATCTGTGTGGCCACAGCAAGGGAACACTAATGCCCTCAACATTTTCGGTGGCATCTTCCAGGGGAAGCCGAGACCCGCACAGCTCAGAACCCCTGTGCCCAGCAGCCAGCTGTGGCCAGCAGGTCACCTGCTGCTCTTGGCCACGGGGATGTCACCCACCGGCACCCACCCCTGAGGGAAGCCTGACTCTCATTCACTCAGTCTCTCCTTGCTTTAATCTAAATAATTTGACTGTCGTTGGCCAATACGAAGTTTCTTGGGTGAAATGGTAGCTGTGTAATGTCTCACAACTTCAAAGATTTCTCAGCGACTGAGTAGAAGGGGAACAGTTCTTCCTCCCGTGTCTCGCACCTGCTACAAAGCTTCGTGCTGAGGATGAAACACACATACAACATTCCTGCAATGGAAGAGAAACCCAGACAGGCGTTACCCTATCACACTGTGTTCTCTATTTCCTCCTTTGAAAGAGGTAGTTGGTGTTTGTTGCATAATGAAAGGAAAAGGCACTTTAATTAGTATTAACTATTGGAAGGGGATTAGTGCCCAAATCCCTTATTACCTCTACTTGTGTGGGCAGCTATCGGTGAGGCGTGTTAAGCCGACAGAGAGGGCCGCCAGAGGGGTGGCTCGCCCAGGGGTCCTGGAGGAGGGCATGTGGGTGCCGTCCAGCTCAGTCGCCGGTCCTTCCCAACGGGCTGCCCATCCACCTGTGGACTGGCCCCGCGAGCTGATTCCAGCCTGGACCTTTCTGAGGGCAGCTCCAGCAGAGCCCGGCACGCTCAGCTCGGGAGCGCACACGGAGTTCTGCTTCCTGGACAGTGGAGCTCTCGCCAGAAAGACCTGAGGTTGGGCAAATGTGAAACAGGCCAAAACTGAGGTTCACAGACCCCAGCGGAAACGTCTTCAAGGTCTAGGATATGGTCAATAAAACAGCCACTAGAAGTTCGTAGGATGTACATGTGAAGATTTGTTTAGAAGACAGAGCAAAGCTGAATTAGGGGTCATCACAGCTCACAGGGGAGAGAGAGAGAGAGAGAGAGAGAGAGAGAGAGAGAGAGAAGGGAAGAGAAGAGAGAACTGTAGGTCTGGTTTTTGTTTGTTTGTTTGTTTTTTAAAGAGACAGAGCGAGAGTCAGAGAGAGGGATAGATAGGGACAGACAGACAGGAACACAGAGAGATGAGAAGCATCAATCATCAGTTTTTGTTGTGACACCTTAGTTGTTCATTGATTGCTTTCTCATATGTGCCTTGACCGTGGGGCTACAGCAGAGTGAGTGACCCCTTGCTTGAGCCAGCGACCTTGGGTCCAAGCTGGTGAGCTTTGCTCAAACCAGATGAGCCTGCGCTCAAGCTGGCGACCTCGGGGTCTCGAACCTGGGTCTTCTGCATCCCAGTCTGATGCTCTATCCACTGCGCCACCGCCTGGTCAGGCTGTAGGTCTGTTTTTATCTTTGCCCTCCCCACACCAATGCCTAAGGCGAGAACGCTCCCTATAAACTTACCAGTCTCACTCACTTTTTGACAGCCTGCTTAAATCAACTCAGGAATGCCACGGCTGAATGTGCCTTCCATCGGTTGGTGGCGGCTTCCCTCCCAAAGAACAGTGCACATGCCAACTGCAAAGGAAACAATTTGCCAAGAGAGAAGCTTAATTAAGGGTCTGGTGGAGGAAGACACAGAAAATGCGTCAGTGCAGAGGAGCCCGCTGGCAAGGGGCGTGAAGCCATCCAGGTGTGATGGATGCTGAGATCAGACCCTGTGGGATGGCACAGCGGGAGGGCAAGGCGGGTTTGGTCTCCGTGCCCGCCTCCAGTGGGTTTGGTGCTCCAAAATATTAATTCCCATATGGTTAGATTGTAGGATGTTCAAAAAGGAAAGATGTCGAGAGATTATTTCCTGTTCTTTCTTTGTTTTCTCTCTGTTTCTCTTCCAAGAAAAGCACATCAGAGGTAATTATTCTGAGTTTGTAGATCACTGCACAGGGGGGTTCTGTTCAGCTCACTGCAGGGCTCTTGGAGAACCGGTGGGAACAGATGGTGGTCCATGTCCTGTGGGTGGGACCCATTCTGCCACCGGTTGGTGACAGTACATGAGGACCAAAGACAAGACCTTGGAGATCTCTAGGGGACCAGGAAAGTTTACAAAAGAACAAGTCATGTTATGCTATCTTCTTCCTTTTCTGATATGCAGTTCATAGGAATGCCATGGGAATAGGGAAGCTGGGTGCCCACGAGGCATCTGACCAGGTCTTCCACGAGATCCTTGAAGGAAGAGCGGGGGATCATGAACTGGCTGGGTCCGTAGCTGATAGAGTGAAGGGACTTGTCTCAAGTCAACTCAGAGGGTGTCTCTTGTGCTGGAAAGAGACACCTCATCTTGTTTCCATGTCGGCACGAATGACTCACTGCCACAGACACTAGAATTGTGAGGAACTGGTCCCGTGCCAGATGGTGGAATCCAAAAGTAAGGGCAGAAGCAGAAGCTAAGATGAAATTTCATAGGGATACGTTGGATCACATTCCCCAACCCGGCTGGTCAGGTTCTGCAGACAGAGGATCTCTTCAAACTCCGTCTCTCCCACCCCGGCCCCAGGCTCAGCCCTGGTTATCTCCTGTCTCCTGCTCAGTGTCTTCCTCTCTGCTCTCCCTCCTTTCCAGTGTACTCTTCCCAGAAGCGAGTTACCCCGTAAAAATGAAAACCTGGCCCAGCTCGTCGGCTGTATCTGGGCCAACGAGCACCCCTCCCAGGGCTGCGGGGACCCAGTGCCAGCCTCCTGTCCATCCTCCGTCGGCACCACTCTCCCCAGGCGCACTGTGTGCTCTCCCAGGCGCGTCGACATGCTGCGGGCTGCCCCCAGGACAGCGCCGCTCCTTTTCATTGCCGAGTGACGTTCCACGACACGCGCCCACCACTGATGGACGCACCATGAGCATCCTCAGACAGGTCACTGTGTGGACATACGTTTTCACGTCTTTGGGGGGAACCGCTAGGATGGAACCGGTGCAGTGTGTAGGGACCCTTTGCAGTTTTATCTTGGAAGAGATGACCAAACTGTTTCCCAAAGGGAACTGTACCCTTTCCTCACAGTGATGTGGGAGAGTTGATCCCCACACTTGACCACCCATGAGGTCATCGATGTGTTAAGTTTGAGTCATTCTTTTATGTTTTATTCTGCATTTCCCGGATGACTGAAAATAGTAAACCTCATTTGATGTGTTCATTGGTCAGCTGTACATCTTTCTTGATGACGTGTTTGTTTAAACCTTTTGCTCATTTCTTAATATTGAGCTGTCTTCTCAAGTTATAAAATTCTTTGTATAATATATCACTAGTCAGATAACTAGCTTGGTTAGAGCATTGTTCTGATATCCAAAGGTTGCGGGTATGATCCCTGGTCAGGGCACATACAGAAACAGATAGATATTTCTGTCTCTCTCTAAAATCAGTAAATGTTTATTAATAAATAAATAAAAACCATTCTTTGTATACTATGGATACAAGTGTTTTGCCAGACAGACGTAATACAAGTATTTTCTTATAAACTGTGGCTTATTATGCTTTTTTTTTTTTTTTTTTTTTTTTTTTTTTTTTTTTTGTATTTTTCTGAATAGTCAGACTCCCACAGGCGCCCGACCGGGATCCACCCGGCACGCCCACCAGGGGGCGATGCTCTGCCTATCTGGGGAGTTGCTCTGTCGCGACCAGAGCCACTCTAGCGCCTGGGGCAGAGGCCACAGAACCATCCCCAGCACCCGGGCCATCTTTTTGCTCCAGTGGAGCCTCAGCTGCATGAGGGGAAGAGAGAGACAGAGAGGAAGGAGAGGGGCAGGGGTGGAGAAGCAGATGGGCGCTTCTCCTATGTGCCCTGGCCGGGAATTGAACCCGGGACTCCTGCACACCAGGCTGACGCTCTACCACTGAGCCAACCGGCCAGGGCCAGGCTTATTATTCTTAATGGTGCCTTTCAAAGGGCAGCAGAGTTTAATTGTGATGTTCAATTATCAATTTCTTTCCTTTTGTGGTCAGTAGTTTTGAAGTCCTAAGAAATCTTTGCCACCCCAAGGCACAAAAATGTTCTCCTCTGCTCTCTGCTGCGTGGTCGATATGTAGTGTCAGCTCTTACATTCAGTCTGGGATCCCTTTCAAATGGACGTCTGTGTGTGGTTTGAGGTCAGGGTCGCAGCTCTTGTTTTCCGAACTGACGTCGTCCAAGAAGCTTGGGGATCCCCAGCTCCCAGGATGAGAAGCCGTGCTGGGATATATGGTCATGGGAAGGAGGAGGGTACATGAGCAGGAACTGGGGGTCGTGGATGGACCCCCACTTCAGCCCTGTCCCTAGCCGGGCGTGGTGGTGCACACCTGTAGTCCCAGCTACTCGGGAGGCTGAAGCAGGAGGATCGCCGGAGCCCAGGAGTCCTGGGCTGTAGTGCGCTGTGCCGACCGGGTGTCCTCACTAAGTCGGGCATCGATACGGTGGCCTCCCGGGAGCGGGGGAACCACCAGGTTGCCTAAGGAGGGGTGAGCCCGCCCAGGTCAGAAACGGAGCAGCTCAACCCTGTGCCTCCACTTTCCATTGGTCTGTTTTTTGTTTTTTTTTCATAGGGTATCATTTGAACAAAGGGTTCCACATGTAATAATACTGGAGTTCTGTGCAATCTCTAAGTTTCAGGATGGGGAAGGCTGGGACCGGGAGGGTTGTGGTTTGCCCGGGTGCGTCCATGCCCACAGTGGGGCTGCAGGCCAGGTCTCCTCCCCCCTGCACGCTGCCTCTGGTTGACAGCCGCTGGAGATGCCACAAAACCCCGTATCTGCAGTTTACCCATAAAGCTAAATAATTTAGGCCTCCTTTTCCTGGTGCTGTCACTCAGAGGGGAGAGGAAAGGCCTGCTGTCGGGGGGTGGCAGTCGTCCAGAGGCTACAGGAGCCCATTCCGAACCTCAGTGCAGCGGCCCGATCTATCAATCACTGTGGAGCGGAGGTCGGCTTTGGGAGTATCAATTAGGAGTTTTTTCACCCCACTTTCTGAAATGCGGCCTGACATTCTAATGATCCGCTTAGGCGTCCAAAGACTCCGTGTGCTTGCAGCCTCGCTAATAACCGTAAGTGCAGGTGGAGGCGCAGAGGGCTGGGCTCCAGGGTTCAAGAGGAAGGCCGGAAGAGCCCGGGAGTCCTTAATGAGGGCTTTCAGACCGCGGAGAGAACACGAGTATATTCTCTTTGCAACCCGCTCAGCCCAGATGGTCTCCCGCCCAGCCCGGAAGCCGCTGTGCCTGGGCTCACCCACCACAGCTCCCTCGCACCGGGGCTGAGACCGCGGGCCCCTTCCTCCTGAAGCCTCTAGCCTTCAAGGCCCGTTAGGCTGCTCCTTGTCCTTCTCTGTCTTCCGTGGGGGCTCCTCCCCCCCCCCAGACCCTACATCTCAGTGGGTCCCGAGCTCTGTCCTCTTGTCTGCCTGCTTGGTCTCTCTGGGTGTTGTCATCTGGCCATGTTGGTGCAGCTGATGGCTGCTCTGTTCCAGCTCCTGTCTGAGCCTCCTGCTGTCCCACACTGGTCCACAGGGCTCCCCCGGATGGCAACTCACACTGGGCCCTCCATTGCTTTTCCTTCCAAACCTTGCGCACTCCCCCTCCCCGCCCCCAGCCAGACCAGTGTCCCCAAGGGAGCCTCTTCCTCAAGGCGCGCAGACCTTGCCTCCTGCAGTGTGGTCAGTCCGTCCCTTTCACCGCGTCCCACCCGAACGCAGCTGTTGAATCCAGCCCAACCGCCCTTCAGAAGTTGGGGCTTGAAGCCCTGGCCGGTTGGCCCAGTGGTAGAGCGTCAGCCTGGTGTGCAGGAGTCCCGGGTTCGATTCCCGGCCAGGGCACACAGGAGAAGCGCCCATCTGCTTCTCCACCACTGCCCTTCTCCTTCCTCTGTCTCTCTCTTCCCCTCCCGCAGCCAAGGCTCCATTGGAGCAAAGTTGGCCCAGGCACTGAGGATGGCTCTGTGGCCTCTGCCTCAGGCGCTAGAATGGCTCTGGTCGCAACAGAGCGACTCTCCAGATGAGCAGAGCATCGCACCCTCGTGGGCGTGCTGGGGGGATCCCGGTCGGGCGCATGCGGGAGTCTGTCTGACTGCCTCCACGTTTCCAACTTCAGAAAAATACAAAAAAAAAAAAAAAAAAAGTTGGGGCTTGAAAACCACCACGTGATACCTTTTCTGCTGCTGCTCCCATCAACCTCGTCGCCTCTTCCCTGGGCCCTGGGGACTTCTCCTCACGGGTCTGTCTCCCTGTGTGGCTACCAGCCGGTGTGCAGGGTGGGGATCTTTGTCAGCAGGAACCTGGTCTTGTCTCCCCTCTCCCACCTTAGAACTCTCTAGAGTCTTCTCTGTTCACTTAGAATACAATCTCAACCCCCCACCAAGACGTGACTCTTTCCTGAGAATGTGCACTTGGTGGCCCCTGAGGGCGGGAAGAATGGCTGGTTGTGAAACGTGTGGAGGCAGAGCCAGCTCTACGGGCACCTGTCCTCCAGGTGCTGAAGCTCTGACCCGGGACAGCTCCTTCCAAATGTGGGAAGAAACTGCCCACCAGGCCAGGCTGAGGTATGAGCAGAATAATGCCGAGAGATGATTACACAGAGGAGCAGTGCTGATAACGCTCACCCTCATAAATATGAAACAGAAGGGACTGTAGGAATATCAATGCAGCGCTTTTAAGCCTGAAATATAAAGTTGGATAAGGGTTTTTTTTTTAGACAACCTAGAATCTGTTTTCGATAGAACATCTCAAATAAAGGGAGATGACTTTGGAGGATGAGAGATTTTTGAGCTCTGTGTATTAGAATTCATAATGATTTTTCCTCTCTAAATGTTTTGGAGATAAAAGAAAATTACTTTGAGATTTAATGTAAAACTCTTGAGTTTGACTGAATAACATTCCTGAAGCCGAATCACTTGCGTGAACACACACACTCGTACACACGCGTGCACACACACACGTTTTAAGCACTTTGATTTGGCAAAGGTCTGTTACGCCACCTTTTAACAAAATCACAGACTTTGAGCAGTTCTTAATAGGGGTGATTTTGACCCCCCCTTCTACCAAGGGTCATATGGTGATGATGTCTGGAGACATCTTTCTTTTTTACAACTGGGGAAAGGGGTCGTACTGGCATCTTATGGGTAGAGGCGGAGATGCTACTAGATGTCCTACGATGCCCGGGACAGATCCCACAACTGAGGAGTATCCAGTCCAAACTGTCTAAAGTGTCAACCAAGGATGGGAAACCCTCCTGTAGAATGACTTTGAGCCACTGAGAGGACAGCCTCTTGATCTGTGACTTTGTGGCTTCACCCACCCCAATTTTTTTTTTTTTTTTCATTTTTCTGAAGCTGGAAACAGGGAGAGACAGTCAGACAGACTCCCGCATGCGCCCGACTGGGATCCACCCAGCACGCCCACCAGGAGCGACGCTCTGCCCACCAGGGGGCGATGCTCTGCCCACCCTTGGCTTTGCCATGTTGCGACCAGAGCCACTCCAGTGCCTGAGGCAGAGGCCACAGAGCCATCCCCAGCGCCCGGGCCATCTTTGCTCCAATGGAGCCTTGGCTGCAGGAGGGGAAGAGAGAGACAGAGAGGAAAGCGCGGCGGAAGGGTGGAGAAGCAAATGGGCGCTTCTCCTGTGTGCCCTGGCCGGGAATCGAACCCGGGTCCTCCGCATGCTAGGCCGACGCTCTACCGCTGAGCCAACCGGCCAGGGCTCACCCACCCCATTTTTAAGAGCAGTGCTATTGGAATGTAACCTGCAAGTTCCACTAAGACACCAAGTCCAGATGAATTTTTTAGGAGTTTATTAATTCGCCAGCTAGCTACACAGGGCACAATCCCAAATAATATAGGGCCTAATACAGTTCTGAGCCTGCTTTTATACAAAATCAAGTACCGGTTGGGGTGGGTAAGGAGGGGCTTGTGATCCCTTTGTCTAGAGGTATATGTTACTCTCATGACTTTAGGGTGAGTCCGAGTATAGGAATTCTTGATTAAGGTACATAAACATTGTTTTCTAAGGTTTTCAGATAAGTTCTATCTTCTTTGCTCTGGCCCCAGGTACCCTTTCAGAGAATTCTAGAAATCAGCTGAACTATGACTAGATGACCCAGCTGCCTTTATAAGCCAGGAAGCTTCTGCATTCTTCTCTTTCCTCTGTAAAATGGCCTGACTTTTCCTCTGTAAAATGGCATTGCTAATGCTAAGTTTTACAGTTCTTTGGCCCCTTATCAGAGTGCTCAATACATACTTTCATGTTGTAAGTAGTCCAATACCCATGTTACTTCAAGACTTTGGACCCACTCCTTGGGATCATGGGAAGTCACACGGGATATGGCTTGCATCTCTGGACGACATCATTTTTATGATGTCTGGAAAACGGGAAAGAAAAGTAATCATGGGATGAGAATAAGAAGAACCAAGTTGAAAGATACACGTCCATCATTCCCTCCTGTAGCCATGTTGTTATGTCGGTGCTCCCCCCCCCACTGAGGGGCTTTGTCTCCTGTCTAACTGGAGATTCCTATGGAACCCGGAGACCAGCCCCACTCGCGAATCTACAAGGTTCCAGCAGGTTCCGTCACGGCGAACACTGGTGCACAGCCACGCCCCTTTGTTTAACACACCATCCCCATCCGTGCAGGTTCATTAAGTGTCCTTAGGTTTTGTCCAAGTCGTGGAAAAGGAAAAAGAAAGTCAGAAGATGCCAGCCAGAGAGGCAGAGTCGGGTAACAACCGCACCTGTTGAGGCGAGAGCAGGGAAGAAAAAGTCCTGGTCTTAAAATCGCCTTCACACACTCAGCACATTCCTGGGGCATTGCCCAGGCAGGGTTCTTAGTTCTTAGACAAAGTCCCCTGCTGCTGGGTCAGGGGACATACTGAGGGACATCTGTGGAGGGAGCCTGGGAGCAGGCTACACTCCAGGACTAGGTTCTCGGGCCAAAGCAGGATGACCAGGTATAGGAGCTGCAGCTGATGTCAGGAATACACTGCCCCTACCACACCTGGAAGCCGCTGCAGCCCCACACCCTTCCTGGTAGCCTGCTGTGCCTGTTACAACAAGAAGTTGGCACCACAGCTGCCAACCTGAGGATCACATGGTCCTCTGCAACTGGGATGTGGCCATGGTGCCCTAGCAAGAGGGCCCCAAGAGATTCCTCCTGTAGCTGCTCTTTGAACCCAAGTCCAGCAGGGGCTCGTCTGATTGGTGGTCTCTGAGTCACATGCCTGACTCCTAGCAGCTAAGTATGCTGGGAAATGTAGTCTTGTTTTTTAAAGATTCCATGCTCCAAGTGCAGGATTCACATGGTGGGGAGTTTTCAAACTGTCATCACATCTTATGCAGCCACAAGAGATGGCTGTTTAGTGCACATTTGACACTAGCAAATGTGAGCGGCTCTTCATCTTAGACTCCTCCGGTCATCTGTTTCAGGCCCATGAAGGGGGTGACAGCCTCTGAAAAAAGAGGCACAAAGGTCTGGCTCCCGAAGAAGGGAGAAGAGAGGAAATATGACCCACACAATGGAGGAACGCCAGCAGAGCACCCAGGAGCGTCTTTAGAGCCGCACGCTGCAGCCTGAAGGCGCTACAGCAGGATGGACCTCCGTGGAATCTTACCACCGGGCAGACTCCAGCAGCCCTCCCCTGGTGGCCAGTGGGTTGCTTTGCAGCTCGCTCCTGGTGCACACTGTTGGTCAGTGCAACTCTGGGGCTGGAGTTCTCTCCATAAAACGGCTTTTTCTACCCGATTCCTTTGAGTTAGTTCTTCAGAACAAAAGGCCCAGCCTGAATATTCCTCTTGGTCCCATTTTGCTGGTGGTGAGGAAGGGAGGAAGGAATAAGCGAGGCAGAGGAGTGAGAAACCTGACCTGGTGTGGCCATCCCGCTAAGCAACAGCAGAAGGCTCCGCTTGTAAGCCCTGGGCTTTCCTCTCCGCAGTGCAACTGGTCTAAGCCGGGTATCACTCAGCCCAGCTGTGAGCAAGTTGTCCGGTTGGACACCTGCCGCCCTGCCTTGTTAGTGTACAAGGACACCTCCCGTGACAACAGTGAATGCCAGTCACGTGGGACTGGCAAAACAGGGCGGAGAACGTGGGAGCAAACTGACAACGTGGGTAGTCCCTGAGGAGTGAGTGGGTCGGGGGGAGATGTGTGGCGGGGTGGGGGAGGGTGGAGGCTTGTCCTGCACCCTGTCTTGGTGGTCTTTATCTTTTTCACCTGTGGTGAGAGAAACCGACTCAAATGACCCTTTGGGGACGTAGATTTGTTAGAACAGACAGATCTCATAGCATCCAGAGAGGAGTTGAGAATGCAGATCTTAGGAGGGGAGAGCCAGCCCCCCTCCCCATCCTGGGGCACTAGCAGTAAGAAGTCAGGTTTTCCTGCTTCCCCTCCGGTGTTCGCCTTTAAGGCCGCTCCATCCCACCCCTCTTCCTCGAGAGGGAGCCTTTACAGCAGATTCTGGATGCCGGCCAGCACCCAGGTGACTTCCCACCGGTCAGGTGCCAAAGCTTAGGAAATTGGCCGCAGCGGGAGAGGCATGTTAACGCAGCACCAAGACACGCAGGCTCACGCTTGTGGGCGGGGATCATTCTCGGGCAGACGGTGAGCTTGGGAACCTGGGCTTGTGTCTCTTCAGCTTCCCACGGGAGATTTGTGGTCTCGAACAAACTGTTTAACCACGGAGCTAGCCCGTGGATAAGATGGAGCTAATAATAGCCCTGCCCGTGGGTGCTGGCCCGTGGAGGACTGCAGGTTAACGCGCCGAAGTACCTGCGACAAGGCCTGCTGGGGGCGTACCCGGTAAGAACGTTTTTTTTCCGTTTCCTCACCAACATATCTTCATATGTGAAATAGTTTGCAACCACATGGGGGTAGATTTCAGTAAGAGGTGTCTCCTGAAAAAAAACCTGTGTCGTTTTTGCCTTTTCTCTAGCCATGGGTAATGTGTATGCAAAATACTTTACAAGTTTCAAACGTTCTTTGAACAGCGTTCAGTAAAATTTGCTTGGTGTAAAATGGTATCAAGACTAAAGATTTGTGCAGCCCCATAGGCACGAAATCTCACCGAAACACCTGTACACAAGCAGTTGATAAGCCTGACCCAGTGGCCCCGTGCTCGAAGAAGAAGGGGTCCCAGTGGTTGGCACTAAACTGCCCATAAGAGCTGAACTGACTTTTCAAAGACTTTTAATGACCGAACGTAGAAATGCACATCTCCTTGTGCAGACTGAGTTGGGTGCCAGACTGAGCAGGAGAGGAACCAGCACAGCCGACTGGGTGGAGCTGTGTGTCCCCCAGGGGGGCGTTTGGTGGGTAGGGGGTGCTGTCCCCGAGTCGTGGGTGAGAGTTAAGGCAGGTGCATGGTAGGACTGTGGAAGGCCCTGGTGTGTCCAGGGACCTGCAGAAAGCGTGGCGTGCGTGCGTGTCGGTGCAGTGGGTTTATTTCAGGAGTTTAGGTGACTGAGTGCAGAGGCCAGACCTGGGTGGTCCTCAGAAGTCCCTCTGAGGCTGTCTGCAGCACAGTTGTCCCCTGGGGGGGGCACAGGCGCCCTGTGTTGGGTCTCCAGGAGCACAGGGCTCTGACCACCTGCCCTGTGACTGTCTTGGGGTTTGGCGGCCAAAGACCTATGGATGAGGTTTTCTTTTTGACAGAGACAGAGAGAAGAACAGATAGGGACAGACAGCCAGGAAGGGAGAGAAATGAGAAGCATCAATTTTTTGTTGTGGCACCTTAGTTGTTCATTGATTGCTCTCTCATATGTGCCTTGGCTGGGGAGGGGGAGGCTACAACAGAGTGAGTGACCCCTTGCTCAAGCCAGCAACCTTGGGCTCAAGCTAGTGACCAGATGAGCCCACGCTCAAGCTGGTGACCTCGGAGTTTCGAACCTGGGTCCTCCACGTCCCAGTCTGACATGGGGTTTTCTTATGTCTGGTGTCCTAGGTTCCCAGCCCACCCCATCCAGGAGGAGTTGTGCCTTTCAACTCAGTGGTATGAAACAGTTCAGTGCAGTGGGGTCAGTGAAGGGTCAACTCTGGGGTAGGACCCACCTTCCCACAACCCTCCCCTGCCCCCATCCTGGGAGGCTGTGCTTCTCCTTTCCAGCAGGAATATGCATGGGTGTTTCATTTGTGGCCTTTGAGTGGATTGCTGATGGTGAGAGGTGAGAGCTCATTCATTATTCATGTGCTGTGCTCCACTGGGCCTCCTCCCAGGGTGCAGGGACACCCTGAGAACAAGCAACAGGTGACAGAGTCTGCAGCAGGAGCAGCCTGGCCTCCTGGTTACAGACTGGGCTGGACCTGGGTGACTGGGGCCACAGGGCTTCAGGTCAGCCTTCCTAAGAGAGAGAGAGAGAGAGAGACCGACCCTGGGGAGGCTCCCCTGCTCCTGGGCTTGCAGGAGATCCTGGGAGCCCCCTGCAGAGTAAACATAAAGGCTTCTTGGAAAAGTGACCTTGCCCCCCCCCCCAGAAGTCTCCGTGTTCCCAGAAGTGCTCTGTGGACCAGCAGCTAGGTGCACCGAGCTCCCCACTGCATCAGAGAATGGCCTCTTTACTTCCCAATCCCAGCTTCCTTGGAAGGGATTGGCACCAAACCCAACATCTATTTCCCTGGCAGTTGCCTGCCGATGAGCACCTCTGCTTTAATAAAAGTAGAGCCGTGGGTCAAGGCTGAGTGCGCATGCCCAGGAAGGGAGGGGCGTGGCCTTGGAGACTGCTGCCCCAGGAGACCCTGCCCAGGGTGCCCTGGGAAGATAGGTTTTTTTTTGTATTTTTTCTGAAGTTGGAAACTGGTAGGCAGTCAGACAGACTCCCACATGCGCCCAACCAGGATCCACCCGGCATGCCCACCAGGGGGTGATGCTCTGCCCATCTGGGGCGTCGCTCTGTCGCAACCAGAGGCATTCTAGTGCCTGAGGCAGAGGCCATGGAGCCATCCTCAGCGCTCGGGGCCAACTTTGCTCCAATGGAGCCTTGGCTGCGGGAGGGGAAGAGAGAGACAGAGAGGAAGGAGAGAGGGAGGGGTGGAGGAGCAGATGGGTGCTTCTCCTGTGTGCCCTGGCCGGGAATTGAACCCGGGACTCCTGCACACCAGGCCGACGCTCTACCACTGAACCAACTGGCCAGGGCTGGAAGATAGGTTTTTGGGGTCTTGATTAAAGATTCTGTTGTGACTCAAATACTGTTACCTTTTCTTTTTTTTTTTTTTTAACCTTTTAAATGAGGTCACTTTAGCCTGAAAGACTGTGAGAGATGGGAAGTGTGGGGAGGAGCAGGCTGTGTCCAGTCAAACAAAGCAGAAAGGACACTTAGGGACCTCCCCAGGGAAGTCAGAAGCGAGAGGATGCTGCGGGTTCGCTTCTCCTCAGAACCACGGGCGTTCCTGGTGGGTTTCTTATTTCTTTTCAGTAAAATACCTTCAGTGAGACAGTAAGAAACAGTGCCCTTGAGAATGCTTCTGCAACAGCTTCCAGAAACCCTTTCTGGGATTGCCATTAGACTCCTCTCGGGAATATTCGTGCATCATTGCAAAGTTTTCAGAAACTCAGTAAGAATCCTGGGTAGTCTCTAAATTCTCCTAATTAAGTTTTCCAGTTAACTCCTTTTATTGCTTCACAGCCGTTGAGCATCGCATTATATAGAGTAGCATGAAATAAAACTCTGCTAACTGGGTAAAAATATATTAACTTCAAGGGGTCCATTTAAATGCATCAGATTGCTGCAAGTGGAAGAGCTCGCTGGTGGCGTAGGGGCCAGGAGAGGCGAGGAGGGCTGTACGCAGCATCCCTGGGGCCCCAGCGGCACTGTTGAGAATGGACATAACTCTCCCCTGATTGACACAACCTTAATGAAGTCCCTGCCCCCAGGACTTGGAGTCTGCAGGCACCGAGCCCTGTGCAGGGGAATTAAAAGATGAGAGAGAGGCCCTGGCCAGTTGGCTCAGTGGTAGAGTGTCAGCCCGGT
This sequence comes from Saccopteryx leptura, assembly GCF_036850995.1. NCBI lineage: Eukaryota > Metazoa > Chordata > Mammalia > Chiroptera > Emballonuridae > Saccopteryx > Saccopteryx leptura. The sequence goes on from NC_089515.1 coordinate 5,422,270, forward strand.
GTGCAGGAGTCCTGGGTTCAATTCTCGGCCAGGGCACACAGAAGAAGCACTCATCTACTTCTCCACCCCTCCCCCTCTCCTTCCTCTCTGTCTCTCTCTTCCCCTCCTGCAACCAGGGCTCCATTGGAGCAAAGTTGGCCCAGGTGCTGAGGATGGCTCCATGGCCTCTGCCTCAGGCGCTAGAATGGCCCTGGTTGCAACAGAGCAATGCCCCAGATGGGCAGAGCATCGCCCCCTGGTGGGCATGCTGGGTGGATCCTGGTCGGGTGCATGCGGGAATCTGTCTGATTGCCTCCCCGTTTCCAACTTCAGAAAAATACACACACACACACACACACACATACACACACACACAAGATGAGAGAGAACGCGTCATAAACTGAGGTGCCGTTTATGAAGCAGGGGTGTGTGCTTCGCACAGAGCTCAGCGTGGTAGGCGGCACAGTGCTCACTGAAAGCGTTGGCTTCCTTCGAGTTTTTAAAGGGATCTTTGAGAGGTGTGCTGTCCCCTCTGCGTCACAAGGATTGCCGTGAGTCGAGTGGTACGGCCACCATGCAGTGCACTGGGTCACCAGCTATAAAGATGCATCGCTTTTCTTTTTTCCTTTTGTTTTAAGAAAACTTAGAGATGACACAGCCCTGCTTTCTGCCTGGTTCAGAAGTATTTCCGGCATTTGGGGTGGAGGGTAGGGTCTTTTACACTTGGTTGTTCCGTGCCAAGGGGTGATGGTGGTGGGAACAGTCACAGGCGTGTTCACTCTGATGCTGTTTTGGTTGAAGCGTTTGTCACACTGGGAGCCATTAGCACAGGTTGGTCACAGCCAGCCAACAGGCTGGGCAGAGATGAGACCCCCCCCGCCTCCTTCCATAAACTCCCTCTCCGGTCACTTTCCCAGTGCGCACCCTGCTGTCCTCTCGACCTGCCCTCTGTGTCTAATTTCTTTTCTCGTGCCTGTTTTCAAAACTTTTTGCTGAGATACACACCTGGCTCATTGACTTGTCATGCTGGCCTGTCTGGGTCTTTCCTGTGCAGAGATGGTCCGCAGGCGGGTTTGTGCCAGGCTGTGGAACCCTCGCAGGATGGACCTGTGTGCCAGCCCCCTCGGTACCTCACAGAGCCTGACACAGGGCGGGGTGAGCAGGTGTGCCAGGTTGTAAGGACCAGAGATGGATTTAAGTTCCTTCACTCAAAACTAGTTTATTGTCAGGAGCTGTGATGCAATAAAGGAGGTGGGGACCCCAAGGGACCCCAGGAAGAGCTGCTTTTTTTTTTTGTACAAATGTAGCGCAAAGAACAGGTCTCTTATTAGCCCACAGCCAGGGTTTCAAGACCTGCTCCTTGCCATCACTGTCTGCTCCCTGGGAGCCCTGCTGTCTCTCCTGCACCACCACCCCGAGCTGGGAAGTACAGGGTGTCCTCGGTCCTCTGACCCCCATGACCACTTCCCTCCCTGCTTGAGAAGCCTGGTGATGTCGCCCCACACCCCATCTGCCCAGCTGCCGGCGCCGCGTGGCCGGGCTCCCGTCCTGTCCGGCCTCCTCCCAGCTCTCCACCGGCCTTCCCTCCTGTCTTCCCTCTTCAGCCCTCCCGCTCCCCCTGTGCACGTCTCTCAGCAGCTGGGCTTGGCCCCTGAGGCCCCGAGAAACAGACCCTGCGCCTAGTCCTCCTCTGCCCGTCTCCACCCCGCACCTCTAAACGGTGGGCAGAATGCCGAGAGTCTCCTGGTGGACGTGTCCCTTCTGAGCCTCTGGCCTCAGGTGTGGGCCCAGCCTGTGACTGGGTAGGACAACCCCATGGGTAGGACACAAATCAGTTGAATTTGAGTTAATCATCAGGAAGATTTTTCTCAGAGAACCCAACAAAATCAGAGGAGCCCTTAAAAGGGGTCAGGCCCTTCCTGAGGTCCGACACATCCAGTGTGAGGGGGAGGTTTGGAGAAGGGGAGGGGGCCACGTGGTGAGGACCGGAGAGTAGCCCTTAGGAGCCAAGAGCAACCCCTGGCAACAGCCAGGGAGGAACCGGGGACCTCAGTCCAACAGCCACAGGGACTGGAATCTCTTCCCCTTCAACCCGCACGAGCGTGGGACAGTACCTCCCTCTCCAGGCGAGAGCACGGCCCGGGCTCACGTCCACGCCAGCCTCGAGGGACCCCAAGCAGGAAGCCCAGCCACACGCTGCCTGACTTCCTCCCGGGAGTCATGTGGGGCAGTAAATCCGGGTGGCGTTAGGGGCGATGCGGGTGGTGATTGGGCACGCAGCAGCAGACACTGCAGAGTTCTGTGGCCGCAGAGATGGTCCCATGTTCTGGTTGGTGCCCAAGCATCCACCCCTCCTGCCATCTCCAGAGCGTCTCTCCTCCTCTTCTCCCTCCTACGGTGTCTCGTGAGACACCCGCCATGTCTCCTCTCCGGACTGTGTCCACCAGCGGGCTCGCCTGTCCCACCCTCAGGATACCCTCTCCTGCCTTGCAGCTCTCTCTGCAGATACCCCTCGGCTTCCTCCTTCGGCACACCGTGCAGATGCGCGCTCGGCGCTCCGTGCTCTCGTCTGCAGTCCCCTCCTTCTCTCCACCTGCCGCAGTCGGCCTTTGCTCTGACCACGGTCGACCGCGGCAGCACCCCTCAGTCCGGCTAGCACGTGACTTCCCAGCAGCAGAGGAAGGAGTCTTCCTCTTTAGGCTCCGAGGCTCCATGTCTTCCTGGTTCATTTCCTTCACATCTCCAGCCACGTCTCCTTGCAGCCCCGGCCCGAGTCCTCTTACCTCCGTCCTGTCCTCTCCCCGGGGGCCCTCACCCATCCCCGGGGACAGCGGCACTGTCCCCTTTACGCTGAGATCCCCACGTCCCTGAGGTCACTTGCCCCCTGAACCTGCACGCATCCTCAGAATGTGTGATGCACGTCTCGGTCTGGACGCGTCGGCCCCACCCTCCACCCCAAGCCTTCCCTGTGGTCCCCTGCCTCAGTGGGCAATCTAGATAGGGACCTTGTTTCATTCCCTCCCTTGCCATCTTCCCTGCATTACGTGCCCTGTCACCAAGCCCTGCCTGTCCCCTCTCCCAAGCGTCCTCCCTTGCTGGTCTCCCTGCCTCTGCTTTGCCCCTCTTGCGCACAAGTGCTTTTCTGGAAACGTCCACACCTCTGGTCATCCTCACCACTGCCCTATGCCCCCCAGCGCCGCTCTGCCCACTTTCGGAGCCTCCGCCCACCAGGATCCTCTCTGCCCCGTGGTGTCAGCTCTGCCCAAACTGTGGCCTCCCGTGAGCACCCTGCACCATCCTCTGCCCGCTCTTCAGAGAGCCCGGGGCTGCCTATGGGTCCCGCAGGGCCGCCCCTGTACCCTGGATTTCAGACCCGCGTGGCGCCCTCACAGGACTTTCTGACACTTCAAAGCATCCCTTTGATTTTTTGCCTTTGCACGCGCGTCCCCTGAAGGGCGAGGAGCTGGCCCAGCTTCTCCACCGTTATCTCCTCAGCACTCAGCGAGGCCTGACGCACAGGGGCCCTCAAATAATATTAGCCGAATTAAAAAAAAAAAAAAAAAAAAAGGAATGAACAACATCAATTGTTGGTTCGCTATCTTTCGAGCACAGATATTCCATTTGATCCGCTCAATAACCCCGTCACGTAGGTAGCATGATCATGAATATTTAAAAGGTAAGGAAACCGAACCGCACTGAAGTGGAGTCATCTACCCGCGGTCATCCATTCGAGGATGCCAGAGCCGGGCCTCGGAGGGGCGCGCCGGCCCCGGGCGGCCTCCCGCTCCCGCTCCCGGCTGGTGGTTGTCCACACACAGGACTACTGAGGGCGATTAGTAACTAATGACTGGAGAGTCGTGGAGCCACTAATAGGACAGTGGTCTTTGCTGTGAGTGTTGATATCGGGGGCAGGGCTGAAGGGGCGGTCTGGATTGTCACCAGCATCTCCTGAGTGGCCGGTCATCTCGGGTCAGGTGTGTTTGCCTCCAGGATGCAGCGTAGGATCCGCGCTGAGACTGTTCAGTTTCAGAATCATCCGAGGGGCTGCTGGGACCAGTCCATGGACGTGTTAGAGGAGCGTGGCCAAGGGGCCATGTCGAAGGCCAACCAGCCACGTCGAAGGCCAACTGGCTGTGATGTCCCTCCCGGATGGAGAGGGCTGGAAGGGGGCTGGCTTTTCCCCCCATCGTTTTGTTTTCTGTTTCCAACTTTGTTCAAACAACAGGGAGCTTGGACAAGCCTTAAACGAGCCCAGTGCAGGGCCCTGAGCACTGAGCAGAGAGAAGTTTCCTGTTTCGGGGGGAAATGCCGGTTTTCCAGATGCTATAAAGAAAGTCGTTTTTAAAAGCAGAGCTTGCTTTAAGAACAGACAGTGGTGCAGTGGGTGGAGCGTCAGCCTGGGACACAGAGGACCCAGGTTCAAAACCCCGAGGTCGCCGGCTTGAGCATGGGGTCGCTGGTTTGAGCGTGGGATTGTAGACATGACTCCAAGGTTGCTGACTTGAGCCCAGGATCGCTGGCTTGAGCAAGGGGTCACTGGCTTGGCTGAAGCCCCCTGGAGAGCTTAGGGTTTCTACAAGTGCCTTGCTTTCAGGCAGTAAATTGAGTAATGTTTGAAATGTTATATAAATATACTATCTAGACATTTGTGTGTTTAAACCTTGGGTTCAGAGTCTTATTCCTAAATTTAGAAGAGAGTCAACACAAAGAGGTCATCACTTTACTATTTAATCAGATGAACTGGGGAGACTGGGGGTGTGTGTGTGTGAAGGCACTGGGCAGTCCGGCAGTGCACAACTAGGGGACAGAGAAAAGCACAATGAAGCAATCGGCATGCTAGAGGGGACGTGGGACAAAGCTGACCGCTGGTACGTGAGATGGAGGAGGTTGCTATGGTTTCCGTCAGTGAACTTCTCCGGCGGGAAGGGCAGGCCCCCTTCCCTGTTGAAGATGAGGGCTCCCTATGTACGCAGAGGCCCTTCAGGCAGAGCTCGGGGTGGGGGCGCTTGGTTGAGGTTATTCACTGAGTTGGGAGGCTTTCTGCGTCAGCGGCCCTCCTGCCATCGGGCCTCACCTGCCCATCACTGTTGTCTCAGGGAGAAGCTGTGTAGCTTGCGGGCAGGAGTCTGCCTGAGTCTCATTTCCAGCTCTGCCACCCGCTGGCGGTCACCTGAAGGCAGGCACTGCGTCTGGCTGACCCTGGGTAGATGATGGGTGAACAAATGAATGATGAGTGTGACTTAGCACACTGGCCGCTGTGGCCCCCCGCTGTGCTCTTGTGTCAGAGAGCACAAGAGTGTCCTCTGGAAGCCAGTGAGCAGAGGGACCGGTTGCAGAATGCCCTGGGCTGTGTGCCTTTGTTCAGGGCTCACAGATGCCAGAGTCGTGCCACCTGGCAGGGTGTTGTCTTGTCATGGCTAGCACCACCACCACTGTCAACGTGGATGGGGCACAGTACCAGTGCCGGCCTACACCCTGTCACACACATGATCTCCTTTAGTCCTCACAACAGCCCTCTCAGGAAGTTACACTGACGGTCCCCCTCTTATAGATGGAAAGATGGGTTTGGGGGGGCACAGCTTTTCATGTCCATAACTGTGTGGCTAGCGAGTGCGGGAGCCTGGCATGTGCCTATTTATGGCTCCTGGTTAGTCTCCGGTAAAGCCAAGGCAATTCTCTACCTGTGCTACCCTGCGTCTGTTTCACAGTATGTTTGGGGCAGAATCTGAGCCCTCAGAGCCCGTTTCTATCAGGCGGTTGATGCAGTGGGAGGCGTGTGACAGGTGTGCTGTGGGCCGGGGTCCCCTGTGTGTAGCCACACTCAGCCGTGTTGCTGGCTGAGCGCTGCCCATTGAGAGCTCAGCAGCACCTGTACGGTGTGCGTCTGTACGGCCGGGGCCGCCGCCGTCGTGGCATGTAGGTTCTCACTGGATTCGGGCAAATGGTAAAGAAGCAGTGGAGCCAAAAAGTGGTGGGCCGTTCCTTTATTAAAGTCTCGGACCGGCCGACGAGCAAACAGGCAGGGAAAACACTTCCTTCTTCATGCAGAGCTCACACATTATCCGATTCCACAAGCAGGAGAATCTTCTCCGGTTCCTCCTAGAATCAAAGGCCCCACTGGTCTCAGTGGAGCTCACGAAGCCCCTCAGCTCCGGTTCCCCATCTGCGCTCCTTCTCTCTCTCTGCAAAAACTGGCTGCTGCTTCAGCGCCCTGCATGCTCTCTGCTCTCCCTGCAAAACTGCCTGGGCCCACAAAGACCCCTCCTCCAACAAACATTAGCAAAACCATGGCCCCTCCCGAGCAGGAATGCAAGCCACAATTTGCCATCAACTGCCCTGCTCTGAGGGCAAGCACACAGGTGGCTGCCCAGCGCCATTTTTTTAACAATAAAAGTGAGCAAACTCAAAAAATACAAATTTAACAAACTCATTTGCCCAACAACGTCAGTCTCTAAAACAACCAGCTCAGCCGGGAGTCTGTGGTGTTTTCCCTGAGTTTTAGTCTTTGCCACTTCCTATGGTGTAAATACTCCCACTGCGGCTGGTTTTGAGCCACAGTGGGAGTATCTGTGTTCGATGGGAGGCCACTGAACACAGAGTTAGGAAGAGGTGCACACACTTGTTTTTCACACTCACAGAAAAGTAGCTTCAGCACACCCTGCACATGGCTGTGAGGTGTGAGTTGGATCAGACCCTTAACTCCTGGGGATCTATTTCTGCCAAGTGTGAAAATGCAGCCTCCCATTGGCAGCTGGGGTGGTGTATGTTCGGGTCGCTATAAAAGGACAGACACTCCTGGTGGTTCACTGCCCCGTTGGGGAGCTCTGGGAGGCTCTGTCCCTCAGCATTACTGACTCTCAGATGGCTGTGGGGGCCTCGGTGGCAGGTACTGTAGGAGCACAGGTAAAATCATGCCATTGATGCTCATTAAAATCGATGGGGACATCTGAATACAGTGCTGTCTCTGTCCCCAGGGAAGTGATGAAAACCATTAAATGACCTTCTGCAGATTGCTCTGTGCCCATGGACAGGCAGGACCAGCTGCCTGCCAGCCAGGTCACGGGGGCTGCCCAGGTGGCACAGAGGGTAGGCAGCAGAGCCTGTACTTCCACCTGGTGTGTCTGCGCCTGCTCTGTCTCATGCGGCGTGCAGAGACGAGGTTTGGACCCCGTTGCTCTCATCCTGAGCCAACCCGTCGGTCTTGCTGGGAGAACACAGGAGCGTCAGGGACAGATGTTCTTCCTGGGAAGCCACTGGCCTTTGGCTGCATGTTCACCCTGGGGACGGGAAGGGGAGGAGTGGCCTGGCAAAGGCTTTAGGATCTAGGGAGTTGCAGCTGCCACCCGCTTGAGCATACAGACCACAGGAGACAGGCCCCCTGCCCGCCCTCCATTAGACACCCTCTGGGCTGTGCTGCTAACAAAAGCTGCCAACCCATTGGCAGGTGGCTGCGGGGGCGGCCTTCCCCAGGGCAGCCTGTCCTGCTCTGCTGGCCCTGGGAGCGGAGCGGAGCCAGACAGCACCTAGGTGGGGGGCGGCCGCTCTGGCTCTTTGGCTGCCAGGGATTATTCCTGCTTCATCCTGTGCCCCAGTTCTCTCCTGACTGTTTTTAATTGTGGGGACCTTTCTAGTCAAGGCTTTCGCCTCCTAATTCAGCTCTCAGTGGGATATTTTTCTCACTTACCTTTCAAATTTGCACTTCTGGTCTCTCCGCACTCCTGTCGGGAGGTGTTGATGGGTGCTTAGCAGGCTGCTGCGGGCGGGAGTGGGGACAGGGTTTCTAGCCCCCCTCCCCCTCCCCCTCTGTGCTGGGCACATTGCTGCCTGCTGTGTCCTGGCCTCTGCCTCAGCCCTCACTCTGGGTTTGGGATGCAAGCCTTGTTTCCTGAGGTCCCCTTGTTCGATCGGCAGCCGCAGACCTAGGAGGTGACATCTGCCAGTCACGTCCCTGTCTCATGGCCATGAGAACCTTCTGCAGGTGTTCCCGCAGCATGGAAGGAAGGCTCGCTTTTATATATAAGTGTGTGTATGTGTATGTGTGTGTGTGTATGTGTGTGTGTGTATGTGTGTGTATGTGTATGTATGTGTGTATGTGTGTTTGTATGTGTGTGTATGTGTGTGTATGTGTTTGTGTGTGTGTGTATTTCTCCCCCCCACCTTGTGGGGACCACTGAAATTTCAATCCTGCCACCACTGGGATCCTGAGAGTGAATTTTAATGACTTGAACAGGAACTTGTATAGCGGTGATCAAACATAACTGCCTGCACTCCACACCCGCCCTCCCCAGCCTCAGCTGCGAGAATTCCAGGGCCGCGCGCCCTCTCATCACCATGGAGTTGTCCGCGCCACCACCACCGCCGCCGCCGCCGCCAAAGGTACTCAAGCCTCACAGATGCTTGAATGCAATGTGTGCTGAATTTTCATCGCGATCCCACGCGCCGATGCCGGCAGAGCTGCTATTAAGATTAATTAGAGGGCGAGGGCCCACGCGGGGAAACTGGCGGTGGTCTGAGAATCACATTCTTCCGGCATTTTTCAAAGACACTTTCTCCTAGATTGCCTCCCGCTCCTCTTCCAGCCCTTCTGCCTCTGACCGCACATGTGGACTCAGTTTCGGGTCTTCTCTGAATGTCTCTTTGCGGAGCCGTGGGGGTGAGGGCCCCAGGCATGGCGGGCACTGGTGTCTGACATTCCCCGCAGGAGTGAGGTTTCCTCCCGAGGGCGTGGGGGCGGCCATTCCTCCGTGGGCTTGGCGGGGCCAGCAGATGCTATCCTAGACCATGATTCCGCCTGTCTTTGTGAGCACTCCAAGCTAAGAATGTTTCTCTGCACTCTGCCAGAGCTGGAAGAAAAAACAAAAAATGTTTTTTTGTGACACGTGAAAACAATGTAAGATCCGCGTCCTGGTGTTCATAACGTGTGGAGGGACAGCCAGGCCCGTTCAGTTTCACATTGTCCCCAGCCACTCCTGCAGCAGGGGCCCGAGCTGAAGGGTTGTTGTGACAGAGACCGTGTGGCCTGCAAAGCCCTTCGCTACTGTCTGGCCCTCCGCTGAGAGTATTTGCTGAGCCCTGGTGCAGGAGAGCAGGTGGCCAGGTAGGGCGTGTCCCTTGTCTATCCTGAACGGCTCCCTGTGCTGGTGTCTCATACTCAGTGAAGAGCTGTATGTTTAATGTCCATGTCCACGGGGTCCTCTGGTTTGAGATCTCCACACTCCAGTGACACTGGTGGCCGCTGTGACAGGGCCGTCCCGGATAGCAAGGTTTCGCGGGTTGGGGGGGGGCACGTGGCAATGTCCGTGAAGGCAGAGAGAGGCGCTGGTATATTGTTATTTGCCATTTATCACTGTGTCTTGAGCATTCAGCAAAGTAAAAACAAAATAGCTTACCAACGAAGTAAAGTGGAAAATTAATTTCAGTTTTCCTCCCGTTGCAAGCAAATGCGGAAATGAAAAGCGAGGGCTGTCGTCACTGACGTGTTTTGCATTTGGCTGAGCCCTGCCTATTTAGAAACAGGGACCTTTGCTTACTGTATCCTGAAGGTGTCATGCTGCCCAGTGTAAAATGTCCACCGAGAAGGGAAAAGGTCTCTTTTTATTGGGGCTTTGCTCAAAGAACAAACGTAAGGTTGTTGGGGGTCAAATGGAGTGATTATAACAGTGTGACATTTATTGTTAAGAGCAAGTACTATAAACTGTAAAGGTGTGGCCTTTGCACAGCCTAACTTCACGTTTGCCACCATTAGGAGAAAAATAAAAAGCCTAGAACTTGAAAAATCCAAGTGCTGCATCCGACTATTCCCCGAGGTGTCTAATTTCACATAATCAGTGATAGGTACAGGGGCCGCTGCACTTTCTCTGGAACTGCTGAGGGTCTAAGTCCAGCTGAATCTCCATCGAGTATCATGAGCATGACCAGGGGCTGTTAGTAAACTCGAGAAAACGTATTTCTGACTTGCTCACTCAAGGGAATCAACTCTGGATGAAGCTATTGTATATAATATTCTGACTTTGCCAATTACGGTCATTTAAGAGCAAGATAAGACTGCTGGGCTGGGTGGCTGGCTGGTTGATTGCTAGTTGGGTGGTTGGTTGATTGGTTGGTTGGTTGGATGGATGGTTAGTTGATTGGTTGGTTGGATGTTTGGTTGGTTGGTTGGATGGATGGTAGTTGATTGGTTGGTTGGATGGTTGGTTGGATGGATGGTTAGTTGATTTGTTGGTTGGATGGTTGGTTGGATGGATGGTTGGTTGGATGGTTGGTTGGATGTTTGGTTGGTTGGTTGGTTGGTTGGATGGTTGGTTGGATGGATGGTTAGTTGATTGGTTGGTTGGATGGTTGGTTGGATGGATGGTTAGTTGATTGGTTGGTTGAATGGTTGGTTGGGTTTTTAAGCCATTGGACTGCTGCTTAGATATAGCAGAAGGATCTCATTTCTCCGATCAAATCCACCAGCATTGACACAGTGGTGACAGTTGCACCACGCTCTGCTGGGCTCTGGAAAAGAGGGAGAGTCTGCAGACGATGGGGACAGACCTGCCACTGTGCCATGCTGGGTGGCTTTGCCTGGCAGCCCCCAGTCTGCTCCCAGCGGCAATTCTGAACAGCACTCTACGGGGCCAGTGCAGACAGGGACTCTCTCAGTGACTGAGAAGTGACAGGTGATGGCGAAGGTCACTGACAGAAGGGGTGTCAGCTGTCCCTGTGGAAGCTCAGCCCTCCAGGGCCTGCGGTGGTCGGGACAAAGCCTCGTGTAGACTGTACCACGTAAAGATGGACGCTCATTACAGTGGAGCATCAGGAAACATTGGAAACGCCTTTGCTGCTTACATTAAAAATTCAAGAAAGCAGATCATCGGGACCTACTTCAGAGTGATGCACAAGCGCAGGGCACAGGCGCTGACCTGTGAGAATAAATGTGGCTGGAGACACTGGTCCAGGTGTTCAGAGCACATGGCCAAATGCCAGCAGCATATACCACTTTTAGAAAAAGTTCTGAGTAAATTTCTCAAGAAAAGTATTTCTGGCTCGAAGGGAGAAGTTTCAGTTACGTAGAAAAGCTGCTTTTTTAGAGCGCTGCATCTCTCGATGTTCCAGTAATGAGGTGGAGTCTCTGAAGGTGTGCGGCCATCACTCTCCCGCACGTGGCCTGACCTAGTGCACCCAGTGTTCCCCCAGCACCTGCCAAGGGCGGGGGCTGAGCTGGGTCTCGGAACGTGAGGTGCACAGCACAACCCTGGAGCCCAGCTCTGCGTGGGGAAGAAGAGAGATGAACAGGGGTGGGGGGTACCAGTCAGTGTGAGCACCCATGGCACAGACCACGCGGCGATACTGAGGCTCACGGGGGGGGGGCAACTGGGACGGGGGCTGAGGAAAGGCCTCCCGAGGATGCTCAGAGGAGTGACGAAGGACCAGTAGGCAGCATTGGCCGGGCGGGGACAGGAGGTGAGAACACCCAGGCGGAAGAACCCACAGGTGAGGTGAGCCGGTGTGCAGCCAGGAGGGAGAAATTCAACAGCTTCTTAGTGGTGGATGGCATGGGGCCAGGTGGGCGAGAGTCAGGTTACAAGGGATCTTCTACATCATGCTTCAGAGTTTGAATTTCATTCTGAGGACAAGGAGAAGTCGCCGAAGGATTTACAAGGCAGAGGGGAAGGTCTGATGAGGTTCGAGTTTCTGTGTTAGAACGGTACTTCTTCCGGCACTGAGACCAGAGGCAGGAGACCAGTAACAGAGCTGGTAACGTAATACAAGGCCGAGATGACGGTAGCCTGAGCTGGGATGCTAGCAGTTGGGATGAATAAACGTGGACTTGAACTAGGGCAGGGAGAGGAGAGGAAGGCTGGCCAGGTGCACCACAGCCCAGGCAAAAAAAAAAAAAAAAAAAGAATGGACTCCTGATATAAGGCCATGAGAGCGAAGGGGGAGAGCAGAGAGGCAGTTGATACAGACAGAAGGGACCTCCAGCAAGACTCGGTCGTGGGCTGTGGAAGTGGAGGGTGACTCCAGGTTTCCAGCTCAACAAGAGAGGGGACTTGGGAGGAGGAGGTGGAGGGCCGGCTGTCTCCCCCTTTACAAACCTGGTTCTCCTCTGCTGGGGAATGGAATAGGTGTCTGATACAGGAAATTTGAAAAGCACACAAAACAAAGGGGGGCGGGACGGGGGAGAGGTGACTCATTTATATGATACAGTGGTAACAAGGAATCTGTTGGAGCTACATGCAGTGATCTGAATACATCTCAATTAAAACGTTGAGCAGGCCTGACCTGTGGTGGCGCAGTGGGATAAAGCGTCGACCTGGAACACTGAGGTTGCCGGTTCGAAACCCTGCACTTGCCTGGTCAAGGCACATATGGGAGTTGATGCTTCCTGCTCCTCCCCCTTCTCTCTCTCTCTCTCTCTCTAAAAATCAATAAATAAAATATTTAAAAAATACAAAAAACGTTGAGCAGAAAAAGCAAGTTCTCCCAGGGTATAGACAGTGTAATATTATTTGCAAACATTTCAAAACCTGCAAAACAAGGCCACGTAGGGTTAAAGGAGAGATAAGCACTGCCTTCAGGGCAGAATGATTGGGGGCAGAGAGGATGGGGGGAAAGACATCAGCTCTTTTGGTCACATTTATTTCTTAGACTGAGTGCTGACGACACCATTGTGGAATCTGTTACCTGTTGTAACTCGACATGTCTTAAACACATGGTTTTTTTAAAGTCAACAAAAACCCATCCCTGGAGACCATCATGTTAACACGTTTCTCAGGAGCAACCCCATCTGGACTCTTGTTGAGAGCCTTGACAGAGATACCCTGGGCTCTGCAGCCCTGCCTGTCCCCTTCTGGCTCAGGGTGCCTGGCCTGGACACAGGTTCCTTGTCTGGGATCACAGGTGAGGGGCACAGGTGTGTCCATGGTGTTTGACACTGTTGGCTTCTGGGGGATCTCTCCGCACCCTTATTTTCAGAGATCACACGGCAGACTGAAGAAAGAGGGTTTCCGGTTGTCACTAACCCCAAACCCATGACTCAACCCTCTGGGAAGGAACTTGAAGACACCCTTGCCCCTAAAGGGTTATTTGTTTTCCCCCCTGGGAGAGAAGCCCCATCACCTGGGCACCTGGTCCTCTAGCTAATGACACTCGACCGTGTGTTCTGCTCAGCTGGACACACCGACTGGCTCATAAATTGAATTTCATTTTCAGAACAGGACGAAATGAAGAAATAATTTCACATACCGTACATTTATTGAAATTATATCAAAATAAGCAATGAAGGAAATTTTCTCTTGGTGATATAATTTCAAGGATCATTTCATGAGTTTGCAGCTGGCAAAGCGTCTAGGTTTTGATAGCCGCGGGCAGAACTGCCCGTGCTCTGTTCGGGTCCTGGAGGAAGAAGGCGGGGTCACCTGGCACACCTCACCTACGTCCATACGACGGCTCTCCTCTCTGTCTCCACTGCCCACATTTCAGGACCTCTTGGGCCTGCTGGTGATGTTCTGCCTTCTTCCATATCACAAGTCACGTGTCATATTTTCATCCTGATGGAGGACCTCAAATTATTCCTCAGGGGCACAGCACTCAACCAAGGGTCCTTTTGGTCCTCACACGTTGGCATGACCTGACTATATGCCAGGCAGCCAGCTGGTTGGGGTAATATCAGAACATGAAGTTTCCTTTATGATCTGATGCAGACTGCACCGGACATGTTCCACCAATTCTGGTTGACACAAAGATAACTCATTTCACAAAATCACCGGCCTTTCACCAAAACGTCACCGTTTAGCAGAAGTTCTATGGCAGGTTAAAACATGGCATTGACTCGGGGGTCAACAGGCTGGGATCTTTGTGGAACAGATCCTTCTGAAGCAAGACCATTGTCCACGTAGAGGGAGGGAGGAACTTCCCATCTGCCTACTTCTGTTGCTAAGTTCACATGCAGTGACCCGAGTGTGGACTTGAAGAGTTTGATTTGTTTAAACTGTGTGAAGAGAGACGTGAGCTCACGTGGTAATCTCTTCCAGTTCCCTTTCTATTTGGAAGCTGGCGCTTGGATACGTCTGTATTTTATGTGTTATTTACTGGCCCCCCCCCCCCCCCCCCCCCATACACATCTCTCCTCGGCAAAGCCCAATCCATTTAGCCTGTACAAGTTCAAGGTCAACCCAGAAGTCAAGATAGGAATTTCCAAGAAGCGAAATGCCGAGGAGTCAGGTGGGACCAGCTCTGTCACCACCCCAGCCTCCCAGTTTCCTGTCCCGGTTTTCAGGTGGAGTCCTACTGGTAACGTACACACCTGGGGAGAAGTTGCGTCTTTGGCATACACCTGTGCTCAGGTCGCCTTTCCTGAGTAAAGGGGATATTCAGGGAAGATTTTTCCAGTGTTTTAAAAGACTCCAGAGGAAGGTGGGCGAGAATGGCAAGAAGCTGCCCAGAGGGCCTGAAGTTGTAAGTTATTGGCAGCATCTGATAATCGGTGGCATCTCCGCCTTTGTTTCCATCCCTGTCTTGATGAGGCTTGATTGTGCCCTTGTTTTGCTGCATATCTCACCTCGCTATAATCAGCAAGAGCACTCATTTGAAACAAAGGTATTTTGGACTTTCATGCACATTTTAAAAGCTATGAGGTTACATTTAAAAGGAATTGCTTCCTTCTGTAGTGTTTCCAGAGAAACCCCGGTAGCAGGGGATGGGCTGAGGCTGGGAGAAACAAATCTATCATTGTGACATTGGAATGAACACCAATAGGACAGTAACTTTTTTGAGTGGTTACTATGTATCTTGCATCCTGCTTAGTGGATCTTTATGAGGTTTAATGGGATAGCACATATAGGCAGCAAAGCACACAGGCGTTGGGTGAGCAGCTTGATGCCCTTTACACGTGTGTATGCATCTATCATCCTGCCCAAATCAAGATGGAACACGTCCAACAAGTCAGTAAGTGCCTCCAGGTCCCTTCCTCGTCCATAACTACCACCTCCACCCGCCTCGCCAAGGTGGACACTGTTCTGACTTCTATTGCGATAGATGACTTTTGCCCATCAAACTTGATGGAAATGGAGTCATACCACCTATATATACCCTGGGATCTGGCTTCCTTTGTTTGACATTCTCTGAGATTCGTCCATGTTTTCGTGGGTTTCAATTGCCTTGTCTTCTTTTTCATAGCTGCATAGTATTCTGTTGGGTGACTATATTACTGTTCATCTCTTCAACTCTGAATATTTGGGTTGTTGTGAAAAAATCTGTCATCAACATTCTTGTTTGTGTCTCCAGTGGATAAGCTCCTCCATTTCTCTTGGATATATACCTAGGAGTGCATCATAGGGGAGGCAGAGAACTTTTTTTTAGCTTTGTGGATGAGGCCCTACGATGGGCTGTATCAGGTCACCCACACACTAGCCATCTATGGGAGTTGTGGTTGCTCTGCGTTCTTGCTAAAATTTGGTACTGTCAAACATTTTCATTTGAGCCTTTCAGCAATGTTTTCTTAATTTAGTTATTCTGATGATTAATGGTGCTGAGCATATACTCATAGGCTTATTTGGTTACTGGATATCCTCTTTCATAACGTGCCTTTTTAAGTCCTCCATCCAGCTTTTTAAATTGTGTTCTCTGCCTTCTTGTTGATTTGTAGGAGCTCTTTACATATTGAGGACAAAGATATATGTATTTTAATGATCTCTTCTCCATCTGTGGCTTGGTTTTTTATTCTCTTAGTGGTCTCTTTTGATAAATATATGCTCATGATTTTTCTGAAGTCCAATTTATCCATCTTTTCTTTTATGATCACAGCTTTTTAAATTTTTTTTATTATTATTATTTTTTTAAAACACATTTTATTTTTTTTAATTTTATTTATTCATTTTTAGAGAGGAGAGAGAGAGAGAGAGAAACAGAGAGAGAGAAGGGGGAGGAGCAGGAAGCATCAACTTCCATATGTGCCTTGACCAGGCAAGCCCAGGGTTTCGAACCGGCGACCTCAGCATTTCCAGGTCAACGCTTTATCCACTGCGCCACCACAGGTCAGGCTTTTTTGTACCTTTTTAAAGAAATTTTAACTGCCCCCAAATCATGAGGCTAACCTCCTTTTTTATATTTTGACCTTTCTTATTTAGGTCTACAATTTAATTGAAAATGACCTGTTTATGGTGTGAGAAAGGGGTCAAGGTATCCCCCCCACCAATTGATGTCCCTTTGGCCAGAACCATTTATTAGAAATATTTTCTTTCTCTTATTGCATTGTAATGATGTACTAGGTGTTTTTCATGTTGTCTGTAATTTAATTCTCATAATTGCCCTAAAATACATATGCTGGTTCTATCCCTACCACACATATGAGGAAGGTGAACCTCAGAGAGCTTAAATAACCAATCCTGGCCGTGCAGCAAGAGCTCAGAGTTTAAGACTTCACCCTTTCCCTTTGAAAAGACAGTCTGCTCCTGCATTTTCCTTCCTGCTGGGTAAATGGCACAGCAAGGTGAGAAGGCCATGCCATGCAATCAGATTGCAGGATGGTAGGCATCGCGTCAACCTCGAGTGAGTGTCTTTTTTTTTTTTTTTTGGTATTTTTCTGAAGCTGGAAACCGGGAGAGACAGTCAGACAGACTCCCGCATGCGCCCGACCGGGATCCACCCGGCACGCCCACCAGGGACGATGCTCTGCCCACCAGGGGGCGATGCTCTACTCCTCCGGGGCGTCGCTCTGCCGCGACCAGAGCCACTCTAGCACCTGGGGCAGAGGCCAAGGAGCCATCCCCAGCGCCCGGGCCATCTTTGCTCCAATGGAGCCTTGGCTGCAGGAGGGGAAGAGAGAGACAGAGAGGAAGGAGAGGGGGAGGGGTGGAGAAGCAAATGGGCACTTCTCCTATGTGCCCTGGCCGGGAATCAAACCCGGGTCCCCCACACGCCAGGCCGACGCTCTACTGCTGAGCCAACTGGCCAGGGCCTCGAGTGAGTGTCTTTTATAGTCAGTGTCTCTTGGAAGAACCCAGTCCCGTCTCAGGTCAAAGACCTGGTGATTTCTCAGCATCGATGAAATGAACACTCATGAGTGTGCACCCTGCAGAACAGCCTTCCTCGGGGTTCAGCCGCCGATGAAGGCGTAGCTGGGCTCCACCCCGGCAGAGAGAACACCTGGGTAGGGGACCACCTGACAAGCCCTTCCCTATTTGCCTGGAGGACTTCCCAGACTGAGCATGCCCAGTTCCATGGACTTGTGTGTTTCTCGGGTTTTGTGGAGGGAGGTTCTGGACCAGCGTGGGCTTGTCCAGGTGGAGACTTCTGTCCCGGAACTGAATGTAACGAGGACGAAAGCAGACTACAGTTAGTGTGGCTACGAGTAACCCAGGGCACTGGGGGAAAGGAAGGCAAACCCTTCTTTCATTCAACAAATATGTATTGAGTATGTACTACGAGGTTCCAGGCACTGGAAAGATGGCAGTGACCCGATGAGGACCCCTGTTCCCAGGCGCTTACATTTAGAGAAGGATATTTTTTATAAAGGTGCTTCCAAGCTGCTGAAGCTGAAGCTTTTTCGTTGAAACATCAGCTGAACTGGAGCACCCTCCCGCCGCCTCCCCAAAGCTCTCCACTTCCACCAGCATTCTGACAACCCGGTTCTTCTGGGTCGAACCCCAGACAGTCTCCCGGTGCCTAACCCACTTTCTAGTGATCTCTGCTGTATCTCCCGCCATTGGAGAACAGAGGGAACAGCTCAGAATGCCTTGGACAGGCAGCGGGGCCCTGTCTTGGTGTCGGGGATGAATCCACTCACAGGCGTCACTGTGTGTGGTTCCCACCGCTGACAAACTGACATCTAGCTGTCCTCGTCCCTCTTCTGCAATAATACGGAGATATTCAGCACAGGCAAGATTGCCTTTAGCAAGAGTGGAAAGCTCAGCTTATCAAAAAGGAAGCTGTTTTTTTGGACTTCACCCTGCAAAAACACACCGACTGGTCTCTTGTCTCCTGGGCCCTTTACCTGGAGACGTTGTGTCAGATGACCTGAAGTGGACCCTGGAACCTAAGACATGAATCTGGAGACACTGCAGCGGGTCCAGGGACCGTATGCTCCTCGGACCTGCCCAGACACAGCAGGTGGCGCTTAACCAGGTGGTTTTCACTTTTCTTTGTTGGTATTCAGTGTCTGATTTCAGTTTGTTTCTGCCTCAGTTGTTGTTTTTAATCGAGCCCTCTCCCCCATATAATATCTACATTATTCCACAAATTCAATCCAGCATGCATTTATGAGGGATCTACCACATGAAAGTCTACAGGGTGTCCTGGGACAGAAGCGAATGAATAGGACCCAGTACTTTGAGTAAAGAAGCTCTAGTCTAGCGAGAGAGGAACCCGGACAGTGCCGACTCTTACACCAGGCAGAGTGGGCTGCATCCACCATGGGTGGGTGCCGGCGGTAGAAACTGGGACTAGTTAGTAAGCATTTATGTATTACGTGCTGGGCACCCGATGCACATTTTTCAAACAGTTCTCTCTAACCTCAGGGCAGCCCTCAGAGTGGATTTAATGATTCCTGTTTGACAGAACTGAGTCCCAGAGGGGATGAACGACATAATCAAGGTCCTGTGGCTGTGGTATGCCCGGCAGATGCCAATCCAGGGCCACGTGGCTTGGAGATGTGCAGGGGGGTGGGAGGTTCTAATTATGATTCTGGTTTCTTTGATAGCAATAGGGCTAACCAACTTCTGCATTTTACGTCGGGTGATTTGTGGTTTGTTTTTTGCAGGAATCTCAGTTGACAAAGTTAGGTGTGTGAAGTGGTTTGTAGATGTCCCTTGCTGTCCTTCGGGTCTCTGCCTGCTCTGTTTTATTGCTGACATTGGCGGTAAACCTGTGTCTTCTCTTTATTCTTCTTCGAAGGTTATCAACTTTACCGGTCTCTTTTCAAAACACCAGCTCCTTGTTTCATTGATTTTTTTTCCTATTATCTTTATTTCTTCATCATTGATTTCTGCTTTGGCTTTATTATCCCCTTCCTTCTGAGGCTTTGAGAGTAGTTTTCTTTTTCTAGTTTCTTGAGGAGGGAGTTAGTATTGATCTGAAACTTTTTCTTTTAAATTGTATTGATTGATTGATTTTTTTCTGAAAGAGAGAGACAGACAGACCGATAGACATCGACTCGTTGTTCCATTTATTTATGCATTTACTGGTTGAGTCTTATATGTGCCCTGCCTGGGGATCGAACCCTCACACCCTTGGCACTCCAGAGCGATGCTCTGACACACGGAGCTATTTTCCTTTTCCTGTGGGATAAGTTCAGTGCCATCAGGTCCTCTCCGCTTTCTGTGGTTATGTGCCACACATTTTGATACATTGTGTTTTCATTTTCATTTTCATTCAGTTCAGTTTATTTTCATTTATTTCCCTTGAGATGTTCCCTTGGACTCATTGGTTATTTAACGTGTGTTGCTTGTTCCCTCCCTTTCTCATTTGTTTTCTTTTCCTGCCGTCCTGTGGGTTGCTTGAACATTTTTTACAATTTCATTATATTTAACTGTAGTGTGTTTTTTCATATGTCTTAGACTTTAAAAACCATAGCAGCTTTAGCAGCTATCATAGGTGTCATACTAGATACATTGTACCACACACACATACATAATTGCATAATCTTGATCTCATCATTTTGCCAGGTCGGGTATAGAAACTTTACCTCCCTCTGTATCCCTTTACCTCCCCATTTATAATTGGTTTAAATACTTTCTCTACATACATTTAGAGCACATCAGACTTTGTTATAATTTTTCTTCTTCAACCATCGAATGTAAATTATAAAAGTCAAGAGGAAAAGAAAACAAACTGTATGGAAAATATTGTCACTTCCTCTGGCCTTAATGGTTTTAGGAATTCCAATAAATGGATTTGCCAAAGGGGAGAAAAGGAGAGAGAGAGAGAGAGAGCTGTTTAAATATTATAAGAAATTTCTCCCTGCTGGTTCCTCCACCATCTTGGGGATCCTAGGCGGTAGAGAGAGTAAGCCTGAAACCATAGTCTATCTGTAAGCATAAGTGAATTTTAAAGATTTTTAAAGATTTATCAGTAACCAGAAACAGCGAAGCTTTTGTGCCATTCATTTCGCTATGTATGCAGGTCACAATGACTTCCTTAACCTGATAAAGGAGAGGGACAAGGAATTGATTGAAGCCACAGAGACACAGTGACCAAGAGGGGTAGGGACTTGAAAAGCCAGACATGGCCTGGACATTTTATACTCAAATATTGGTTTATGGGAGATTTTTGTTATGCTCAGTCTCATCTCCTGTCCTACAGACCCCTGGGGACAGGAGCCTGGCTCTGGGTGAGAGAGATCAGAGGGGGGCTGTGAGCAGGTACAAGGCGATGAAAGAGGGTTTGGAGCATGCAGTCACACTCTCCAGGTATGGCACGGGGCTGGGGTGCGGGGGACACATGATGCGTGACCTCAGCTGGGCTGTAAGAAACTTTGATGCCTGGGGTAACGTGCACCACATCTTTTAAATAATAGCTCAGCATTTATCCTTTTCTAAAAGGTACTGCAGGCTTTATAAATCATTTTCCACACCAGAGATAAGAAGACCTAGCCTAGAAAGGGGCATCCCCACCAGTCACCTTGCCTGTGCTGATCAAGAAGGAGGGAGAGATACTAAATACATCACCAGGTGATTGGAAAGGCCCCCACCCTGTTGGCTGTGCACACGGCGGGACTGATGGGGCCCACGGGGGCAGGAGCCCCGCCCGGGAAGAATGACTTCAGAGTGGCTCTCCCAGGCCGTGCGCCACGCGATGACGCACTCACCCCACTGCAGAAGGATCGGTTCTGCTCTCGCTGCGTCCGGTGGCTGTGTAATTTCTCTACCCCTGATTCCATCATTCCTCTTTCTATCCATTTAAGATCATCTTTCTGTGAACGAACCACGGGCAGAGGGCAGGTGCCGAATGTCAAGGACTTGGCTGACTCTGAGAGGAAGGGGAAATGTAATTCCCACGTGTGCTGCGTTCTCAGTGGGGAGTGCGTCTTGTGGTTTATTTTTGTCAAGTGAGGTGTGTGGGAAGCACTGTACAGAGCTGCAGGTGTCATTTCAACGGATGACCCCCCAGCAGGGGGCGTGGCATGCCGCAGGGGGTGTGGCTTGCCGCAGGTGGATGCAGCCAAAGCCGGAGGCAGGTGATTGACAGGTTGGGAGTGGGAAACAGTCTCTCGTTGATGAATGGGCTTTACCAGACCTGAAGGACATATTAGATATATTCTGTTTTGTTTTGTTTTTTGGACATAACAGTTTCAAACCTCCCAAGGGCAAGAGTGTGTCACATCCCATGGGAATATCTGGTTGGGCTCCACGAGTGTTCTTGTTGTTTACTTTGAATTAGTTGGCAATATTTTTAAAATTTGGAAGACTTCCAGTAAAAATCAGGCATTGAGTTCCCCGTAAAAGACCAGGAGGTCCGGTATCTGGGCCTGTGCTCCCATCAGCTGAACTGCGAGGTGTCCACTCCGGCGTGTGGGGTGTGTGGAAGCGGGGCTCTCTGCTGCCCCAGCCCCAGCCCCCCGCCCCCAGCCTGGGCCCTGCGTCCACAGTGCTTGCCGGCTTTGGTGACCGCGGCACACAGCTGAGGGGAGATGACCACCTGGAGTACTGGCACACTCCGCCCTTTAGGGAAGGTCAAACGGACACCTGCTCTCAGAGTGTCTTTGACACTTTTATTTGAAAAGGGGTTTTCTTGAAAGTAATGGTACCACTAATGAAAATTGATTTTTCTTTCCAACAGTTTATTTCCCAGAGAACAAACAGGGGAGTTCTTAAGCACACGTGCTAATGGTGGGTAGCACAGGCATGGAGAAGTGAAGGCTATCACCTCCGGGGAAAGTGTCTCAGCGTAGCTCTGAGCCAGGAGCGGCGGGCCCGTCCCAGGGACGCGGTGGTGAGAGGCGGCTTCCACGTGGACTGAGAGGTGATGGGAAGGGGCCTGCTGTGCGGTCAGCCTCTCTTCCCCACGGTCCCCGTGCCCACAGCTGCCAGAGCCCTCGCCCCACTGGGTTATGTAGCATTGTCTATGAATGACCTACCTCCCCTTCCACAATGTCATCCCAGTGAGCGCCGGATAAAACCTCCCGTGTGCCGCCCACATGGGGCGGGCCCGGTGCAGTGCGGGCACTGTGTCTGAATGAACTCGACACGCCTTCCTCTCAGTGCCCCTTTGAGCAGGTGTGTGCGGCATCCCCCCTTCTCAGACTGGAGGGCCGGGGCACAGGGACACTCAGGTATTTGTCAGCGGGTATACATTATAATGCAAATGATATATTTTGTCACTTGTACTGCTGTGCAGGGTGGTTTGCACACATCACATATCTGTATTTTATTGGTGACTTAAGGGATGTTCAAGGGCAATTAGAGACCAAACGGTCCTTCAATTCCTTCTCCTGGGCTCTCGGAACCAGCAGCACCCATTTACCAGATTTTTATTTTTTATTTGTTTCAGTTTCTTAAAACTAATAAAGCGCCAGTGAATATACACATCTATCTTGCAGAATGGAATCCTAGAAGGGATACAAATGTATCACAAAGTATTTGCGTTTTAAACTTTGGTGGATGTTGCCAAATTTCCATCCCAAAATGCAGCAGTTTACTTTTGAGCCAAGAGCGTGGAGGGAACTCAGTTTCCCATGTCCTAATGCTGGATTAGTTTTTATACACGTGTGTGTGTGTGTGTGTGTGTGTGTGTGTGTGTGTGTACACTTGCTAAAGTAAGGGAAAGATTAAGCATCTCCCTGTTGATTTTAAATGAGGTGAAATTCACACGACAAAAACTGGAACCATTTGCAAGTGGACAGCTCGGTGGCATTCAGCACCCTGACAAGTGTGTGCCGCCACAGCCTGAATCTAGTTCCAGAGCATTTCAAACATTCCCCCAAACAGCCCTGTACCCAGTAGGCAGTGACTTCCCCTCCTCTCAGTCCTAGCAACCACTGATCTGTTTGTCTTTGTGAATCTTCTGCACATTTCATGGAGAGAGACTCCTACAACATGCGACCTTTCGTGTCTGGCTTCTTGTACAGAGCCTGACGTCTTTGAGGGTGTTGTGGTGGGTCTCAGGATATCACGCCTGTTTGTGGCTGCATAGTATTCCATCGTATGGACATGCAACAACTCGTTCCTCCATTCATTTGTGGATGGGTTGCTTCCACCTTTTGGTTTTTGTAAATAATGCTGCAGTGAACATTTGTGTACCAGTATTTGTCTAAGTACGGTTTCCAATTCTTTTGAGTATATTATATGGTCATATGGTAATTCTTTTTGAGGAGTTATCCATTTCATTTTACATTCCCAGCAGCAATGTGTGAGACTTGTCATTTCTCCATCTCCTCACCAATACCACTATTTTGTCTTTTGTTGGTTTTGTTTTTTGATTTTCTTATAATCATGCTGATGGATATGAAGTGTTATCTCATGGTGGTTTTGATTTGAGTTGCTTTAATGACTGATCATTTTGAACATCTTTTCATGTGCTTATTGGCTATTTGTATAGCTTTTTTGGAGAAATGTCCATTCAAGTCCTTTGCCCATTTTTAAGTAGAGCTGCTTGTCTTTTTGTTG
This sequence comes from Saccopteryx leptura, assembly GCF_036850995.1. Taxonomy (NCBI): domain Eukaryota; kingdom Metazoa; phylum Chordata; class Mammalia; order Chiroptera; family Emballonuridae; genus Saccopteryx; species Saccopteryx leptura. Next base: position 5,445,834 of record NC_089515.1, read on the forward strand.
TTGAGTTGTAAGAGCTTTTTATATATTCTGGGTTCTAATATATTCTAGATCCTAATCAGAGGTAATGATCTGCAAATATTTTCTACCATTCTGAAGGTTGTCTTTTCACTTTCTTAATAGTATCCTTTGATGCAGAAGGTATTGTTTTAATTTATTTAAACATTTTTTTTTAATTTATATTCTCCTAATTGCTGAAGGGCTCCAGCATCTTTTAATGTCTATGCTTCCATTGTATTTATTTTTCTGTGAAACACATGTTCAAATCATTTCCTCACTTTTCTATAATGTTTTCTTTTAATATAATCATGAGTTACTTTTATAGCCCGGGTAGTAATCCTTTTCATATTTTCTTCCAGCAGTGTTGCTTGTCTTTTAATTTGATACGTAATAACATTTGTCCTATAAAGGTTACTTGCTATTTTACAGTGCAGTTGTTCATCTTTTGTGGCCCCTGGGTATTTTGTCTTCTTCAAGAAGACTTTCAATATTATATTAAAAAAACATAGCCTTTTACTATTTTTTTTAATTTCACCCTTTTTTTAATGTTTACACCTTAAATTCATTTTCAGTTTAGTTTTGTGTGTGGCTTTTAATGTTATTTTATCCTCGAGTGAATTACCAATTGTATGTGCTATTCTATTCCGTTTGATTTACAATGTCCCTTTTTCATGATCCCAAATTATATGGGTGTCTTACTCTCTGTTTTATTCCCCCGATCTCTCCACCTTTCCCTTTGCTGAGACCACATTGTTTTAATTGAATACATTAAGTTTTTTGGGGTAGTGAGTGTAGCAATTAAAATTGCGCATTATTAAAATTGTCTTGGGTAGTCTCTCTTCCACATATATTTATGACCCAGGTTGTCAATTTTTTATTTTACTTGTTGTCATTTTTAAAATATGGAATTTATGGCTCTGGCCATTTGTCTTAGTGGTAGAGCATCGACTCGGAGGGTGGATGTCCCAGGTTCGATTCCTGGTCAGGATACACAAGAGAAGCACCCATCTGCTTTCCACCCCACCACCTCTCTCTCTCTCTCTCTTTCTCTCTCTCTCTCTCTCTCATCTCCTCCCCTTCTGCAGCCATGGCTTGATTAGAGCAAGTTGGCCCCAGGTGCTGAGATGGCCCCCTGGCCTCTGCCTCAGATGCTAAAAAGAGCTTGGTTGCTGAGCAACAGAGCAATGCCCCAGATGGGCAGAGCATCACCCCCTAGTGGGCTTTCCAGATGGATCCTGGTCAGGGTGCATGTGGGACTCTGTCTCTCTGCCTCCATTCCTCTGACTGAATAAAAAAATATATATATATATATGGAATTTATAAATTAATTTGGGCAGAATTGACTTTACAGTTTTGATTTTTTTCATCCAGAAACATGGCATGCCTCCTCATTTACTTCGTTTTTTGTTTGTTTTCATTTCTTGCAGTATAATTTTATGATTTTCTCGGTATAGATCTGGAATATTTTGTATTAGATGTATAAAAATCACCAAATAAGCATTATAGTTCTTTTGCTTCATTAAAAAAAATTTTTATTGTATCTGGTTTCAATATGGGATGATTTCATTTGCACCATATTTCTGGAGTGAATTTATTTCTGCAGCAGTTTGGCTAAAGGTCTGTGCAAATGGAAAGACCCCTGCCATGCATTTACTCACGTGATCCCATCTTCTACTCATGTGGCCGGTGCAGTGGGTATGAAACCTCCCCCCCCACCTCCCCACAACACCCCCCAGCATAATAGCGACTGCAGGCACGGCTGTGCACAGAAAGGCATCCTGGCATACCCTCTCCCCAGCTATTCATTTTGTTTGGTCACCAGGGTGACCTTGCTGGTGGTATAAATGCACCGTCCCCTGCCAGGGACAACGGTAGCTTCTCTGTTGCAGAACAGAACCCAAGCAGGAATGTTGAGCTCTAGCCGGAACAGCTTTGCGTCTCCTGCTAAAGACGCTCATGCAAACTGCCGTGGAGTTTGCTGAGTATTCCAGACGTGAAAAACACTTTCGAAATGCCTGCTCAGCTGTCAGGGCTCAGGGGCCTCCCCACCGGCCCACCCCACACCGCCTTGCTCAGCTCTGGGGTTGCGGGCTCTTTCTCCCCTAAGCGGAGGTTTAATAAACTTCAAAGCTAATTTCGCTCCAGGTTCAGCTTTCCGCATTGGAGGAGCAGTTCCTGGCTGCGGCTCAGAGGGCCCCACGCCTGCCGTCCACCTGTGAAATAGCTCAGGGCACCTCGTCTTCCTGGGCTCCCTGCCCTGTGTGGCAGCCAGCTCTGTGGTCAGCTGTTTGGGAGGAAGCGCCTCCTTCTGGAGCACAGAAAGGCAGGTCTAGAGGAAGCTGTGGTACTGAGCGGGGGGTGGGGGGTGAGCAGGGCCTCCCGGGCATTCCACCTCCAGTTGGAGTTCCAGCTCCTTTGCTTCGGAGCCGTGGGGTGCAGGACTGGTGACCCCACTTCTCTAAGCCACAGCTTCCGTGGGCGTTCAGGAGTCAGTCCCTGGGGACCTACAGCAGGAGGAGGTCACCGAGAAAGGAAGAAGACACACCTGTAACAGTATCTGGCCCATGGGAGACATTGGGATACATTTCCCAAGGCCGGCAAAACAAAGTCCCACACATTGGGTGGCTTAGACACAGTTATGCTCTGGAGGCCAAGAGTCCAAGATCAAGGTGTTGGCGGGGTTGGTCCTCTCTGCGGATATGAGATAAAATCTGGTCCATGCTTCCCCCCAGCTTCTGGGGGTTGGATAGCCATCTCTGGGGTTCCTTGGCTTGTAGAAGCCTCCCTCCATCTCCGCCATCCGGTTCACATGACATTCCCTCTTGGTGGGTGTGTGCATCCAAACTTCCCCTTTATATTGGGTTACCCCATCCTGCAGACCTCATTTTAACTTGATTACCTCTGTCAGGATCCTGTCTCCAGATGAGGTCCCATTTGATGGTGCTGGGGGTTAGGACTTTAATCTATGCATTTGGAAGCGGGAGAGATGCAATTCAACCCATAGCCAATAGTCAATAAATATTATCTGTTTCAAAATTGTCAATAATAAGTTAAAACCTGGAGAATTTCCTCCAGGTGAAGGAGATGGCATTTTCTCTGCTGGGCCATCCCGATTTCTGGAGCATCCAGAGACCTCTTTTAAGAGAGAAAGAATAGAATTCCGTTGTCACCCTGACTGGGCACATTGGCAGTTCCAGGTCAGCCGCGCTGCACACGGGGTGTGGGGCTCCCTGTTATTCATGTTGTTCCCTTAATGAGGATGTTCCGAGGGCAAGGCCCGGATGAGACAGGCAGGGGCGGGAGATGGCTGCTCTGTGGCTCGCGTGAGAGACAGGCGTTTCTGAATCTTGGCTGTTGTAAATAACGCTGCAGGGAACATCGGGGTGCGTTATGTTCTTTGGAATCAGCGTTTTGGGTTTCTTCGGATAAACTCCCAGAAGTGGAGTCCCTGGGTCATAAGGCAATTCCATGTTTAAGTTTTTTGAGGTAACTCTGTACTGCACAAACAGGTGGCCTGTCCCAAAGTACCTGGGTGGGGTGGGACATCAGTGTGATGGACGTGCGCCCTGGGTGTGCCTTGCAGGCTCTTCCCTGGGGAGGCTGATGCTCTGGTGCAGGAACGAGATGCCCCAGTGGGAGGGTGAGCCTCTGGCTGGGAGCTCCCAGTGGAGGTAAGGGGAGGGACGAGTGACAGAGGCCACCTCCCACAGTGGGTCCCTGCACTTCTCCTCCCTCCTTCTATGTGGATACCTCTTGGGGACTCCGGTGCAGTCCGGCTTCAGCTCTCATGGGCATCCTGGCCCCAAAGGAAAGGTGCCGCGTGGACCCCCGGGGTTGGGTCCCGCCCGGAGGACCAGCACTGCCCCTTTAGCCTGGCTCTCATTTAATTAGCTCTCAGACTTCATGGCAACTGCTTCATGTCTTAGCTTCGGCCATGGGCCAGAGACTCTCCACGCAGAGAGTGGTTCACAAAGGGAGCGTGATGCCCGCTTTCTGGCATCACACGGGGGGGGGGGGGGGGCACGGGCTCCGCAAGGTGAACGAGGCTGAGTCAGAGTTGGCGTCAGGTCCTCCAGTGCCCAAGTTTGTTTCTCCTCACTCTGTGCCCGCAGCACCAGGTCAGGCGGTGAGGAGACAAAGGCTGGGGGGTGGGCGGGGTGCACTGCTGGCCACAGGACAAGGCAGGAGAGCGCCCAGGAAGAGAGCACCCTGGAAGACAGCGCCACGGGGGGAGGGGGAGAGCGCCCCGGGAGGAGGGCGTCCGGGGCAGGGGGGGGCGCCCCGGGGGAGGGAGGACACCCTGGGAGCAGGGTGCCCCTGGGGGAGGGCGCCCCGGGGGGGAGGGAGGGCGCTCCGGGAGGAGGGTGCCCCAGGGGGAGGGCACGGGGGGGGGGAGAGCGCCCCAGGGGGAGGGGGGAGAGCGCCCTGGGGGAAGGGCATCCCAGGGGGGGGGAGAGTGCCCCGGGGGAGGGCGCCCCGGGGGGAGGGCGCCCCGGGGGGAGGGCATGGGGGGAGGGCGCCCTGGGGGGAGGGGGGAGAGCGCCCCGGGGGGAGGGCGTGGGGGGGAGGGCATCCCAGGGGGAGGGCGCCCCGGGGGGAGGGCATGGGGGGGAGAGCGCCCTGGGGGGAGGGCGTCCCAGGGGGAGGGCGCCCCGGGGGGAGGGCATGGGGGGGAGAGCGCCCTGGGGGGAGGGCGTCCGGGGGGGGAGGGCACCCCGGGGGGAGGGGGGAGAGAGCCCCTGGGGGAGGGCTCTGGCTTGTTTCCTCTGGGGGCAAAGCCTGCCCAGAGAAACAGTTGGAGCTGAGCCTTAAAGGATCAGGCAGGTGTCCCCCTAGTGGAAAGGGACTTCCTTCTGTGTTGCGAGGACTTAGGAAAGCTACGACTTTGACCTTCAGTTTTCAGAGCTGAGATGTGTACGATGTGGTGGGAGGGGGTTGGAGCACGGACCCACGTGAGTATTCTCTACATGCTGAGAGCAATCCCACAAGTCCACTGTTGGGGTTCCTGCTGGGCTCCTGTGAGGGTCAGCAATAGACTGCCACAGAGCATTTCCTCTGTGCTCACTCTGCCAGCGAGTCTTGACCCCACTTCTCAGGGGCTCGGTCTAGGGTGACACTGCTTTGATCAAGCCCGGGAAGGCCTCCAGGCCAGGGCTCAGAGAGCATAAGAGAGCTGTCTTCCCTGAGTCCCTGGGGCCAAGCAAGTGCCGGGGGTGGGGTGGGGAGAAAGATGCGGTTGTGACACCACCAGCCACCACCGGGAGGGGGACCTTGGAGCCCAGCCTCTGTGAGCACCAGGACCACCTGAGAGTTTGCCACAGGTCACGTTAGAGACTGGGCGGCTGGGAGGGAAGAGGAAGGGAAGCCTGTAGGCACGTCTCGGAAAGGAGGGCGTCTGCTCCACCTCTAGCACCGAGTTCTGACCAGGGAGCTAGGGGGCCTGGCTGTGGGGGGACAGGCCTGTGCTTCTCTGGCCACCAGCCAAACCTGTGTTGCTTTCAACCTGACAAGGGGAGGCTGAATATTTGGTAATTCCCCTGGATGTTGGGTCATCCGTCTTCTCATTATGAACTAGTCATAAGGCTCCCGTCCACCTTAGATCTATTTGCGAATATTTTATCCCAGACTGTGGCTTGCTTTGTTATTTTTTTTAAACAGTTTCTCCTCACGCGTGGAAGTTTTTTTCAACTGGGATGCAGTCTAATTTATCTCTTTTTTTTTCTTTTATGGTTATTACTTTCCGGTTGCTTGCGTGAGTACGCTTTGCCGACTCCTAATTCACAAAGAAATCCTGCTGTGTTTTCTTCTCAAAGCTTCTTTATAGTTTTAATTTCAAGTTCAGGTCTGGGATTTATCTCAAATGAAGTTTTGTGACTCGTGTGACGTAAGGGTGGAGGTGCTCCACACACACACACACACACACACACACACACACACACACACACACACCCCTAGTGTAGTAATCGGTTGGCACCGTTCCTGGGAGCAAATTCTCCTGTGAGCAGGACAAATTGACCCTGGTTACGTAGTGTGGCATTCGATCTACTGATCTCTTATCAAGAGTTTGTGCGTCTGCGTCTGGGTTTCTCAGCCTGTGCATTGATGACATCTGGGTGAGTCCCCCTGTGGGGTCCTGTGCATCACAGGATGTTTGAAGTAGTGTCCCTGACCTCTGTCCTATAGCTGCTGGTCGCGCCCCTCCCTTCCCACCAAGCCATGACAGCCCAGTGTTTCTGGACATTGCCAAATGTCCCCTGTGGGCCAGAATCACCCCCTGCCGAGAACTATCAGTCTGTGGTCAGGAGGGGTACGATCTGTAACTTTTCTTCCTTTCCTTTTTGTAATGTCACTGTCTGGTTTTGCTGTTAGGCCTCTGTTCTCTCCGGGGTTTTGTAGTATTGGCGTTATTTCCTCCTTAAATTTTGGGTAGCATTTATCTTTTCCAGATTTGCCTGAAGGCTGCCTGGAAGGTTTGGTTTTCTTCCAAATAGATAGTTTTCCTCTGCCCCAGACTCTCATTTCCCTGTCTCCCCTGGAACTGTCTGGGCCTGGCGTTCCCTATAGGAGAAGGTTTTTGATAATGAGTTCATTCCTTGGATAGCAATAGGGACACGAGGTGTTTCTGTTCCATCTTGTGTCGGCTTTGTATTGTCTGAAAGCAGTTTGTGCAATTTTTCCCCCTTTGTTGTTGCATTTATTCATGGAACGTTTATTGGTAATATTTCCATGTTTCCCCTTTTCACGTTTGTCAGCTCTGTGGGAATAACACCTCTTCCATTCCCGATAATGGCTGTTTGTGTTTCTAACTTAATGATTTTATTGATTCCCCAACCCCACTCCCCCCCAAAAAAAAAAACTCAAGAGCCTGCTTGGAGCAGGGCGGCTTCGCGGTCCCCCTGCAGAATGGCTGACCACCCAGCAGCTCAGTGTTTCCTGGGATCCGCAGCCTCGTCCGTTTCCGTGGCGTCTGCTCCCCGCCCGCCGGCAGCAGCAGTGGCCGTCCTGAGCCGGGCCAGCCGGGCGGTCCTCACTCGGTCTCACGTTCAGAGCCGCCCAGTCTGGCTGGACCTGTTTTTCAAACAGTAAACGCCGCTCTTCTGCTCTCTCCCCCCAAACAACACCCTTCTCGTCTCGTTCTTTCTCTTAGTTTCCCTCATCTGTCCATTCGGCATCGGCACCCTCTCCCGTCCGTGTCTCTGTCTGTCTGTCTGTCTGTCCCTCTGCTCTTTGCCTGGACACCTGAAAGGGCTCGGTCTTGATGCTCGCTCCTCCTGCCGCATTCCCGAGACCCGGTGGCCGTCCCGCTGAGGCTTCTCGGGCATCTCCCCGTGGTCCGCGGGGTCAGTGCGGGCGCCACGCTGGGGAGCCGCAGGAGAGCTGTGATTATTGAAGCTAATGCGTCCCGCCCCTCTCCTTCTCTAAAGTTCAAGCTCATTAGCGAGACTTCTTTCATCTCGTCATCCTTGTTTCCGGGGTCTGAGGAGCCGCACTCACGCTGCAATCCAGAGTGCCATTGTTGACTTGTAATCAGGAGCACCGTTAACCTCTGCGGGGACGGGACGGGCACGCAAGCGCCGGGAGGGCAACAGTTTGGGTGACTTTCGCCCGTTGCTCCGACTTTGGTGTCTAGACTGGCGCCTAGCTCGTGGTCCACGCTGTTAACTGTGTGCTGGCTGAAGAGATCAGTGGTGTGGGGTGCTTCCTCTGTGCCAGGCCACCAGCTGCACACTTTTGGAGTGTCTTCTCTCTTGGTTCTGCTAACAATCCAGTGACATAGATGGCAACACCCTTGTTTTGCAGAAGGGGGGAAATGAGGCATAGCGAAGTTAGGTGACTCGTCAGAGTCACACACTTTCTAAGTGGTCGAGCTAGATTCAAGTTCACGTCTGGGCACCGAGGGACAGTCTCTCGGCCCTACAGTGGTCACGTCACTGTCGTTGAAGGTGCCACCGTAGAAGACGCTGCCTTGCTGGAGTCTAAGAATCGCTGTCATCTTCTTTAATTCACTGAGGTAGGGGCTGAGGGGCATTATTAAGCATTTTTCCCCCCTGGAGAGTCTATAAAAAGACCAATAACCCAATTTAAAAATGAGTAAAAGATCTGAATGAACATTTCTCCAAAGAGGGAACACAAATGGCCACCAAGCACATGACAAGGTGCGTTACATTGTCAGTAGTTAGGGAAACGCAAGTCAAACCACCATGAGATGCTGCTTTAGGCCCACTAGGAAGACGGTAAGGACAGGGCCTGACAGGGACAGGTGTTGGAGAGATGGGGAACGGGACCCCCAGACTCAGCGGGGGGAATATAGAAAGGTACCACAGTGTGACAGTGACTCAGACGGTGGAGCTACCATATGACCCAGCCGTCCCACGCTTAGGTACATACCCATAAGCAGGAAAACCTATGTCCACGTGGAACCTGGTATACCAATGTTTATAGCAGTATCGTGCATTGTAACCAAAAATTGGAAACAACCCAAGTGTCCATCAGCTGATGAAGGGTTGCATAATCTCTGCTCTGTCCCCGCAATGGGAGTGTGCACGCAAAATGGATATTATTCAGCCACAGAAAGGAATGGAATTCTGACACACGCTGCAACATGGATGAACCTTGACTACGTGATGCTCATATGAAAGCCCACGTATTGTATGATTGCGTTTTTGTGGGGTTTTTTAGCGTGAGGGGTAGACAGACAGGGGCAGACAGACAGGAAGGGTAGTTGTTCATGGATCACTTTCTCATATGTACTTTCACTGGGGGGCTCCAGCTGAGCCAGTGACCCCTTGCTCAAGTTGGCAACCTTAGGTTTCAATTGTATGATTGCATTTATATGAAATGCCCAGAACAGGCAAATCCAGGAAACATATATTAGTTGATTCCAGGGACAGGTACAGGAGGGTGGGTGAGGTGTAATGACTAGCAGGCTATTTGGGGGGATGATGATGATGTGTTCTGGAATTAATAGTGGTGATGTTTACACAACTTTGTGACTATACAGAAACCATTGAATTATATACTTTAAAGGGTAAACTTTATGGCAAGAGAAGTATATCTCAATAAAGCTATTATTAAAAAAAAAATCAACTGGAGAAAGAGAGAGAGGAGCTCAGCCCAGCTAGACAGGATGTGGTTAGACCATGACTCCGCGGAGATCCAGAGATCTGGGGTCTTCGTCACGTGCCTGAGCGAGCCTGACTCTGCTCCTAGCTGGCAGCTTCTCCGGCAAGCCCCGCCCCCTCTGAGCCTCTGTTTCCTTTTCCTGTGATGTAGTCAGTGTGGACGGGCCAACATTTAAGGCAGCCTTCGATTTGGATGCACCTGTACCTGTCAGAGGACAGTTTCTCTGGTTCTGCCTAAGTTCAGGGACTGTTATAGCAGGAGGGGCCAGGTAGGGGACCGAGAGTGCCAGAATCTTTGCTGATTAAATCACAAAAATGGCAAAACAACACACACACACACACACCCAGCTGGAGAGGAGAGTGATCTGGTCCCTGCTGTCCAGCATGGCTGAGCAGGTGTGGAGAGGCCGCTCTGTTTTCTAATGAGGACAGAAGGCCGTGGCAATGGATGCATGAGCATCTCCAAGCTTGGGTTTTCCCTTGAATGCTGGCTCTCGGGTCTGGTCCGGTGACAACGCTCTCTCCCCGGACCCCCGAGGTGCAGTGGGTGGCTAATGCCTCTTATGAAGAGCGATTTAGGCCATGGAGCATGCAGACGCCTCACCCACCTCCTTTGTCTAGCCCTCGGCGGAAGGCCGTGGTCACCTCTGCAGGCTTCTGCTCCAGGCTCCACACGGGCTCCGGCCAAGTCAGCCAAACACACGTGTAACCAGAAGCCGCACAGACCCACAAACAGCAGCCGGGCTGCCCCTCGCACAGGAGAGGAAATTCACGCTGACATTTTATGAAAATATTTTTGCGGCTTGTTTACATAATGAACCTGTGCTGACAGCTCCTCTCGGTCTCCCTGGAGCGTGTGGCTTTGCAGCTGGACCGGATGTAGCTGCAGGCTCCTCTCCGCTGGAGGTTGCACAGGTGACCCACTTTTCTTCCCAGAGTGCTGGTGGCTACCCAGCCCTGAATGACAGGCCGACAGTCCCGCCTCCCTCGTCCTGCAGATCGCGGCCTTGGCCGCGGAGTGGGATCACAGTGTGGCCAGGGCCTGATCTACAGAGGACCCCGGGGGTCTCTGTCTGGTCACTGCTGTCATTATCAGGGGTCCAGTGTTCTGCCACCAACCTGCCCGGGTTGTGTCTGAAATCAGACCACTCCATGACATTCAATGCAAGGGAGTAAAGGTTCTTGCTCGGCAAGTCGGATGCTCCTTGCAGAAGGGATCACGATGCAAACACTGCCGTTTCCGCTTTTTAAGAGACGCATGCTGAAGTGGAGAGGCCATCGCCTCACACACAGCCTCCCCCCTAAGGTCCCCCGCACCCCGCACTCCAGCCATCACAGGTCCGGCCCCAACGGTGAAGCTAGAGGCGTCCTGGGGGCCGTGTAGGCCCCCACCCTGTGTCACAGCTGCAGAGGTTGAGCCCAGGAGCCGGGGCTGACCTGCCCAAGGTCACAGCTGAGCGGGCAGGCGGGCACAGAGCCTCTGTCCTTACTGCCCATCTGGTCTCTTCCGCCATATTGTGCTGTGTCCCTTTTAGGGCCGGAAGAAAGGGGAAGCGTCCTCTTTTAACCTCCCTCACGGCTTGCTGACCGCCCGGGCCCTCTGCCCGGTGAGGCTGCACGTCGCTGGGAGCCCAGAGGAGCTCACGTTCCCACCACGCAGACCTTGGTTTTCTCCGCCTGCCCGCACCCAGCCCGGGAGCCAGAGGTGCGTTTCCTCCCTTGCATGACGTTGAAGCCCACCTTGAAGGCTCTGTGGTTCCGTGACAGATGGCACCTGTGCCCCACAGCTGACCTCTGTCAAGGACAGAAAACAAGACCTCCAATCCCTCCTTCTCCCACAGGCATGGGGGTGACTTTTCTAAGATGCCTTTCAGGTGGTCACTAAAATCACCCACGGGTCTCTCTTTGCCCCACCAACCTCTCACAAAAAGGACTCTTCATGTTGGCTAAGAAAATATTAAAGACCAAGACAGGACCCCACGGTGAAAGGCCAAAGACAAGCTGGAAGACAGAACGAAAAGCAGGGGCGCGGATGTATGTGCACAGCCGTGTTCACAGCAGCCTTGCTCGCGACAGCTGAAGGCGGAAGTGACCCAAGTGTCCATGGACAGGTAGATGGATAGCGAAAATGTGGCATGGCCATACAATAGACTCTTTTTTTTTTTTTTTTACAGAGACAGAGAGAGAGTCAGAGCGAGGGAGAGATAGGGACAGACAGACAGAAACGGAGAGAGATGAGAAGCATCAATCATCAGTTTTTCGTTGTGGTACTTTAGTTGTTCATTGTCTGCTTTCTCATAAGTGCCTTGACCGCGGGCCTTCAGCAGACTGAGTAACCACTTGCTCAAGCCAGCGACCTTAGGTCCAAGCTTTGCTCAAACTAGATGACAGCCCGTGCTCAAGCTGGCGACCTCGGGGTCTCAAACCTGGGTCCTCTGCATCCCAGTTCGACACTCTATCCACTGAGCCACTGCCTGGTAAGGCACGATAGACTCTTTCTTATTCAGCTTTAAAAAGGGAAGGAAATTCTGACACCCGCTACCACCTGGATGAACCTGGAGAACATTGCACTAAGCGGAGGAAGTCAGTCACAAAAGAACAAATGCTGTGACTGCACTTCCATGAGGTCCCTAGAGTGTTCCGGTTCAGACAGAAGGAAGCAGAGTGGCAGGGGCCAGGGGCTGGGGGCGGGGGGGGGGGGGGACGGGAAGTTGTTATTTAATGGGTGCAGAGTTTCAGTTTTACAAGATGAAAAAAGAGGTCTGGACGGGGGTAATGGTTCCATGACAATATGAATGAACTCAATGCCACTGAAGTAGACACTTAAAAAATGGCAAAGAGGGTTTTATGTGTAAGAAAAAAATGACAGCCATTAGAAGTGATGGTCAGATCTACCTTGTGTTGTTTAAAGTCTCATCTTGGTCCCAGTTCCCTATGAGGGCTACTGGGCTCTCCACCTTTGTGACCTCAGCACCTCGGGCCCACAAAGCATTGGAGACTCCATAAATGATCACTGAATTGGGCACAATCGTGTGGCACGGTCACATTACTGCTGTGCCCACGGGCTGGGCACCGTGGTCTACTAATAATACAGGCTCCTCTGCACAGTCCTTGCATGCGGCGGTCTTACCCCATCCTCCAGCGGAGATCCCTGCTCCAGCCACATGACAGGCAGGCCTGGGAGCCATACCGGACACCGAGGGCCAGAGGCACGGTGCCTCAGTTTCCCAGCATTTCAGAAATCAGCTACAGCCCCAAGTTGCTACAAAACTAGGATTTTAAAACAATCTCATTGTGTGCCATAGTTTTCAGAGAGAGATGAAAATTATATGTAAAACCGTGGCTTTCAATACATTCCACATTGTCCAGACCCCTTGTGTGGCAGGCACTGCGCGGAGCCCAGGACAACCCGGATGAACGTCATTTCAGAATCCCCCACCTACAATGCCTGTCAGGGCACCTCTCTGACCAAGGGTCTAACAGAGGCCCATCCGAGGTTAGAATGTGATGGCACCAGGTGGTACCCTGACCTTAATGCCAACCCCGTGCTGCTCTATCAGGTTTCTAAAGCTTTGTAGCTGTCATCAGCATCTACAGAGCCCTCTCCCCATTCCCTCTGTATACAGGATCATTCCTATCGCAGACGCTCAGCCTGGGGCTCCCGGGGCCCGTGACCTTGGGCAGGCTACTGACATGCGGCTCTGCTGCCTCATCTGCAAAATGGTCATAGTGCCATCCTCACAAGAGCCGCTTGGAGCATCCAAGGAGACACCACTCATATCCAGGTGTGTCTTTCGGTGAGAACGCAGCGAATGTTAGTGGTTCTGCAGTAATAGTGGTATTGACCAGGCTCAAAGCACCTTGGGAGTAGGCGGTGACATTCACGTTGGTCCCGTGTTGGTGAAATTGCTCACACAAACATGTGCTGTCCTTGCGTATAATGGCCCGTGCCTACCCGAGGGGGTGAACTGCTCCCCTCATGAAACGGTGCGTTGCGTGTGGAAGGCAAGGAGCTATGCCGCGTGGCCCGTCCCCTTTGGTCTTGGCTGTTGCGAACTCACCCGTACAGATCCATCCCTGCCAAGGCCATCTGTTGCTCCGGCTTCACGGTTCAATGATCTCTCCACTTCATTACGTGCTGCTTTCTGAAAGAAAAAAAAAATCAGTTTCACTGTTTCACTGGTTTTTATCTGTGTGGTTAATTACAAGCTCCCTCCAACGTGGATGGGTATAAATTATAAAACAATATTCATTATAATTTAGTGGTAAAGCTGTTTTATTAAAATGCATAAAAACCAGTCGGTCTTGTAAATTGCTTGCGTGGTCCACAGACTGTCTCATCACCCAATTTTTTTTTTTTTTTTTTAGATGAACCGGTTGGCACAGATCGGTTCTAGGTATTGCAAGTAGGTTAAACAGCCTGACCTGTGGTGGCGCAGTGGATAAAGCGTCAACCTGGAAACACTGAGGTTGCCGGTTCAAAACCCTGGCTTGCCTGGTCAAGACACATATGGGAGTTGATGCTTCCTGCTCCTCCCCCTTCTCTCTCTCTCTCTCTCTCTCTCTCTCTCTCTCTCCCCCCCCCCTCCTCTCTAAAATGAATAAAACAATAACAACATAATGCTTTGTAGCAAGTAGGTTAAACAAATTAACGTTGTGCTGGTGTCTCGATGTATTTTAATACCCGAAAATCTTGGACCTGGTGAAAAGTCTGCTTGATAAGAGATCGAGTATCCTCGCGACCCGGGTGGACCGTGACAACGTTCTGAGTCGTCGGGGAGATGGGGAGAAAGGCGTATCTGACAGGAGGCCGTCGATCAAACGGTTCTTTGTCACCCTGAACTGTGCCCTGCAGAAGGCCAGCCTTGCTTTCTCTTGTCCAAGGGGCCTCTGATCTCAGAGTCAGAGCGATGCCTTCTGCTCCTGCTCAGGAGAAAGGGCGGGACGGGGGACAAGCCCCCCGTTGCCGCGTAAACATTCTGGCGACGTCATCACAGGTGGAAGAACGCCTTGAGGTTCCTCAGGGCAGGACGGAAGGGGGGGCGGACTCACTCTGTCCCAGGGGGGTTACAGATGTAACCCGTGGCTGAGTGTCCCTCTCTTTGCTCCTCACATCCTTGTCCTTAAAAGACCTTCAAAACCGAGTGCAATGTTTGTGAAGCGCCAGCGGGGTACGTTCACACTGCCCGGGGAAGGTATGTCCTCTCCTTTCCCTACAGATGTAATTCCTGGTCAGAGTACACTGGATTTGTTTGGTCAGCACTCAGCATCTTCAGTAGGCCAGGCCGTTGTGCTGGGCTTGTGGGGGAGGGGCGGTGGGTAGGACAGCTTCTAAAGGTCTTGGTCACCTCGGGGAGCCTGACTCACAAACAGATCATTACAGAACAGTGTCTTCAGGCTGCACCGGTCACGACAGGCTGTCAGGGTCACCGTTATAGGTTGAACTGCATTCCCCTTAAAAGACAATGTTCAAACCCCAACCCTCGATTCCTGTGAAGGTGACCTTACATGGAAATAGTCTTTGCAGATGTCATCCAGATGAGATCTCACTGGATCAGGCTGAGCCTTAAATGCAATGTCTGGTATTCTCATAAAGACAGAGAAATTTGGGGACACGGAGAGGGACTCTGGGGAGGTGGCCAGGTGACAATGGAGGCGGAGCTGACCGTTATGCTGCCTTGTATGAGCCAAGGGACACTAAGGTGGCCAGTAGCCAGGAGGAAGAGGCAAGGGAGGCTCGCCCCTGGCCCTTCAGAGAGAACATGGACCTGTGGGCACCTGGGAGTCAGGTTTCTGGCTTCTGGGACTGTTGGAGAATAAGTTCCTGGTATTTTAAGCGACCTTGCTGGTGGTGACATGTGATGGCAGCCCCGAGAAAGGACCACAGGCACCCCACAGGTCAGAAGACGCGAGAGGGAGGGTCGGACTGAGAAGCCCTTCTAAGATCTTGAACTACATCAGAAGGTGAGGCGAGAGCCTGATCGGGAAACCGGGAAGATGGCGCCCCAAATCAAAGACCCAGGGCACTGAAGCTGGCCACGACTGGGAAGCATACAGAGAGCCTTGATTGAAAGTGTCCTGTCTGATCACCTTGAGCCCCAGGGTCCCTTACACCTGCACTCAGGTTTTTTCTGGGCCCTCTTCTGCAGCAGAGTTTTCAAAGGAGCATGGGTGACCCCCATAGGGTCACTAACTAGCAAATGTCAAAAGGACTCAGGGGGAAGCTGCCTGGAGACGAGGCTGGTGGGGTCACCAGCTTGACTGTCACCTTGCTGAAACCAGCGGCAAAGGGAAGGCTGGCCTGCTGGGATGGAGCAGAGACGCTTGCCCAAGATAAAGCAAGCCTGGGCTTTCAGCTGGACGCTGGAGGTGAGGGAGAGGGTGGAGTGTAGAGGGGGTCACCTCGATTTATAGTGGGCGCTGGGAGGGTACTCACCGAGGTAATGGCCACAGCTGGGGTTGGGGGGAGAGGAAGTGGAGGAGGGGTGGGTGTCTCACAGGGCGATGGTTGTTTCTCTTTTGGAAGGAGATAGAGTTTGAGGGACTTGGAAGCAGCCAGGTCTCAGTGCCGGTGTTCGCGGTGAGAGCTGAGTCCATCCTTGGCATTGGTTTATGAAGGAAACGAAGGCCACACGGGAGTGAAAGTTGGTCAGAGGGCCCAGAGGGTGAACTGGGGGTCAAGAAGAGAACCCACAATAGAAAGCAAGACACAGCCACCAGGAGGGAGGAAGCCAGGAAAAAGACCACCTTGTTTCAGAGCCAAAGATGGAAAGATTCCTCAGGGACGTTGGGGTCGCTAACAGCGTCTGGTCTCACGGAGATGTGTCGTTTCCCCTCAATCGGAGAAGGGACGGTCTCCGAGAAACTTCCGTGTTAAGGGGTCTGTTAACGGAGTGTTGGACGTTCAGGGTGAGACTTGCCTCATCTAAGACTGGGAACAAGGGATATGTCTACCACCCAGTAGGCGGGGACGTGAGCACATCCGCTCTGTCCCCGGCACGGACGGTCCAGAGAGGAGAACAAGGAAGCTTACAAACTCTCCAGAGGAGGCTGAGCAGCTGTCATCCGCACTTGACTCTGACAGATTGATTCATCAGGCCGTGCATGATGTTGCCTGTCTGCTGTCTTTGTAGAGACGGTTCAGGCAGGACTGGGAGCCCACGGGGCTGTGTGTGACTCTGTGCTGTCCTCTGCTGTGCACAGTGTGCTCCTTGCCCCTCCCTGAGTGTGCTGGGGCTTTCTGCTTTACCTGGCCACATCCCCACCTTTCCCTCTGACTTCGGCTTGGGCCGCACCCTCCACCCATCCCTCTTCCACTTGTGTCTAAATCAGGGGTCCCCAAACTTTTTACCCAGGGGGCCAGTTCACTGCCCCTCAAACCATTGGAGGGCTGGACTATAAAAAAAACTATGAACAAATCCCTGTGCACACTGCACATATCTTATTTTAAAGTAAAAAAACAAAACGAAAGTAGTACTGTACGTGAGCGACACCTTGCTTTTGGCGCCACATACAGTACTCCAGGAGCACAGGGTGGATCCCGTGCTCCTCTCACTGACCACCAATGAAAGGTGTCCCTTCCGGAAGTGTGGCGGGGCTGGATAAATGGCCTCGGGGCCGCATGCAGCCTATGGGCCATATTTTGGGGACCCCTGGTCTAAAACCACCCCACTCTGCAAGGCCATTTCGAGATCCCCGTCCCAAACCTCTGCTGGGTCCCTCAGCTGGCAGGGTTCTCTTTCTGTGGCTTATTGAGACCATGACAGGTCAGAGAGCCATGACTTCCTCTAGCGTCGTGGGAGAGGAGAGCTGGTCACCGGCCTTTGGCTCTCAGCCCAGGGCCTCCGAGCCCCTGAGTGGCTGTGTGAATTCCTGTTCAAGCACCCCTTCCCCAGGAAGGAAGTCGGGGCTCTGAAAGAGCCTGACTCAGGGCCTCGTGATGCACTCACTAGCTGCTGCTCAGGATGCTTGGGGCCCCTGGGAAGAGGCTCAGAGCGGGTGGGGCAGGGCGGAGGAGTGGCTCAGGCCAGTGGAGACAGAAGCAAGTTCAATCCTTCTATTTCAGGGCAGAGACCCTCTTGAGACGGGCGAGGGCGTGGGCCCCTCTCCCTGGGGCACAGAGGACCAGAGCACTGGGCACTGAGCGCCACCAGTTCCTAACCAGCAGTGGCTGGCGGTCAGCTGGGCTGATGTCTCATTTGTTCCGGAATAAAAGCGAGAATGCTGTCCTTCAAGGGAGCTTCCTGCGAGCTGAAGCCATTGGTGAGGAGCCGTACTCCAATCCTGAGTGTGGTTTGCGAAAAGCCATGCCACGGTTTTAAATCGAAAGCGTGCTGGTCCCCCGCTGGGGCCTCCATCTCGTCCTTGTCAGGGGAGCTCGGTGGGAGAACCGGTGTGCTCCCGGATGTGAGCTGCACCAGTGTCCTCCAGGAAGGCACGGGTGTTTCCAATTCAGTTGGTGGGGCCCGAGAATGTGCGTTTCTGACAAGTTCCCCCTGATGCTGACGCTGCTGGTCCAGGGGTCCCCCTTTTGAGAGCCTGAGGCAGGGATGGGGGGCTTGTCAGAGGGGGCTGCCCTTCAGGGAAGAACCGTGAGCCTGTTCAGGAGGCCCAGTGGGGAGGAGAAGAGCTGAGCAAGGCCGTGGTCTCAGGGAGCGTCTGGCCTTCAGTTCACACTCTGTGGTGTAAACGACAGAGCGGTCCTGGCTTCTGAACCCCTAAGACTCACCACGGTCTGTGGTCTGATGTGATAAAAGGCTCAGTCTCCCACAGAACAAGGCCTGAGCCATTGACAGCAACCCCCCCCCCACCCCAAGGCTGTGGGATAGGACCCTCCTGGCCCCCACCACAAGGGAACAGGGCGAGAAGCATGAACTGTCACTCCAGGTTCCAACTTCACAGAGAGGGATCCTGAGATCAACGAGGCTATATAAACTATGCAAAGCCACACAACTAGAATGTGGACCGGGGCTGCCGGGTCCTGCGACAGAGCTCTGTCCAGCCTGCCCGTCCTCTGACCGCTTCCTTCTTAAGCAGGACAGTTTCTCGATGCAGAAGGGCGTTAGCTCAGTGAGAGACAGTCAGAGCCCCCTTCAGATTTTCCAGGGTCGAGCAGGCGCTGGGTGACTTTGAGGCAGAGCTCCGGTGAGGGGCGCTGCGAGGCAGCGGGCAGAAGGACGGCCCCTGTGGCCCCTGGGAGAGCGCTGGGATAGACCGGCTCCCCCTGGCCGGGCGGGCTGCCTCCTGTCCTTGCCTTAGGATCTCTTCCAGAAACCAAGGCCCCGTGTCCTGGTTTCTGCTGTTTTCTGCATTGGAGACATGAACTCCCTTCCCGCCGGGAAACTGACCCACCCCAGCCGATTCCTGGTCTCTGTCATCTCTTCATTCCGTGTAACCGCCCTAGGGGACGGGACTTAGGTCGCTTCTGACACATGGGGAAGTAAGACTGACAGTTTAAGTAACTTGCCCAAATTACTTAAATTGCCCAAGTGGTCAGCGGCAGAGACGGGCTTGAATCAGTCTTTCTTCCGCCAACGACTTTGTTCCTAACCACTCTGAGACTTCACCTCCTGGTGTCTTTCGGGGACATTACTCTATCAGGCACCCTTGCATGTGGCTTTAGTCGCTCCTCAGTTTCACTAGAGAATAGATTTATGACTCATAAGTCACGCCTTGACTAATACTGTGAATTCTCTCAGGCATTAAAAAAAAATTTTTTTAACATTACAATTGTGGCTCATGAGTTTTTGATTCCTTTTCTTTCAATAAGCGTCATATTATAGTCCTTTGTCATGTTGCTGCATAAACTTTCGGTTCGTCACTTTAAAACCCGTACATTTCATCCAGTGTCTCTACGTGTCTCCCCAGCTAGTATGTGATGGGTGCAATGATGATCCGCTGAAAAACGTCCACGTGCTAATCCCCAGAATGTAGCCTCCATGGCGGAGGGACTTGCCAATGGGATTGGGAACCTTGAGATGGGGAGGTGATGGTCCTAGATTATCCGGCGGGTCCAATGTCATCACAGGGGTCTTTATCAGAGGGGAGACAAGAGGGTCGGAGAGAGGAGGAGGCGTGTTGATGGCAGCAGAGGCAGGAGTGACGTGGGACCACAAGCCAGGAGACTCAGGCGCCCGTGGAAGCTGGACAAGGCAAAGAAATGGACCCTGCCCCAGAGGCTCTGGAAGGAGCAGCCCTGTCCACACCTTGGTGTTAGCCTGGTGGGAGTCATGTTGGGCTCCCGACCTCCAGGACGATAAGATACTGTGTTTGTGTTGTTTAAACTGCTGAGTGCGTGGTCATTTGTCACAGCCACTGCAGGATGCTCACGCACAGCCCTTACCAGTTGGTCACGGCAGTCCCCTTCTCCCCGGAAAGGACACTACTTCCTGGGAGCTCACGTTCACTACATGTTGTCATGTTCCAGGCGCTGTGCTACGTAAAGACTACTGAGGTGACGTTATCTTTCTCAGGAGTGCTGGGAGGTGTACACTGTCTTTATCTCCATTTCACAGCCAGAGTGACTTGCCCAACATCACACATAGCTGGAGACCCTGGGACATGGTGATCTGATTCCAGTGACCAGTGATGGTGTGGTGGCAGTGACCACCTCGGGTAGCGTGGGGTGGGGAGCTGCCACCATCCTGCTCATTAACAGTCATAACCGGCGCCGTTTATCAAGCATTAACCCCGCCCACATCGCACCCCGGGTCCCAGTGGGCAGGCTGGGGTGGGCAGGAGGTGGTGTCTGCATTTTGTGAATGAAGAAGCTAGAGAGGATGAGGACTCATCCTCAGGTGAGTGTGGGGCCGAGCTGGGGTGCAGACCCAGGTCCGGCGGGTCCCCAGAGCCTGCGCTGACTCCAGCTCCGTTGTCCATCCCCGTCGCACACCGGCTCTGCACGGCGACCGCGTGGTCTTCCAGGTCTCCCGCTAGCATTGCGCGGGGAGGGATCTGCACACAGCGTCTTGGATGACTGTCTCTGTCACTCGGAAGCAGGTGTCGGTGGAGGCACAGCCACCTGTCTGGGGTAGAGCTAAGGGGGCTCCGTCATCACCCATGAACAAGATGAAACATCAGCAGGCTTTGGATGGGTCAGTAGTGGCCCTTGAATCTCCCTCGAGCCATGTCCTAATCTCTATGCAAAGCTGCCAAACTTTGAAAATACTGTAGAATGTTCTCCCTATAAAAATCTTTAAAAGATATCTTAAAAACAAACAAACAAAAACAACCTTTTGATCAATGCCTGCTTTGTCGTCTGTTACCAGCTCTGGCAGTTGGGGAACTCTTCTTTGCAGGCTTTTGAAAAAGCATTTCTCCCAGACTATTTGAATTGTGAAGGCAAAATTGTTACCCTGGGCTGGGAGATGGGGCCACACAGACTCTCTATAGAGAGTTTGACTTATGTCCCTGAGTTAGGAACAGAACACCAAGGCGGAGGTCACGATATAGCCTGGCCGCATCGAAGTGCGTGTTTGCTTCTGTCCCGCGCTCGGTGGGGCGCGCAGGGCAGGCATGTGGATGGACGGATTCCAGAGGGCTCTGTAGACTTGTCCACGGTTATCAGGCTAGCCAATGGCGAAGTCTGGACTATAAGCTGGGTCCTCCAGTTCTTGGTCCACTTGCCGGGCACTTGGACTGGACCCTGAAGACATTCTCTGCCTCACCGGGTCCCACGTTTATGTGGAGGGCTGTCCACTGTGTCTCATTTCCCATATCACAGTATTCTCATAAAAGCATCCTCAGATATTTCAAAGTGTTTCTAATATTTGTGTCCGAGTCGCTCGCCACTCCTTGGAGAATGGTTGCCTTTGGAGGCCTGATGGGAGCTGGTCTTGCGTTTCAGTCTCTCTGACGCCTGGCGGGGTGGGGAGGTCCAGAGGGGTGATCCTCTCCTCTCCAGGGTGCAAACCCAGGACACGGCTGAATGTGAGAAGGCAGGACCCGTTTAATTATTACCAAGTCTAGGGCCGTGAACAGCAGTGCAAAGAAGGAACCATGTAGCCTAACGAGAATAACAACCTCTGAGAACCCAAGTGGACAGGGGGATGGTGGAAGGAATGAGGAAGTAAACAAGGCTTTACCTGAGGAGGTGACCATTGCATTTTATTGTAAAGTGATAGTCTCCACTGTATCTTTTTTTCCTATGCTAAAAAGTAGCAATGTTATCTCCTTTTGCGTAGGATTACGGGACCACCAGTACGGCACACAGGATCCAATTGCCCTTGAAAATCTCGAGTCTGATGTTACAGAGAAGAAATCTGACTGCACTGAGGTAATATATGTTTCTAACGTCTAGGCTAGTCAGCAAAACGGAGCCAACTATGAAAGGTGATCACTGGCCTCCTCCTCAGGATGTATTCGCAATTTATTATGCTTCGCAAAAAAAAAAAAAAAAAAAAAAAAAAAATCAAAAAAAAAATCGAGGTAACGTGGCAGGAGCCCTCCCCACGGTGGCTGAGATCTGCAAGACCCCGGTGTGTAACTCGTGGGTTCCGTGGTCCCATTAGAGTCTTCCCTGGCAGTTTGCAAACTTGCTGTGTCACAGGAGGGCATTACTGATGGCATCTCAGTCTTCAGCCGAAATTGATCCGCAGAGAAGGGTGCTGTAGCATTTTGAAGGTGGAGAAGCGGTAATTTGAAATTGAACAGCTAGTTCAGGGTGCTCTGACTGCAAAAAGTGTCAGTGGTCTCAAATTGGGAAGAAAATAAAAGGTCATATACATTTTTTCTTTTTAGCCAGAGAGACAGAGAGAGAGAGAGTCAGAGAAAGGGACAGATAGGGACAGACAGCAAGGGAGAGAGATGAGAAGCATCAATTCTTTGTTGCAGCACCTTAATTGTTCATTGATTGCTTTCTCATATGTGCCTTGATGGGGGGCGGGGCTTGAGCTGAGCCAGTGACCTTTAGCTCAAGCCAGTCACCTTGGGCTTCAAGCCAGTGACCTTTGGGCTCATGTCAGCAACCATGGGGTCATGTCTGTGATCCCATGCTCAAGCCAGCGACCCCACGCTCAAGCTGGTGAGCCCGCACTCAAGCTGGAGACTTCGGGGTTTCGAACCTGGGTACTCTGTGTCCCAGGCCAACACTCTATCCATGGCACCACCCCCTGGTCAGGCTAAAAGGTCATATTTATAAAATGAGACTTTTTTGATTCTAGAAACCAAGTTCTCTGTATGCAGCGGTTGACAGTACTCGTGCACCACATGCCAAACTCCATCTGACCCACGACATCCCATCCTCCCCACAACCCTGGGGGTAGGGGCAGGTGGTCACTGTACCCATTTTGCAGAGGAGAACACTAAAGCTCAAACACCTTCAGTAGTGGACGGGCCCCAGATCTGTCTGGCTCCGGAACGTCTGTCCTTCCCTTGCTCTAGAAAGCCGGCACCGAGGAGGCTTGTTTCACGGAACTCAAAACACAGACATTCTCGCCTGAGGGGGGTGTGGGAGCCGCAGGGTGTACAAGGCACCTGCTGTGTACAGCAGACAGACCCTGTGCCGCCAGCTCTTGGGATTCGGAGAGAGGGTGGAATTATGCGAATTACTCTCCCATAACGGATTACAGTAGCAAGGGTCTCTGTAAAACACAGCTTTTCTCGCAGAATGCCCATCTTAGGTGTTATCCTTTGATTTAGCTCTGCATTTAATAAAACCCACCGTTTCCCTCTGAGACCCCAAGCCTGAAACCCCACACGATGGAGGAAGGATGCTGTCTGGGTCCTGAGATTTGGTCATCGATATTTAAAGCCCTTTCCATGCGGACAGCACCAAGTTCACGGTCTGCAGATGTACAGACGTGCGGCTGTAACGCACGTGTTCCCGGCGCGGGAGCAGGAGCCCTGGTGGCAGGGGTGGCAGTGAGGACAGTGTGGGTTTCGAGGAAGCCGTCCAGGGAGGCTGATGCCCAGGTCGATGGCCACTCCTTTGAAGAGAGATACCAGCAGAAGGTCTCTCCTACCTGTCTCTTCACTTCCGACAGGAACATTTTGGCCTTTTCCTGTTGATGTTCAAATTAATCAGTGTGTGGTCATTTACAATACAGATTTGGGGGCCAGGTACTGAATCTCCATAACACACACACACATTCACACGCTCACACTCACTCATACTTTATCCGTGACTCAGCTAACTCCCAGAAACCACGCCTTCTTCACGGCAGCTTTGGAATGTCCTGGTCATCCAATGTGGGCGCATCAGCAGTAGGACTTTCTGAATCCCCCCCCCCACATTGGGCAGCTGACGCCTGTCCCTGAGTGTGTGCAGCAAGTGAGGGAACACGCCAAGCACCCCTCCAATTATGTCAGCCGCGAACCCTGCCTCTTCTCCGGGGCCGGCACGAGATCACATTTTCTTTACAACATCCCAGCGGGGCCCGCTTCCATCAAGCGATGATGGGAAACGAATGAAATACAGAGCGGAGTTCTCTTCTTCTAACACATGCTTCAGTTCTCCTTGTAACAAAAGCCACGGCAACTCCCTGTAGACACTTAGAGAAGTGCAGAAAGAGGTAAGAAAGGAAACATCAGGGTTTATTTATCTCCCTGAGTTTTGTCACGCCCTTTCTGACACAGGACTGACGCATACACCCCTTTTTATCGCTGTCCTGGACCGGATCATCTTCCGTCGCAGGCATGTCCCAGTGCCCTCGGGAGCCTTTGGAATCTTTTATTACTTTATTTTTATTTTTGTCACTTCTGCAGGATGTGAGGATGCATTCCTGCAGGCTGTGGTTCCCTCGCCCAATCCCCTTTCAGAAACATCGCGATTCTCGCCGGCCTTTCACGGGCTTGCGTCACGACCGCATCCATCCAGTCCTTTGGTGTCTAGTAACTGCGCGGGAAGAGAGCTCCCGTGTTCACGTCTGTCGCTAAGCCCTTTCTTTTCCTATTGCTCCGAAGTGGAGTGAGCGCACGTGTCTGAAAACGTTCTTACAAGTTGGGCTGAGATGCCACGAAGCTGATGGATGACCCAGGGGCGTGGCGGGAGCTGGCACGTGTGCAGCTAACACGGAGGTGACTACAGGGTACCTCTGGGGGGAGGGGCCCAAAGTGCCCGTCCGGCAGATTGAGCTGTTGGTTCCGTAGCAGGGCAGCTATGCAGAAGGAGAGAATTGTCTGGTGGAGAAGAACTCAGATTTCAAAGCGATAGGTTAGATGAGGTGCTTATCCCTTAGAGAAATAAATTGCTCCGGAAAGAGAAGCACCTTCGCTCTGGGGGTTTCAGGACCTGCTTTATCTGACCCCCCCACACCCCCCCGGCATCTCTCCCATGCTCCGACCTCTGGAATGGTGCTTCTTAGTCATACGCCTTAAGGCACAAATATAAACTTAGAAACGGCCGATAAAGTGCAGAAAACAATGAAAACCATTGCCAGCTCGAGAAAAATCACATTGGAAAGAAATCAGTATCTCCCTGCAGCATTTCTGAGAAAGAGAACGTGTCCGGGTGAGCAAGGCTGGGCAGGAACGGGGGTTTCCCAGCGAAGAATGGCGCGACCAACCAATTATTCGACCTCTCTCTGACCTTGAGCATTTTCTACTTTAAATACGAGATGATTGTCTTCCTTTCGAACTACATCTTACATCAGTTAATTTTGTTCTTGAGAAAATATCTGTTTTTCAAGGCATGTTTAGTGAACCCCGTGTCAGGGACAGAGGGAGCAGAGCCTTGGCATCGCTTGATTGGGGAAGATATTTGATGGACCAAAAGGGGTGTGATTGCTTTATAAGGAAAATGTGCCCTGTTTCAAAAGGAGTAGGCTGACTTAGGACTATCCAACAGCCCCCCTGCCCCGTTCTCTTGGTCTCCCAGCCCCAGAAAAAGACCTGGACACAGGTGATGTGTTACAGTCTGTTATGGGCTGAACTGGGTCCCCCTAAATTTACATGTTGATATCCTAACCCCCCAGTAATTCAGAATGTGACTGTATTTGGAGACGGGGCCTTTAAAGAGGTAATTCGGGCTAAACGAGGTGCATCATGACTAGTGTCCTTATAAGAAGAGATGAGGACACAGACAAGCACAGAGGAAGGGCTCACGTGAACACTGGGAGAGGACGGCCAGCTGCCAGCCAGGAGAAGAAGGCTCAGCAGGAACGGACCCTGTCCACACCTTGCTCTTGGACTTCTGGCCTCCAGAATTGTGAGAGGTCAGTTTCTGTGGCTAAAGCCACCCAGGTGATGGTGCCTTGTTGTAGCAGCCCTAGCTCACTGATCCTGACTTTTGAGATGTCGGACCTTATCTTTCATTATTTCATGTGTCTCCAGTGAGAAAACAGGATTTGGTAAAAAGAGCTTTTCAGACAAGAGTATGGTACATATCAAAGAGCAAAGAGGATAGAGATTCCTCTCTTGTTTTTCTGGCAGTTGATTGGTTGGGGCTTTTGTAGAAGCTGAGTCTAAACACCTGAAAATCACAGAAGGATTTGACCTCATAGTCCCTGTCCTGGCCATCTCATGACCTGCTTGATGTCAGCTCCAGTGTGTAGACTGCACAAGGCGGGAAGCCCTCCACACAGAGCCCAGCACATAGTGGATGCTCAGTATTTGTCCGATGACTGGATAAAGGGGAAATTCAGCCGTGACTCTCTGTTATGAATAATGGAATTTAGATCTAAAGAGGTCCCATCCTTTCCATAGTCCCGTCAGTGAAATTTCAGTGCGTTGGGTGTGTAAAGGGTTATTTTCATTGAAACTATTTAAATCAACCCCAATGCATTTGTTATAAATTCCACTGGCATATAGTATCCGTGTGGTGTCACTACGCCCTGCATTCCTGTGTCGGCCTCACTGTGTCAGATACCCACTGGTTTCTGCCGGCTCCCGGGGAGAGGCAGACCCTGCAGCCACGGGACGCCTTTGGGCTTGAGACGCACTTTCACACCCATCGCCATTTTTGATCTCCCTGACTTCCCTGTGAGGCGGAAAAGGCAGATGGATTTTTCCTTGGAGCCGGGTGCCCCTCGTGTTTGTCCCCCTGGAACAGCGGCACCCTGACACGCTCAGCAGTTCCACCGCTTCAGAAACAGGCTCCCATCCGCGCCGGGATTCTGGCTCTCCCCTCCTCTGCTCACCTCCGATGGGATCGAGGTCACAGTTGCATTTGCCAGGCACAGTGGAGGCTGCTGATTCTGCGCCCGGCCTTCTTTCTAGGTGTTTCAGCTCTCCTGCAGGGCACCTCCCCCCACCAGGCTGCTCCCAGGTGCCCCTGCGGTGCACGCAGCCCAGGGCTCCTGGCTGTGAATTCCCAGCGATGGCTCCGTCTCCTCCCAGGTGTGGGCCCAGGCTGATAACACCAGCGTCATGGTCCCTTTCTGTCCTTTTGTTCCAGGTTGAGGTGACATTCACATACTCCTAGAAACATACCTCTTGTTTCTGGTGCCCCCCTTGTTCATACCAAGGCCGAGGCTCGGCCAGTATCCTGAGCCAGCAGGCTGTGTACCCTCTTGAGGTTGGAGACTAGGGCATGAGTCATTCCTGGAATGCCACAGAAATGGTTCTGCTTCCCCCCTGCTGTCCAGCACTGGGAAGCAAGGCTCCTGTGGGGTCCTGGGGCCAGTCTGGGAGCCTCAGGCTCAGGAGGGACCTCAGGAGGCCCGAGCACGAGCCCAGCATCCTTTCCGCCTGAGCTGTGCCGAAACGCCCCCTGCACCTGGTTAAGCAGCCTGACTCTGGGCCTCATCGCCGCGCATCCTGATTTGCCCTTGGTCTAGGGAGGGAAGGGGTCCGGATTCCACATTTTAGAACAAGCCTTTCCAGGTATTACTTAGGCAGGTAGTCACTGGCCCCGCTTTTGGGAAACCTTGCTCTAGAAAATAAAAACAAAGCTACAGTTTCCAAGAGGGCTATTTGTTTTTCTCCTGCAAGACCCGCCCCTGTCAGAGGAGTCCCTGCTGGCTGTGATGACTCGCTCTGTAAGGTGCGTGGGAGGAATGAGTACCTGAACTACATTCGGCTGTTCACATTGGCCATCGGGAAAAAGTAGCCAGTGCTGTTTTGATTTTTACTTTTTAGTAAGTGAGAGGTGGGGAGGCAGAGAGACACACTACCATATGCACCCTGACTGGGATCCACACGGCAAGCTCCCTACCAGGTGATGCTCTGCCCATTTGGGGCCATTGCTCTGCCGCTTGGCAACTGAGCTATTTTTAGCACCTGAGGAAAGGCCATGGACCCATTTTCAGCACCCAGGGCCAACTTGCTTGAACTAATTGGGCCATGGCTGCAGGAGGAGGAGAGAGAAAGAGAGAAGGAAGAGGGGTAGAGAAGCAGGTGGATGCTCCTCCTGTGTGCTTTGATGGGGAATCAAATCTGGAACATCCACATGCAGGCCAACACTCTACCATTGAGCCAACCAGCCAGGGCTTGATTATTTTAAAAAGAGAGTAAATTATAAGATGTCTCTCCTATCTTCTTCACCAAGCTCTCATTACTTTCCAAATTTGCAACTTCCCACCTATCTTTAAAACATGACCATGTGTGAGTGATAGAGATGGGAATGGAAAACAAGGGAAAAAGGAGAGACCGAGAAGGACAAGCTGACCACCTTCCCGTGTCTGACAGTGAGGGCCGGTTGAGCCTCTGTGCTAAGATCACACCCAGGGTCCCCCGTCCAGAGCCCCGCTGGGGAGCAGTGTTACCTTGGGTGAGGACTCGACTATTAATGCTGCTCTGCAGGAAAGAAAAGTGTCCTGTGCTCTCTCGTCGTATCTTAGGGAAAGGGGACAACTTGCTGTCCCTGCATGCCGGCCGTTGGCCCTCCTTGAAAACACCAGCTGTCCCCTGACTCCATTTGCATTTCTCAAAGTGAGCTCCCTGGGTCACCTACATCAAGAGCTCAGGGATGTTGGTTAAAAGGCAGATGCTTTGGTTTCACCCCCAGACCTACGAGGCTGGGACTGCTGCTGTGACCTGAGGACTGCTGCTCCATGCTGGGCACCGAGGGCACCCTCTGCCTCCTAGAACGAGGCCTGTGGGCTGTGGGGATTCCGAAGCTGCCAGTGTTATTCTGGAGTGGGTCCCTGCAAAGGCCCATTTTAAGCACCAGCATAATGGACATCCAAATGGGTGCTCGTGACCCTGTGAGCGTGTGAGTGCTCTCCGTGCCGCTTTCTGCAACGCTTTACCTGGGCACACGGTGAAGACAGCAGGGACAAGGACAGAAGAGTCTCCCTCCTTTCTCAACCTGGCTGGCTGTATTAAAACCACAGCTCCCTGCCCTGGAACGGCCGGTGATGGGCTCTCAGGATCTGCTGGTTAGCAAGCGGAGCCCCCATGCTCGCTGCGGAGACAGAAACCCCTGCTGGTGCCACTGAGCATCGACATGCAGCCAGGCTCCCTGAACCCTGGTGGAAATGCCCCCTCTCTCCACCCCACTCTGAAAGGGATTGTCAGGGCGGCTGCGTCAGCCTGCGCCGTTTGTTGTCAAGCTTGAGCGTTCGATGACCATTGGTGTGCTCTCTGGGATTTGAATGTGACCCGGGATGGCATTCATGGGGAGGGACTGGATTCTAGGGTGAACCGGCGCAGGGAGCTGGGACAGAGGCCACTGAGGGGCTCCTGGACTCTCACCTGCTCCCGGCAGAATGCCGGCTCATCTCCGTGCAAACCTGGGCCCCACGCCCCAGCCCTCCTCCAGAAACGTGTCTTTTCTCCCCTGTGAGGCTGTAAGGCTGTGGGGTTGTATTAGGTGCCCCTGGGCCGGGGAGAGGCAATGACAGAAATTTGCCAATCCCCATCCCATGAGCCCCATTAAATAAACTAAGACTAGATGCCCAGCAGAGAAAAGCAGCTCCCCAATCAGAGGAGTGTTTCCAGAACACATAATGAGCTCACGCCCAGATCTGGCCTCCCCGCCCTCCGGTGCGGGCGTGGGGCGGGGGGAGGGCCTCAGGTGACTC
Organism: Saccopteryx leptura; assembly: GCF_036850995.1. Classification (NCBI taxonomy): domain Eukaryota; kingdom Metazoa; phylum Chordata; class Mammalia; order Chiroptera; family Emballonuridae; genus Saccopteryx; species Saccopteryx leptura. The sequence goes on from NC_089515.1 coordinate 5,474,854, forward strand.
AGCCTTGGTACCGGGCCCTTGAAAGGCAGATTGAAGGTCTGTGGGCCACTTGAACTATTATGATCTGTTTCCTTTTGCAGGGGTTGCTGGCATCACCAAACACGAAAATGATTTCCTCCATGGTCATTTCAAAGCTGATCAACGAGAAGAAGTCAGCAGACAATGAGACGGCCCCGCCTGGGCTGTGCGCGGACCCTCAGCCGCCCTCGTGGCCCGTGAAGCAGTGTCTGGCCAAGCGCAGCGGGGTCACCATTGACAGGGCCTTTGCGTTCCTTCCAGGCCACTTAGGGGTCCAGACGCCAGTCGGGGAGCGAGGTTCCGGGGCTGAGCCGCCCCCCAGAGAGAAGCCATGCGGCAACCCCCAAAAAGGGTTTGCGTCCATCACCATCACGGCCAGGCGTGTGGGCCCTCCGGCCAGCACCCTGGTATGGGGCGCTGTGGGGGACCCGCTGTGCACCAAGTGCAGGGCCCGGGACCCTCTGCTCGGGGACCCCTCTGCTCTGGCCGGTGGTACCAACCCATGTCAGCACCACGGACCTGCCACCTGCTCGGAAGACTCCAGCAACAGCTCTGAGATGAGGCTGAGGTTCCCCGAGGCCCCCGCGCAGCTCTGTGACGGACACCGGTACTGGCTTATCAATGCGGACCGCGGAGAGAACAGGTGCGCTCCCGCCGGCCCCCCGGCAGGAAAGAGCCCGCTGCTGTTCAGCTCCTGCGTCCACCTCAGGCTGTCTCAGCAGTGTCCAAACACCATCTACTACCTAGACAGGTCCCTCTCCGTCCCCATTGAGAAGACTCAACTGGCCGGCCCTAAAATGCACAGGTCCGTCCTGTCACTCAACCTCAATTGCAGTTCACACAGATTGACACCAGATGGGGCAGACGGCACAGCCAACGGAGGGCCAATCGGCAGCGGCCTGAAGCCGCAGCTCACCGAGGGAGGATGTGGCCTCCTGGGCCCACGCTGGACCCCGGCCATGCACCCATCCTTGGGGCCAGTACCCTTGGAGACCGTCGCGTGTCCTTGGAGTGGCTCTTCTCCGTTGGAAGCGACAGATTTCACAGAGGCGGGAGCTCAGCAGGTCACCGTGAGGAAAGGGAAGGAGGATCGTGTGGCTCCTTGTCACGCCAGCGTCCACGCCAACCAGCTGTCCATTCACATTCCTGGCTGGAGTTACAGGGCAGGTGAGTGACACCCCGTCTCCAGGGTGCGGGCCACTCAGCACAGACCCCTCCCCGCCAGCCAGGTGCTCGGTGTGATGCCCAGTCACGGTGGGCAGTTCGTTTCTTCTCGGGAACTCACTCTAAGGAGCAGCTTGGTAGCGTTGCCTTATTGGCTTCATGCCACGTTGGCTTTGTGGGGTTTTTTTTGTTGTTTGTTTGTTTGTTTGTTTGTTTATTTTGAGAGAGGAAGAGGGACAAACAGACAGGAAGAGAGGGAGGTGAGAAGTATCAATTCTTCATTGTGGCACCTTAGTTGTTCACTGATTGCTTTCTCATATATGCCTTGACCAGGGGGCTACAGCAGAGCAAGTGACCCCTTGCTCAAGCCAGTGACCTTGGGTTCAAGCCAGCGACCTTTGGGCTCAAGCCGGCAACCCCACACTCAAGCCAGATGAGCCCAAGCTCACGCCGGCAACCTCGGGTTTTCGAACCTGGGTCCTCCGCATCCCAGGTCGACACTCTATCCACTGCGCCACTGCCTGGCTGGGCCCAAGCTGGCCTTGGTGGCTCTCTGTAGAGTCTACACTGGATACGTTTTTCTAGGCGGTGTTTCTGTGGATTCCGACAGACTTTCCCTCCCAAGGTTTGTTTCCAGCAGTACTTCCGGCCACTTGTGCTGAGCAGGAAACTACAGCCCCCAAATCAAGTTGGTTTAGACCTGTACACGCTCCAAAACGGGGCAAGAAGAACAGGGTGCCGTCCATGCCCAGAAGTTTTGTCTCCCTGGTCCTGGCGTTGGTATATCTGGAGGTGCCCAGACTGCTGCCCTTTCTACTGTGCAATCAGATAGTTGATATTTATGAGTTGGCCCCATAATAGTGTGTGTGTGTGTGTGTGCAGTAATTATAGGACATTTTCAAAATAAAGAAAATTTGGGGCCTCTCCATGCCAAACAGCAGAAGTTTTCTGTCTCCTTGCTTGTGTTTCTGGGGCAGCGTGGCCCGCCGGGATCTGTGGCTGGTTCCGAGGTCGGCTGGGCACCTGGCCGCACCTCTCTGGGAGCTCAGGCAGGGAAAGCAGGTCCCAGAGGGGCTCTTCCTCTCTCTCTCTCTCTCTCTCTCTCTCTCTCTCTCTCTCTCTCTCTCTCTCACACACACACACACACACACACACACACACACACACACACACACTTCCGGTTTTCTGTTTTACTGTCTGCGAGAGACTCTGGTTTATGAACTAGTGACTTTCCACTTGGGGAAAATATTTAAAGACAATAGTAATAAAACTGAAAATGCGGCATATGTATAACAGTTTTACGGTGCGATTTCCGTCCATTAAAGCTTTATTAATTACTAAAAGGGACCGTAAACCATGTTAAAGCTGTACTGCGTGTAGACATAGGAGACGGTGTAATTGATTTAGCAGGCACATGGAGACAGACTGCTCAGAGACTTTCAAGGCAGGTGGACACGGCTCTCAGATAGATGAGCCCCGTCGGCCCGCCTGGGGTCCTGCAGACATGGCGCAGGGACAGGAGCAGAAGCCGCCGTCACAGTTGCCGGATGGGCCTCACGCAAGTCTGTTAAGAAATTGCCAGAGCCCGCTGCAGCCTCTTCCTTGCTGATGAAGGTTCCAGAGGTACAATGGCTCCTGTTGTCCTAAGCTCCCTGTTGAAGCACCTCCTTTGTCTTTATGTCTCACGCTGTGAAATCGTAATTCGGACGTGCGGCAGGTTCACCGAAGAAGGTTTAAAAATCACTACAGGTGGCTCTCACACATCTGTCCCCACGGAGAGGTGGGTGAGCAGAGGAAGTCCCCAGCGTATTTCTGGCCATGGTGCAGAGAACGTGTATGGTTGTGACCTGGCACAGACGGCTCCTGTCACTGACTTTCTAAGGGGTAGAATCTGAGTTCATTCTCCTTCTCTCTGGCCGGCTTTCCTCAGAATAGCACTCTATCCCAAAGCATTTGGAAGAATAGCGCTCTATCCCAAAGCTCACACCTGGAGCATTTCAGTGGCCCTAATCCCGTGGCCTTGTCTCATCATTTGGGGGGAGGGGAGAGGTGTTCACGGAGGCCAGACCACCTTTTCTAGAGTCGATCTGTTATTTTCTAGCACATGATCGTGGACAAGCCTCATGACCGAAGGTCCCCTCCAGCTTGAAGAAATTTCTGCTCTATTTGCCAGACATGAAGTTCATGAGAGGAAGAGGTTCCGTGCGACTCTGGGTCCCTTAGTCCTGAAGTTCAAAAGCGCAGAACTTTGGGCTCACCATTTGAGGCACTTGCCTCAAATACGGGGTGGGGCCAAAGGAGGTTTACAGCTGTTTATCTGGAAAATTACACAATAATAAATAATGATACAAGAATAATCTGTTTCACGAGCTCACAACTGTAAACCTACTTTGGCCCCACCCTGTGTGTACAAATGGATGAATACGTATACACACACACACACACACGCGCACACACACACACACACACACACACATGCATGCATACATACAGATACATCCCTGTAGTTTTGTGCTCTCTCCCTCAGAAACTAATTTGCAATGTGATGCATTTCTTCCCAGGTGACCAGAAAGCACTTCTTGTCCACGCTGTAAAATTCTTACCTGAAATTCATATGCACGACTCAGGCACTCTTACCACCGCCATCTGTCCTAGCGTAATCTGCAGAGGGTGTGTAGCTTTCAAGGCTGAGCCCGCTGACCTTCAGTCCTGACAAAACTCTGCAGCCATAAGGCAAGTGCTTTCCGAGTGTGGCGATGCTCGTTAGAGCTCCGGGGGACTGCTCGTGTCTCCCTGTCGGAAACGGGAGTCTTGTCCAAGACGTCCTTGACAGCTGCCTCCCCGCGGCGATGACACGTGCTATTCATCCGTGGTCTTTATGCTTCACATTTAACGAACCGGATTCTCTTCCGCTGCAGGGTCCCCATCTAGCCGACGCGCTGACATTCAGCTGCAAGGTGGGGGCAGCCTGTGAGCGCCTCCCCAGGAAGTGAGGCGGTTATATTATATATAGTTCTGGTCCTTAGATCATCAGACAGAAAGTCCTACAAAATGAGACTTATAGGACAGGCACCCAGAAAGATGATGAAGATGAAGGACAAGGGGATAGTTAGGAAGATTCTGTGGAGTATAGAGAGGCCATGTCTACCGGGATGAAGCATTCTAACGGGCACAGGGTGCCTGTTCCCTTAGCGGCTTAGGGGTTGGCTCCGTCTTTGCTTATTTCCTCAGTCCCTGTGTGTTTATTCTTCACCTCTTTGCTGTCAGTAAGTAAGCATCCTGCTAGTGCCTGCTACATGGGCATTGTACAAACCTCTGCACCTGTCATGAGGAAGGATGACATCATCGCTATCACCATTGTCATTGTCATCATCATTGTCATCCTGTCAATAACCATGACATATATGGCGGAAATCCTAGGTACCAAACCCTGGCCTCCATCCATTGTATCCATTACTTTGAACCATTCAAACCCTCCAGTAAGGAGAGTAGCATGGCCTCTGTTTTGTGGGCAAGACAAATGAGTCTTGAAGATGAAATGATTTGCCCAAGTCCACATGGCCATTCAGTGCCAGAGCTGAGGACAGTCCTGTGCATCTGGCTCCTGCTGCATCCTTCTCAGTGACAGTCATGAGTCTGGCTGTGTCCCCATAGCCTCCCGATGGCACATCCCAGAGATGCCACCGGTGTCACCTCTCTGCTCCGATTTGCTCCTGCTCTTGGTAACAGTCCCCTCGCCTCCAGGACCTCAGGCTCAGAAGTTGGAGTCATCGCTGAATGCTTGGTTCCCCCTCCCTTGTGGCCACATCAAGTCACCGGCCAGGTCGAACATCTCATAGAGCCATCTCTCTTCCTTCAGGGCCACCAGCAGTTGTCCTCATTCGAGCCTTTATTATTTTCATGACATTTCCATGCCCGAGTCGGTGTCTCTTCTTGACTATCAAATGAATCCAGTATAGGCAACTGAGAAAAAAAAAATCCTCAGGACCTTGAAATAATCACTGCTATTAACCACTTAGTGAATTTTCTTCTATTCTCTTTCTGTGCATGTCGGTTGCTTTCTCTTAAATAGTTGAGATCCTGCCATCAATGTCATTTCCCTCTAGGTCTCTGCCACTTAGCACTGTATCATAAAGATTTCCCAGGATTCACAGTACTCTACAAAAATGACATTTATCGACTACCAGGTGATGTGCCTTATGTGTAGATCAAAGTTTAACTTCCCTTCATCATTGTTCCTTAAAGTCCTGACTCATTCTGCCCTTTTTGGAATGATGGTAATGTGAAGACTTGGAGTAAAGGACTTTTCTGTATGCTGCGTTACTTCCTTTTGAGAATAACAAAGATCCTTGACATGGGATATCTAGATCAGAGCATATTCACCTTTTCTAAGGTTCTTGACACACAATGTCAAATTAGACTCCAGGAGAAACCTAGGCGAAGAAACTTTCTAAATGCACTTGGCCAAGGTGAGGTTTCAATTTGAAAATCTCTACCAATTTCTGGCTGAAAAATATGGCGTCGTTGTGTTTGAGCTGGGATCACTGCACTCGCTAGTACAGGGGGGACACTTTGGTTTAGGGTTCCTGTTTCTCAGCTTGACCTTTGGCCGTAGCAGACTCAGTGGTGGTCCCCTACCACGCTGTTGCCTTCCTCCTTCTAGACCTCAGTAGTATCAACATTCGGGGCCAGGTAATTCGGTGCTGAGTGTTGTAGGCTGTTGAACAGTATCCCTAGCCCCGACCCACTACTAGATGCTAATAGCCCTGCCTCCCAGTGGTGAGAAACTCAGATGTCTCTAGACATCATCTGGGTGGGGATAGGGATCTGGGTGGGAGGCGGGGGTGGGGGAAGAATGACAGAATCACTCTTGGTTGAGAACTGCTGGCCCGCACTGTGCCCAAACCTCTTTGCAGCCCCTGTAGATGGGGACCACCCTGCTCAGAAATCACCGCTGCCCACCCTTCTGGGACTGAGCCCCCACAACCCCTCCCAGCCTCATCTCTCTAGTATTGACTTCCAGGAATTGTGTGGCCTTTTAACCTGATGCGTTTGCTATGTCCTCGGGGTCATTATCTTCTTCTAGACAGCACTGTCGCTGAGCCCAGGATCTGTGTCTGATCCATTGGCGTCAACCTCTCCATGCCCAGCTGTGAGCCACAGAGCGTACGCTCAGGACCTGGGCGCTAGGTGGAGGACAGGTCATTCTGATGACCCAACAGAGCTTCCCTGGTGTCAGGGTCACTTAAAAACTTGCTGCCTATACTTGGTCAGGCCCCCTCTTCCCGTGGCCATATTCAACACCCCTCTGGCCAGGAGAGAGTGGGGAGCTATGTGACATTCCCTGTCGGGAGGTGGCTTGTGAAAAGCAGCAAAGTGCCAACCGTCCTGGTGTCCCCACTTGGTGTTAAATCTGAGGGAGGAAAACTCTCAAAATGTTGTTTTTCTTTGAGAACTCAGAACAATCAACTATTGTCATGGAAGAATTCTATTGTCTTTTAGAGAGGGTCAAATTTCAGCCCTTCCCCAATCCTCCCCCCCCCCAAAAAAAATCCTCCAGAAAATGTATGACCAATGTTACAAAGCTATTTTGGAGATTTTTATTAGTTTAGCTCTTGGTAAAGCTGCACGAGGGTGTGCGCCCCCCCCCCCCCCCCCCCCCAGTCTTGAACACAATGTTCAGCTGATTCCCAGAGTCTCCGACTGGTCTCTGGAGGTCGCTGGTGTCAGCGCCCCCTGCTGTCTCCATGGAGAAAAAGGCTTTGGTCCTTCCTTCTGAATGAGCAGCACCCTGCCTGGCATGAGTGGCACGTGCCCCCACAATTGTTTAGGAAGCAGCCGTTCTAGTGGGCCGCTAGCCTAGGTGTGCCACGTAGAGTAAGGGAAATGGACTCAAGTCGCTGTCACGGGCTGATGGGAGAGGGACGGGTGTGTCAGGTGGAGATCACAGAGCAACCCGTGAATGAGAACAAGGATAATCGGGGTGACCGAGCAGGGGCACCACGGGTCTGTGGAGGGGACCCACCGTGGTTTCAGCTCAGACCCCACGTTCCCTGTGGGGTAATGTACCAGGGAGCTCCGAGCCTGGCGGTGTGTCCTAGGAACTCAGCGCCTTGTAATTACCGTCTGTCTTCATTTTCACCTGCGCTCTCAGCAGGTGATCAATTTAGACATGATTTTGGAAAGCGGAAATGATCCTAACATGGTGGATTCTGTAAGGAAACGTGTTTCAGATATAGCTGACCCTGGAGAGAAGGAAAAGAAATGGGAGAAACAGCTGACGTGTTTCATTCCTTTCGCTTTATTTATTATTTATTTGCTATTTTCCAAATTAGCACAGAGAAGCTCAGCACTTTCTAAGATGTGTAATTGTTAATCCAAATTCGGAGGGACCCGAAATATGGAAGACAGGAACAAGATCCATCGTTACACATCAAAGCTTTATTGTCTAGCTTGGCCAAGCGGCGGGAACTCCGACAGAAATCTGAGGGAGAGCGTGCCGGCCCTTTGTTCTACTTAGTTTTTATAGTTTTGTAAGTGGGAAGTACAGAAGCAAAAATTGCAATTAGGAGCCCCTTACCGCTATTGGTTATAGTCATATGTCCTTTAACATGATAGGACCACATTCAATTTGCAAACCATACATCATTTTGGAGAAAACAAAATTTACAAGTCAACACAATGGTAGAAAGATGTCTCTTTACATATTAAAGGCATTCCTATATTATCTAGTGTTTATCTGCTATCTCTCTGTCCAGAGTCACACACGCATTTACATAGGAGAGGTAGTTTCGGTGGGGACAAATGCCTGCAAATGGCTCATTGCTATAAGAATAGGTTTATTTTGGCTTTTCTCTTCCTGCACCTGGCTAGCCATTCACCCCTTTCCCCACAGGTGTGGTGGAATGTCTGGGAATCCATGGTTTCCTCCCCTTGCATTTACAATACAATGCCAAGGGCCATCCTGGTTATGCCAATCACACAGTACAGAGACTATTCTCATAATTTCTCTGCACACCTTAACCCAAATTAATAAAATGTTCTCCAAGCCTCCTAAAATATTAATATTAATTCTGTAGCCTTTGGTACTTTACAACACCTGCGAGTGAAATGGCTCAGTGGCTCCTCATAATTTTATTTTCAATGTTACTGACTTAACATTGGAGAATAAGGGGGGGGGGGTCAAGATGGTAGGGCCAGCCACAGACTCATTTTGGACTATGTTGAGCAGCAAGTAAAGGCAGAAATCTTGTTCGCGTTGCTGCCCTGGGGTTGTTCCTTTCCTGGGTTGGGTCTTAGCCCCATGAAGGCGTTGCTGAGGGCGGAGGACCAGAGCTCTCATAGGCACTCTAGTGAACTTATGTGTTATCAGAGAGTGTGAAAAGGTGTTCCGAAGCAGGGGATGCCTTTTCTAAACGTCTGTGCTGGGATTGCTGGAATCTGAGTCGATGCCTCCCTGCTTAAGAGCCCCGTTTCTGAGGACATTGGGGACAGGAAATAATGTTCCTTCCACCTCAGTTCTCTCTGGGGTTCCTATATCAAAGGACATTTCACAAGAGAAAAAACAAATATGAGTAACTCAGACTGGAGGCTTCTATGGCGTTTTCAACACAGGACGATTCTGTGGAGTAAAGACGGGCAGAGGAGAGCAGGGTTGCACACACCGAGGTGGGCAGAGTGAGAAGGTGAGTCTATGAGAAGAGACGGGTGGTAGACAGAAACGAGTCAACTTGATGTTGATTGTGCCATCCCCAGGCCGACTGGGTCTAACGTGGTGTCTGGTGATGAGCTTCTGTCCTTCCTTATAGAGGACGGAGGGAGGACACCTTTGTAAAGCTAAGTCCTGCTTTCAGGGCAAATAGAAGGAGGGCAGAGAGGTTATCCTGGTATCTTTTTCTTCTCAAACAATTCTTATGCCACACGTTCCCTGGGGGGGGGGGGGGGGACCACCCACGGTGGAGATTCACTGATCTGAACTAAGAGCTCAGTGACTGGTACCATTACGACTAAACTGCAGGCTTGACTCAGATTTCACCAGCTTTTCCACTAATGTTCTTTGTCTGTTCTAAGATCCCACCGGGGCCTCTCGTCAGCATGTCAGTTTATGGTCATTTCTGATGTCCAGGTGGTATTCTTACCTTCTTCATCCTTTCCTCTTTGTTTTCTGACGGGTTTAGAATGGCCCTCCCTGGCTTACGTGTTCCTCTTTGCCTCCCTTCTCTTGATTGGTAATCCCTCTGGCTAGATTTCCTCAGAGCATGTCAAGTTGAGACCTAGTTTGCCTAAATGGTTTACCGGTGGTCCACCAACGATTGAGGAGATAATATCTCTCTACTGGTTGAAAATGCCAGGCATGTATCAAAGTTGTTGTTTCTACAAGGATTTCCCTCATGCATGCCATTGTTTTTTTTTTTCTAGAACATTTCATGCCTCTTGCATATTAAGTGACTCACAGAAACAACTCTGTTACTGCCCATGGATTTGAAAGACGGAGACTAATCTAGGCACGGCTAGCGCACCTGTGGGCCTTAGATGCAGCTCTGTACTGGAGTCAGGCAGTGAGAGACTGGCTGCCATCAGACCTTTTCAAATTTTGATTATTTTATTTTTAAAAAGCCTCCTCCATCTAATCTCTGTCACTCTGAACTGGAATCCTCTAGGGACCTCATACAGGTGCAATCATGCAATATTTATCTTCTTTTTCTTTTGCAACTGGCTTCTTCCACTTAACATAATGTCTTCCAGGCTCATCTGTGTTGTAGCCTGGGTCCGAAACGCCTTCCTCGATAAGTCCAAATTTTATCATACTGTGTGCCTGGACTACATACCTGGACTTGTGTATCCATTCATCTGCAGGGGCAGATTAAGGTCAGTTGAGGCCCCCGGGTGCAGAAGAAAGTATTAGGCCCCTTAAAAAAATGAGAGAGAGAGACAGGGAAAATAAAAATACATGTATTTTTGTATTTTTTTTTTTTTTGTATTTTTCTAAAGTGAAGGGGGGAGAAGGCAGACAGACAGACTCCCGCCTGTGCCCGACTGGGATCACCCAGCATGCCCACCAGGGGGTGATGCTCGGCCCCTCTGGGGTGTTGCTCTGCTGCAATTGGAGCCATTCTAGTGCCTGAGGCGGAGGCCATAGAGCCGTCCTCAGTGCCGGGGCCAACTTTGCTCCAGTGGAGCCTTGGCTGTGGGAGAGGAAGAGAGAGACAGAGAGGAAGGAGAGGGGGAGGGGTGAAGAAGCAGATGGGTGCTTTTCCTGTGTTTCCTGGCTGGAAATCAAACCCAGGACCTCCACATGCTGGGCTGACGCTCTACCACTGAGCCAACCAGCCAGGGCTAACCATATTTTTAAATAAATAAAAAATATTATGTACTATTCATGTTAAAATTACACATATGAAACCAAACTTGGTGTCACTAGAAAAATGTGTCAAGTTGGGGTTTTGCGGGGCCCTTCAGAAGTCGGGGCCCAGGGCATACGCTAGGTGCACCCGCTGTTAAATCCGCCTCTGTTCCTCTGCCATGGACATTTCGGTTGCTTCCGCTTCTTGGCTGGTAAATTATGCTGCTATGAACATAGGTATACAAATACTTGTCTGAGTCTCTGCTGTTAATTCCTTGGGCATATTCCCAGATGTAGGATTGCTGGGTCCCATTGCAATTCTATGCTTGACTCTCTGAGCACCTACTACCCCATTTTCCAGGGCGGTTGCCCGATTTTTCATTCCCACTGGCAATGTACAAGTTTGCCAATTTCTCCACATCCTTATTCACACTCGTTATTTTCCGATTTTCTGATACTAGCCATCTCAGTGGGCATGTAGGGGTGTCTCATTGTGCTATTGAGGTGCATGTCCCTAATGAGTCCCTTAATGATGATGAGCTTCATCGTTTTAGGTGCTTATTGGTTATTTGTATGTCTTCTTAGGAGAAATGTCTATTCAAATCCTTTGCCCATTTTTATTCTGGTTACTTCATTGTTCCTAACCCTGATTTGATGAAAGCTTTTATTATGCATGGAGGCTGAAGACCGACATACGTTTTATGGGATAATAATAGGATTTTTCTCCTTTATTCGGTAAATAGGGAACAACATTGGTTTTTCTCATATGTAAATTAACTATGTATCTCTCGATTAAACTTTAGTTAGTCATGAAGCATTATGCTTTAAAAAATAAACATAGGGCCCTGGCCGGTTGGCTCAGCGGTAGAGCGTCGGCCTAGCGTGCAGAGGACCCGGGTTCGATTCCCGGCCAGGGCACACAGGAGAAGCGCCCATTTGCTTCTCCACCCCTCCGCCGCGCTTTCCTCTCTGTCTCTCTCTTCCCCTCCCGCAGCCATGGCTCCATTGGAGCAAAGATGGCCCGGGCGCTGGGGATGGCTCTGTGGCCTCTGCCTCAGGCGCTAGAGTGGCTCTGGTCGCAACATGGCGACACCCAGGATGGGCAGAGCATCGCCCCCTGGTGGGCAGAGTGTCGCCCCATGGTGGGCGTGCCGGGTGGATCCCGGTCGGGCGCATGTGGGAGTCTGTCTGACTGTCTCTCCCTGTTTCCAGCTTCAGAAAAAAAAAAAAAAATGAAAAAAATAAAAATAAACATAATGATGATTTCATTTGCTAATATTTTGAGGATTTATTTTTTTTATGATGTTACTAAGGAATGTTGGTATGTCATTTTCTTTTTTTTTAATTGAATTTATTGGGGTGACACTAGTTACCATAATTACACAGCTTTCAGGTGCCCAATTCTACAGCACATTTCTGTACCATATTGTGTGGTCACCCCCCCAGTCAAGTCTCCATACATCACCATTTCTTCCCCCCCCCCCCCAACATGCTCTTCCACCTGAGGTTTTAATTTGCATTTCTGTGCTAATCAATGATGTTGAGCATTTTTCCATGTCTATGGGCCATCTGTATGTTCTCTTTGAAGAAGGGTCTATTCAGGTCCTTGGCCTATTTTTTAATGGAATTGTTTGTTTTGATGGAAGAAGATAGGAATTCTAAAAACATCTTTATTTCACCATGTTCTTGAAAGAAAACTTTGCAAAGTATACGAAGCTACATTTAGAATGACTTCCTCTCCTCCGTGTGAAAAGGTCATTATCCCCGCGCCTTGGGCTTCTGCCGCTGCTCCGGAGCCGGCAGCTGTGAGTCCGATTGTCATTGCACTGTCCCTTTCCTTTGAGCGGCTGCTGCCGTCTTCTCTTCTCTTTGTGCCCAGGGTTACGCTTCATCCCTTCGTTTCTAGATTTAAATTTTGTCTTTGTTATTCTCGTGATCTGCTGCGCTTCCTGAATCTCACGGCCCTTGTTTCATTCGTTCTGGAAATTTAGCAGCCATTTCTTTATGTCTTTTCCTTCATGTGCTCGGTGATCTCCTTTCTGTTCTGACGACGATGTTCATGTTCTGCCCGGTGACAGGGGGCGTGCTCTGAGGGACGACATCCTTAGGTGACTGTTCTGCGAATGTCCTACCAGGCACTGGCACACCCGTGGATGGTAGAGTCTTCTACATGCCCAGGCTGTGTGGCATAGCGCCACTTCCGAGGCTGCAAGTGGACGGCACTTGCTGTGGGCGACTGTACCACAAGGTGTTTGTGTATCTAAGTGTAGAAAAGGTTCAGTGAAAATGTGGCATCAAAGTAAAGCTGTGTGTGTGTGCGCGTGTGCGCGTGTGTGCGTGTGTGTGTGTGTGTGTGTGCATGTGTGCGTGAGGAGGCAGGAGCAGGGCTGTGGGGGGAGGTTCTGAGGGAAAGGAGGAAGGGAGAGCAGGGATCAGAAGCGAGCCAGAGAGGTCAAGTGTGAGTCAGGAAATAATGAGGAGAGAAGCAGAGGAGGGAGAGAGGAAGGGAGGGGGAACAACTGGGAGGGAAGAGAGACAAAGAGAAACTGAGGGGAGAAGGGGAGTGAGTTTGTAGGCTTGAGCGTATGTGTGTCCACAGGCGCATGTGTGTGTGCAGGGGCGAGTGTGGGTGCGTAGGCAGTGGGCTCCCAGCCCCCTCCTCCCCTCACCCCCTTGCCGTCTCGGGGCCCGAGCCATGAGGCGCCACGGCGGGCACAGAGTAGGTATAAGGCGTGCTGAGCCTCATCTGTTTAAAGCACCCAGACCTGGCAGTAAGGGTAACGGCTTGTTCTTTAATGTCACTATTATTATTCATTAAAATCTCACAGGACTGCCGTGGTCTACGCGGTTCAAGACCTGAGTCCGCCAGTGCGTCTTAGACTGTCTGGTTATACCATCCTCCTTCCCGGTATTTCCAGTGACTGGGATGCAGCCATAAACTTTTATTAGGTTTATGTTCTCTACTTCACTAATTCTATTTTCAGCTACATTCAATGAACCTGTTTTCAATTTTAATGAACATGTTTTTCATTCGGGGTCATTCTTTATAGTTTTCTTTTTCCTTTTTGGAATCACTCTGGTTCTTGGTGGGACAGTGAAGGGAAAGATGATGTTCTCTGACCCAGGATGCGCATCGGCCAGGGAGAAAGAGAGGACCTCACATGAGTCCGCATCAGTCCTGGGGGAGCCTCGGAACCAGTGCTGGGCCCACAGAGCAAGGGGGGGGTTGATTTCTGGGGTGGGGGGTATTGGTAATATCTCAGGGAGAAAGTGGCATTAGCCAGATGGCAAAGGGCCTGGCAGGAGCGGAAGCTTCACAGAGCGGGTACAGAAGTGCAGGAAGTCTTAGAGAGTGACCAATGGGACGTGTCGTCCTTGGGTCCCTGGGGGCTTGAAGAGTTGCAGACAGGAAATGTCAGTGGAAAAGCAGTTCAGGGCCAAAGGCTTCAGGTCACACTCTGGGCCATTGTGACGCTCTCGGGCACTGCCAGGAGGGCAGGGGCAGTGCCTGCATCCAGCTGGTACGAGAGCTGTGTTTCTGGACCAAATGCCACAATCTTATTTGGACGAGGTGCTCCTATTTCCTTAGGATTTCCTTGTAAAAATACACCGGGGATGTCAGCCCACCGGCCAAAGGCATGTGTTCGCAGACAGCCTGGATGGGCGGACGCTCCCTGATCTTTCAGGTGCAGCTCCCTGACTGCAAATGAGCTTCCCGCTTCGCTCCCCCGAGCGCCAATTGGGGGTGCAGGCCCTCGGGCCCTGAGCCTGGGGCCGGCGCAGGAAGGCCTGGAAGAGGGTTTCTACCATGATGTAATTGGATGTGAATCGTTCATTACATTATGCAACAGCAAAGCACACACGAGCTACAGTCTCTGCAGCTGAGTTGAATTAGTCCCTCCACCAAAAGAAATTAGAGGAGAAGATGCAAGAAGAGCAGAGACCAGAAGGCCGAGGGGACCGCGGCGTCCTGCCCCTGGCCCCCACCTGCTCGACCCCAGAGACTGCCTAGCTGGTAGCTGGGTGCCATGTGACTCCCAGCTGTCCCTGCCTCTGGGGCACCTGCCGGCCACATGCCTACCGGCCTAAGTGAACAAGGCCTTGCTTTTCTTAGAAGATTTATTTAATAACAGCCTCGACGGGATATAGACCAGAGGCTGTAACTGCCTCGCACTGTGTCGCTCCCGCCAGCAATGTCTTCCAGACGGTAATTGTGAAACGCTGTGAATCAATCGGCGAGGGCTGCGTGCTCTTCAGCCAAGAGTCCCTTGCGTCACGGGTCGCTGGAACCCTTCGAAAGAAGTGTTGCCAGAAACCAACTTGTCCCTGGACCCCCTTTCCAGCAGAGAAACTTCCCTTTGAAATGAGGGTTATTATTTTTTTTTCCTGCAAGGAAATGCACCCCCAGGTCCCCCCCCCGCGCTCCCCCCCCACCCCGTCAAATCTCAGATGGAATCTGAGCCATCTTGTTTTCCCTCGTGATACGCCAGGGTCTGCTGTCCAGTCGGTGCTGCCTGTCAAGCCAGTTCCCTGCTTCCTTCCTGAAAATTGCCCTCACACGGCGAGACCGGTGGTCGTGTCAGGACTGGAAAATGTGTAACTTCAAACCCATGGAAAGGCCGTTGTGCTGACTACTAGTCCTTTAGGAAGTAAATGGTTTCGGTCTGAGAGTAATTGATCTTGCTGCTCTGTCTCCGCTCTCCTGTCCACCTGGCTTTTGTCTCGTTTTCTACCCATCTGTGCTTCTGTTAAGGGAGTCTGCGGAGGCCCTGGCCGGGTGCCTCAGTCTGAAGCATTGTCCCGCGTGCCAGAGGTCACGGGTTCGACCTTCAGTCAGGGCACGTACGGGAAGCAATCAGAGCACACAACTAAGTGGAAGAACTAAGGAAAATAGCAAGTTGAGGCTTCTTTCTTTCTCCCCCTCTCCCCCTCTCCCCCTATCCCCCTCTCCCCCTCTCCCCCTCTCCCCCTCTCCCCCTCTCCCCCTCTCCGAATGTGAAGTCGGAATTGGTCAAGTTTGCCACTTAGTTTATAAAGGTGTTTGGAGTAGAGAAGGCTAGAGCTGATGTCCACGGTGGAACGGTTCTAACGAGATCTGTGCATTTGAAGTTTGGCTAATGTTCATTCCCCATCGAGCTGGGTACCCAGGGCCCCATGGCCTCCCCTCCCCCCGGTCCCTTTCAGCCTGATGGACGTGCAGCACCTGCCAGTGTGGCGGCCCAGGGGAGGCAGGGAGGGCTTCCGGCACGCTCCTGAGCAGGGCGCTTCGTGCCGGGAAGACAAAGGCACAGGCGAGAGCGGCAATGGCTCGGCCTCTCAGGAGCCGGGCTGAGACTCAAACCGGTTTCTCCCTGAGGCCCCCGAAACCGAGAGCTCCCAGGATCCCCTAGAAGAACATGCTTCTGCTGTCATAGGAGGGAGGGTGGAACTGTCCCCGGGGTAAGGCGTTCTCCCTCCACCCCGTGCTCTGCGGCTCGCCCACGCCGCGGGGCCGTAGCTGTGTCTCCGTGCCAGTGTACGCCCCTATTCGTAACAAGAATCTGGAGCCCAGAAGGTGCCGACAGAAGACCTCTGCATCACTGAATCATGTTTACCTCTAAGAAACTGTCAAAATTGCCCTGAGGATACTTTTGGGCCTTGGTCCTGTATCTGTTCGCCATCTGTTAGCTGGTAGGCAAGTGCATCTCCAGGATTTTACCAGGCTCTTCATGGGCTCATCACTGTCCCTGAAGCCAGGGGCCACCTCCCACGATGATGTGAGTAGCCTGACAAGGGTGAGTGAGTGACAGGCACCATGCAGGTGTTAGGTGTGACCGTGAGCAAAGCGAGGTCCCTGCTCACGGAGCTTGCCTTTGAGTAGACCGAGGTGGACCGCAGGTAGGAGCGTCAGCATATGAGACATTGGAAGAGGGGAGAAGAGCTTTGCAGAGAGCATGGAAACCAGGTGATGTGACCGAGGGGGCTCCTTGTTGACTCGTTTGGATGGAGCCGTCAGGAAAGACGTCTCAGAGTAAATGACATTTTAGGCCAGATCTAGACGATAAGAAGGAGCCCACCCAGTAAAGGCGGAGGGGACGAGTGTTTGGGACAGAAGGAAGGACCAGTACAAAGGTCTTCCTGCCATAAAGAATGGAGCTGGCACATCCCAGGGTCAAGACCAGGGCCCGTGGTGCAACTGGAGAATAAAGGGAACAGGGGAGGGGACCCATGAACAAAAAGCCATGTCGTGACAGGAGAGCCTGGGGGTGAGATGGAAAGCCATTAGGATTTAAGCAGAGAAATGTCATGATCAGACTTATATTTTACCAAGATCTGAGGTGGACTCAAGACAGTGCACAGAGCAGGGAAATCATGCCGGTGAGTGACATGGGGCACGGTGAGGAGGTCAGGCAGGTTTCAAGTGGAGTTCACAGGACTGTTCGCTGACTTCCTGCCAGAGAAGTGACATGGGGCACGGTGAGGAGGTCAGGCAGGTTTCAAGTGGCGTTCACAGGACTGTTCGCTGACTTCCTGCCAGAGAAGGGGATCGAGATACCCCCAGATCCAGAATGGGACGGTTGTTAGCTTATGCCCCACAGAGTCATTTTTAGATGGATGAGACAGCGAGTGGCCCTCAGCTGTCCACTGGTCCCCAGGTTGGGTGGGGGGGAGCCTGCACTGCTGGGCAGAGTCTGACGTGTCTGCAGGGTCCCAAGCCCTGGACCAGACTGTGGACGGGGGCGCGGCCATGTTTAGAGACGCCTGAAAATTCCAGTAACTGGGAAAGTGACACCGTAATGATCCCTGGTAGAAAATTAGAAATGTTAAGCCGGTAGAAGTCGGACTTAGCAGACTTCGCCACCCTAAGAAAATGCAGGGTGGACGTGGGACGAGGCAGACCGGGAGTTCACGCTCAGGGGTGCCGTTCTGTGACATGTTGAGGTGGGCCCATAGTGCTGTCAGGGTTCTGAATAGCTTCCCCATTTTACCACCAGCCCTGCATTAAATGTGGGACTTTAATGAGGGTGTTTGTGTACTCAAGTGTGATTGAATTATATATCCAAGAGGGATCTTTTTTTTTTTTAATCCCTGCCATACATAATTAAAAATGTATAATGACCGTCATAAGACTTTCTAAAAAATTTCCTTCTCCGTAATTTTCTTGACGGTACACTTTCCTGGATTATAGCTCTTATTTTTGAACCTTTAATACAGAACCCTGCCTTGGTCTATGAGCTAACAGAACCTTCCAGCATCCTGGTCCTCAAAGAAGAGAGGGGGAGGATGTATTTTTCAAGAGATAATTAGGGCGATACTTAAACTGAGCTCCCTGACCACGTTGAGCAGGGGTTTGCCTTCTCCACACCCGCACCTGTTTAATGAGGAGTCATCGATCTGCTGTGATAATTGAGAGGGAACCAGATCGCTCGGGCAGCGGATCTCTGTCTCCTTGTTTGTGTTTTTACAATCTCTCGTGGAAACAATACATGTGTTTTCCTTCACCACCATTTATTTTTAGAGAAATCTGGACAATGCGATGCCTCCCGTCCAGCCACGTGACGCTCATTAGCGTTAGTGGGAGAAAGGCATCTTGCTGGAGGAAATGAACCCCGCGCCCCACCTCCTGAGTGTGAATAACAGCATACCCAGGGCCACGGGCAGGCGGGCGGTGGGGTCCCTCGTTAGCTCTGTCCCGGGGTCGCAGGGGACAGAACGCCCTCCGGATCTGGGCAGGGTGGGCCTCCGCAGGCTTATTGGAAACCTGGTGTCTTGTTGATTCTCACTGCCTTCTCTTCCCCAGTTCCGGGGCACACTTGTGCGGCCTCAGAGCTTGTCCCACTGCGACAGGACTTTTCCAAGAAATTCTGAATGTTTGTATACATGCGTTGACCTGGGAAGACTGTTTGGGGCCGAGTGGAGGTTTGGTATGGATCTTACTGCATAGCCCACCCACCCACCCCTTCTCCACCCCAGGACAGATGTTAGTAGCCCCCTGAATCGGACTGGAGTGCCAGGGCATCTTAGAAGGTGAGGAGGATCAGCGCAAAGGTTCAGAAGGGCCAGGGCTGTGGCTGCTCTTTGAAAGGCCTCAAGGTGGCCCTGGCTGTTGGCTCAGTGGATAGAGCATCAGCCTGGCATATGGACAACTTGGTTTGAGTCCTGGTCAGGGCACACAGGAGAAATGACCATCTCTTCCTCCCCACCCTCCGTCTTCTTTCTCTCTTCCCCTCCTACAGCCTGTGGCTCAGATGGTTGCAGGGGTAGTCAACCTTTTCATACCTACCGCCCACTTCTGTATCTCTGTTAGTAGTAAGATTTTCTAACTGCCCACCAGTTCCACAGTCATGGTGATTTATAAAGTAGGGAAGTCACTTTACTTTATAAAATTTATAAAGCAGAGTGACAGCAAGTTAAAGCATATAATAATAATTACTTACCAAGTATTTTATGTCGGATTTTCGCTGTTTGGCAGAATAAATCTTTATAAAACAACTTACTATAGTTAAATCTCTCTTTTTATTTATACTTTGGTTGCTCCGCTACCACCCACCATGAAAGCTGGAACACCCACTAGTGGGCGGTAGGGACCAGGTTGACTACCACTGGGTTTGAGCATCGGCCCGAGGTGCTGAGGATAGCTCGATTGGTCTGAGTGTTGGCCTCAGGCACTGAAAATAGCTCAGTTGATTTGAGCATTGGCCCCTGACAGTGTTTCCAGGTGGATCCCAGTCAGGGCACATGCAGGAGTCTATCTCACTATCTCCTCTCTTCTGACCTAAAAAGAAAAGAAAAGGCCTCAAGCTAAAGAAAAGAAAGATGGCTCAAAGCATGGCCGGAGCTGGGGAGAGGCCACGGTAGGAAACCTGGAGACTTACCTTCCTGAGAGAAGGTTTTAGGGTCACACAATTGGAGCCTTTCAAGGTTAAAAAGCCGAATGAAAGCCAGTCAGCCTTTTTTCCCCCCTACTGTTTTGAAATTAGGAATAAGCTGGATAGTCTGCCCCCCAAAAGAGGGCGAGGGAGTGGGTACGGGAAAGAAAAGTGCACCCCTGCCAGCATTCTGCAGGACCCATGGCCAGCGGTGTGAGTGTGTGTGCAACCGCTCCGTGGGGTTAACTGAACAGTCTAAGCGTCAGGAGGAAGCTGTTCTCCCGTCACGAACAGCTAGCAAGAAGAAAAGTCCACAGGGCTTATCGGTTAGACATTGGGTCAGGAACAGCTTGTCAATTTTAGTGATTTTTCTTTTTTCATTCTCTGCGTGCTCCAAAAAGATGGCCTTCGATAAGACACTGGTCAATTTATTTTCCCAGAGAAATCTGTCTCCTTAGGGGATAGGGACAGGCTTTCCCTAGACACAAATACTCATAATAGCATTTAAAAAAAATAGTTAACTATATTCCCATTCTTCTGTACTAAGTGATTTCTCAGGGCAAACTCAGTAGGTTTTGTTTCTTATGATTTACTCCCAGAGACCAGAAAGAAAGAACTCAGGAGGTCCGCACGCCCCAGGAGTGCCCAGGGAAGTGTTTGGTGCGATACCACCTGTTTATTTTGTTGGGAAGATGATGGTCACTGGGGGAGGTGACAGGGAAGGACAGGATGTGAGATGTCTCAGCCTCGTAGTCCTTGGAGGTGAGGGCAGAGAAAACCAGCCGGCCCCTGGTCTTCTTGTCCCCATGTTGCCTGTGGTCTGGCCAGCCGGCCGGCATGCAGGCTCATTCGGCTGCTGGATTTATCTATTGTTATTGTTTTCATGTAGCATGTGCTTCTCTTCAGGGGCCCCTGGGCTGCCTCTCCCATTCTGATTGTCCAGAATAGCTCTTCAAAGGGAGCCGTGTCCTTAGCTGGAGATGCACACTGGGCCATGTGTGTCCCGCGGGGACTGAAGTTGGTAAGAGGCTCTGAGAAGGTCAGAGAAGCCACACCAGCCAGGCAAGGAAGTGCCTGCAGCAGCCCCCGCAGGGCTGAGGGGCTGAGCCCGGAGCCAGCCATTTCCGTGGGAATCCTCCAGCCCCAGAGCTCACTTCCTTTTCTGATGCGGGACCCCAGGAGGCATTTATATCCTCCCAAGATGGGGTTTCCAGATCTTGATCTGGAGAGGAGGGTCTGACTGGAGAGGCAGGAAGTGGGGGTATCGTGTGTCAGGCCAGCCTGTCTGCCTCCTGGCCCCCGGCCGCCCCCCAGAGCCCGACGTCGGGGGCTCCTCGCTGCCGGTGTTCTGAAAGCACATTGGGAAAGGGGGGAGTCTGCGGTCAGTGCCCTCCACGGTCCTGCAAAGTCCCTAATTCCGTGTCTCACACCCAAGGCCCAATCTCTGATCCTATTTATTAAGCACTTCAAATTGGCTCCTTAATTTTGTTCATTTCCTTCCCAGCTCAGCAGGAAATCGACCTGTTTCTGGCTGAAGTCCAGGTTAAAGGCTTGCTTCTTCCAGCACCTGTGATTTCCATCTTCACCTTAGTGCTGTTTGGCAAGTCCCAAGTGGGGTCACAGGCCCGTCCCCTACTCATTTTTGTGGAGAAAGGGGAATGCAGGCTCTATATGCAAATTATTGCCAGGAAACAGCGGTCCGAGCAAGAATGGCGACAATGCCAGTCATTATTTTATATATATATATATAAAACACCTTGATTTTTATATTCATCTTAATAATATAAACATGTTCTTCTGTAAAATAATATAATTGCATAAAGTACATAAACAGCTTGTTTATCAGATACATAGGTACATTTCTACAAACAGATGACGTACTCAGAGTAAAAATAAATAGTATGGAGCATTACCTTATCATAGATGTAACTTGGGTTTATAGATGAGGTGGAGTAGATGAGGAGGGATTTGAACCCAGGTGTCTGGACCCAGAGCCAACGTGCCTGGTTCTACTGCCTGTCATCGGGAAGGTCGTTGGCATTCCCAAGGGTACCAGCAGGTGCAGTTTCTTTGGAGCCAAGCGCACGGGCCCGGCATGCACAAGCGAGCTCCACACTCAGCTCCAGGGGGCAGTCCTGGCGAGAGGGGTACCCTGTGCTGGGAGCTGGGATGGCTCCGATCCGCCCCCCACCACCTACCACCCCCGGGAAGTGCTGCAGCCCATCTGCCCAGCTCTGGGCGAGTGCAGCGTGCAGAAGCCGGGGCCTTGGCTGTGCCCACATCAGATGTGTTGAGCTCAACTCTTGTTTTATTTTTAGTAGAAACAAAAGTACTTTCTGGAAGCAGCGAGAAGCACCAGGAGGCACCTGGCACTCGGTCTGCCCCCGCAGTGGAACAGAAGCCGGTTAGAGATTTTCTTCCCGATGGGCACAGCTCTGCACGCAGCCGCTGTCAGTCTAGCGACCTTTCTGAGCTTGCCGAGTCTCGACAGCGACGCTTCCGGAAACCCAGCATCCTTTTACCTGGGTTTCTCTGCCCCTTACAAGATTTATGCACTTCCACGCAGGGAGAAACTGGTGTTCAGCTAGAGAGAGAGTTCCCCAGAGGTAAGGAGCGAGGGAGGTAGGGCTGAAATGATTCCTCCTTGGGATTCACGTGAATGACGGTACCTCGTCCGCCTGGGCCCCGGTTCCCACGTGCTCACCTGACGAAGCTGCCGCTTCTCCATCTGTGAGAGCACAGCAGGCAGGGCCGGCAGGTGTACCCGGCACGCCAGCTCTCGCTCCCAGGCGTGGAGAAGGCAGCCCCTCGGAGGATGGCCATCCCCAGCCCTGCCGTGGGCACAGCCAGTGGCACCTGAGGCTGAGAGGGCCGCTCACAGGTGCCCAGCCGGCTCTGGGGCTTAGCTGGGGAAGGTTTGAAGTGCTGAGGGGCTGCTCAGAAGGCAGCAGGTCCACGAGGCTGACCGTGATTCTCTATAGACGATGACCAGAATGTTGGCTAAGAGCTGTCGGCCCCTCGTGTGCCCAGCACTGAGCAAGCATGGGCACTGCCCCTCACAGTGCCCGCAAGGTGGCGCCCTGGGCCGGCCTCTCACCGGGGAGGGAACTGAGAATTGAAACCCGGCTGTCATTGCTCTAAAGAACACGAGAAGAAAGTGGAAAAAGGACTGTGCCCAGTATGCAGTAGCTTTTATTTTTCTTTTATTTTTACTTTTATTTTATTTATTTATTTCAGAGAAGAGAGAGAGAGAGAGAGAGAGAGAGAGAGAGAGAGAGAAAGTGGGGAGGAGCAGGAAGCATCAACTCCCATATGTGCCTTGACCAGGCAAGCCCAGGGTTTCAAACCGGTGACCTCAGCATTCCAGGTCAAGGCTTTATCCACTGCGCCACCACAGGTCAGGCAGTAGCTTTTCTGTTATACTAAAGATTCCCCTGAAGAGCTGTGGATAAGGACAGAGAGCAATGTCAGGTTGAAGAGTTTGGGGTTGTAAGAGCTCACCTGTTCATGGTCATCGACGAGAATGACTTCACTTGGAACCCAGTGAATCCCTAGCTCTTGGGTCAGTAATATATTCAAGAGACGCTTCTTAGACACCGACTGTGTGCCAGGCACCATGCTCGGCTCCCCTGCCCTCCAGTGCCAGAGACACTGGGGTCCTAACTGTCCAGGAAGCTGAGAATGACCCCAGATGCTCCGAGGAGGCTCTGGACAGAGACATCTTCCCCAAGGAAATGATTTTGAGCTGGAACTTAAAAGCTGATCAGACGCCCTGGCCAGGTAGTTTTGGTTGGTTAGAGTGTCGTCTGGATACACCAAGGTTAGGGTCTGCTCCCTCGTCACGGCACATACAGTAGTCAACCAGTGAATGCAGGAATAAGTGGAACAACAAATCGATGTTCCTCCCTCCCTCCTTCCTTCCCTCCCTCCCTCCCTCCCTCCCTCTCTCCCTCCCTCCCTCCCTCCCTACCTCTCTCTCTCCCTTCCTCCCTTACTCTTCCCCTTCTCTCTCTCCCCCTTTCCTCCCCCCTTCTCTCCCACCCCCTCTCCTGCTCTCCCTTCCTTCCTCTCTCTCTAAAATCAGGGGCCTAGCATGATCAGGGGTCAAGTTGGAAGGGCCTCATAAACCCACTAAGGGAGTTCAAGTCACCCGGACCTTGAAGGTGACTGTCTCCTAGACAATGCGGAGGACGAATAGGAGAGAGACAGGCCGGGGGGGCTGGGACCCAGCCAGAGATGGTGTCGATCATGTCCCTGGGGAGGAGGGGCCACAGCAGGGGAGACTTTCGACACAGTGGACAAAGCTTTGTTGTGAGCACCCAGGAAGATGGGCCAGTTAGGACTGCCCTTGGGTTGCTGGATCTGGTGAGGGTGGGGTGGGGAAGGGGAAGGAGACCATGGGTTCCCCGTGTAGAGGGTGAGCTAGAATAAAGGCTCACAACAGGAAATGGAGACAGTGTGCGGAGGGGTAATTAAGTCTAGCTGGAGGGGGCTGGGGGTCGGATATCCGGGCCAGCGGCCGAAGCAGGACTGGGCCGAGGAGCGACGGGGAAGTCCTCCCGAAAGAGCAGGAGCAGATGTTCAGGAGAAGGAAGGGGAATCACTTGAGAGCCTCTAAGCAGTGTTTTGTTGGTGCGGAATCAATGTGATAGTTGGACGTGGCCCCTCCGCTGTGAACAAGCCACAGAGAGCTGGGTCAGCTTGTGGGGCTTGTAGGCAGCAGGGGAAGTGGATGGGTCCTGAGCGGAGATAGGACGACTGGACCAGACCAGAGAGGGTCCACTCTTTCAGGGCATGAAGGGTGGAAATCACGGCAGGGGGTTCAGGTAAGACATTCACGGCACCGTGGAGGGGCACCCTGGGACTACATGAGCCTCCAAATGACCCCCTCCCCACTTCCAACAGGAGGAACTCCCTGGGCGCCGGGGCTGGCACTGTGGAGGGTGAATACGACACGGTCCAGCCCTCAAAGGAGTCACAGGCTTGTGGGTTGAAACATCCCAGATGTGCTGAACGTGTGCAGTGTGTTCCACGGTGGGACAGAGCGGCAGTGGGCATGGAGCCTCGGGAAGAGGGGGACAGCTTCCTGAGAGCCTGGGCCCGGCCTGGAG
Organism: Saccopteryx leptura; assembly: GCF_036850995.1. Taxonomy (NCBI): domain Eukaryota; kingdom Metazoa; phylum Chordata; class Mammalia; order Chiroptera; family Emballonuridae; genus Saccopteryx; species Saccopteryx leptura. The sequence goes on from NC_089515.1 coordinate 5,499,339, forward strand.
GGAGGAGGCCCCCGGGTGGAGGCATCAGAGCGGCCTGTGCAGACAGACAGGAGCGCGCAGGCCGGGCCGGGGTCCTTGTTGTTGAGTTGAGTTTCAGAACCGGGGAGGTTTGCTGAGGCTGTTGGGACGTGCGGTGGGGGCGGGGAGGGGACGCAGACAGGAAGAGGGGCCTCGGAGAGACTGGAAGGACATTGTGTTTCTGGCGTTTCTGGTGGAGGAGCAGGTCAGTGAGTGACAGTGCATAGTGGGAGCACACCCTTCACACACCCAGAGGCGGCCCTGCTGGAGGGCTGTTGAACCAACTCACCCCCTGACCTTGCTCACAAAGGAATGTCACCGTGGCCCCAGGACGTGACCGCCTCCTGCGCTGACACAGGGCATTCCAATTACCCGTGGAAAGCCAGGGGTCAGTCTCTGGTAAATGAAGGGAAGGGATGAATAATTGAACACCACCCCTCTGTCTGACATCATTAATGTAGCAAACGTAAGACAAACTAATAATACCCTGTTCCCAAACAGCCTAATGGGAATCATTGTGCAGGACGCACTCAGTGTGAAGCATGGGAAAGAATAGCTCCGTGGCACTGTGAGCAAAGGTCTTTGAATCTCAGAAGCCAAGGGAGAACCTCCCCGGCATCATTAGCCGGCCGTGGGGTCTGGCGGCCCGCACACATCCCTCTCTGTGACCAGCGCGGCTGGTGGGGGGTGGGCTGTGATGAACCATGATATCAGCATCTTAACAAGGCCCATTAATAACCCACCGGCGTTTCCATTTTCAAAATCGCCTTCTGTGTCTAATGGTGTTGAGGAGCCAGGCAAGAACCACTGGGCGCCCTCTAAGTGGGACCCCGCATCTCCTCTCCTAGGCGATTACACGTGCTGTGACTTGGTTGTCAAGATAAAGGAATGCAGCAAGAGCAAGACCTCGGCCATGTCTGAGCCTGAGCCTAAGCCAGCGCCGCCCCCGCCAGCGCCCTGCGGGGAACCAGAGAGCCCCGACCCGCAGGAAGACTATTTCCAGCGCCAGCAGACACCGGCCAGCGCCCCCTTGACCCTGCAGGTAAGGCCTTCTGCGTTGCCTAGACCCGAGTCCCGCGCAGGGGGACCTCTCCTGGGAGTCCTTGGTCACATGACCTCACTTGCGCTCCAGAGGCTGCTGGGGACCTGACTCCCCTTGGTGGTGGACCGAGTGGGGGGAGGCACGGGCCGACGTCTGCCTCTGCTCTCGTGACCTCGAGGTCGGTCCCAGTCCGCCGTGCTGCAGTGGGGCCCGGGTGCTGGCGAGCCCTGGCTGCTGGGGCACGTCGTCTGCAGCTCTGTGGCAGGCCTTCCAGGGCTGGTGGAGGACGATGGTGACATGTGTGTGCACGGTGGCGTGCGGTCCCTGAGTGTTGTATTTGTGACCAGCTTCCTGACCCAATCAGATGGACGTCACTCTCTCTGGTTCCCTTCTTTTCTTTTTTTAGCGAGAGAGAGACAGAGAGAGGGATAGACAGGAACAGACAGACAGGAAGGGAGGGAGATGAGAAGCATCAATTCTTTGTTGTGGCACCTTAGTTGTTCATTGATTACTTTCTCATATATACCTTAATTGGGGGGGGGGGAGTGATCTACAGCAGACCGAGTGACCCCTTGCTCAAGCCAGCAACCTTGGGCTTCAAGCCGGTGACCCTTGGGCTTCAAGCCAGTGACCCTTGGGCTCAAGCCAGTGACTTTTGTGCTCAAGCCAGCGACCTTGGGATCATGTCTATGATCCTACACTCAAGCCGGATGAGCCCACACTCAAGCCAGCAACCTCGGGGTTTCGAACCTGGGTCTGACGTGTCTCAGTCTGACACTCTATCCACTGCGCCACCACCTGGTCAGGCTCTGGGTCCCTTCCCTCTAAAGTGAAATGTTTCCTTGGCTCCCATCAGGAGGCCCTGGAAGCCCGGAAGCCTCAGTTCATCTCTCGCTCGCAAGAGCGTCTGCGGAAGCTGGAGCACATGATTCAGCAGCGGCGAGCCCAGCGGAAGGAGAGCCCGGGGTCCAGGCAGGGCCCCCTGCCCGTCCGCGCCAGCAAGAAGCAGTTCACTGTGCCCCACCCGCTTAGTGGTGAGTTCGATGGCTGGGGAGGGCAGGGAGGCTGGGGGACCCTTGGCGCTGGGCCCTGCACCCCAGGGGACGGTCCCGATTGGCCACTGATATGCACGGGGACCCGTGGTGGCTCCAAGTACCTAGACGCAGTATCACAGAGCTGGCCCTGGGAGCCAGCTCCTTTCAGGAGATTCTGTATGGGCAGCGAATTCAGCAGAAATAACTGGGGACACAGTGTACCTTGAGAGCGAGGAAAGAATCCATAGAACCATAGCAGCCAGGGTAAGCAAGTTCAGATTCTTGGCTCCTGAGAGATATTTGCAGGAGGCCGCCTTTGCCCTTTGTAGATTACACAGCAGAGCTCAGGGCGAGGGGTTGACTCCAGCCTGTCTGCATCAACATTCGTCATCCGGAGAGCCCGCTCCTTCCTGCTGGGAGCTCCGAGACGGACCGAGGGCCAGCTCTCCAGGTGCGGTCAGCCGGTGCCGCTCCGGTTCCCAGTGAGGCTGGCTCTCCGCCACTCCCCGGAGAAGGGGCCATCGGGAACATCTCTGGGCCAGGCGCCTTGCCGGGAGCTGGGGTAGCCCTGTGAGCGGGACCAGCCTCAGTCCTCGCTTCATGGAGCTTATAAACAGACAGAGAAACCAGCCAGAATAACAGGGAGAGATGAGGGCAGGGCCGGGCCTTGCAGTGCATCCTGACGGCCTGCAGCTTGGGCCTGAAAACTCGGAGGCCCCCGGGAAAATGTTCTGTCCCCTGGGAGGTGACATCATGGGTATAAATCCAAAGCAAAGTCCTCTGGGAAATAGCCTTATGTGATAAAATGCAGCTTAGCAAACATTACATAGATCTAGCAGGAGGGCCCAGGGGGGGGACACAGGACAGAGGGTGTTGTAATAGCATTCCTGTTAACCTCCCCGGCTCACGGCAGGCTGCTGTCCCTTGTCCCTCGTCCCCCGGAGCACTGTCGGGGAAATTGTCTAAGACCCTGGCCAGTGTGGACTCGGGTGCATCGTTCTCATGGCAAAGGGTTGAGAAATACCATTGCTCCTTCCCGGTGACACTCCCAGCATGCTAAGGAAAGGATGTCAACAAAAGGAATGTGCCAAAGAGCCCTTCACTTGCAAATGTCACTCTCAGCAGCATTTTTGGCCAACCAGCAGATAAGGAAAGGCTCTGTCCGGGTCCGGCTGTGTTCTCCGGGGGCTGTTGAGTCTCTGGCTTGGCAGAGAGCAATCCGGGCTCAGGTGCTGACCTCTCGGGTCGCTATGACACACGTCAGCCGCACGTGGGCGTCCCCAGGTCCTGATCTGCCAGGCTCGCCCTGGGGAGTGCAGCAGGCTGGGACAGCTTTGACGAGACAGATGGTCAGGGTAACAACTATGTTGTCAACGCGTAGAAAACAGTAGCACTTTAGGGCTCAGTAGATTCATGGATGCACAAAAAGAGGGGTTCTGATGGGGTTTCCTTTTCCATCTGATCCCTGATGTGTAGGGAACAGTGGAGACCCAGGAACGTTTAGGGACTTCTATGTGAGGACCTTTGTCAGTAGCAGTGCTGGGGTCCCCGTTCCCTGGGCCAGTGACCCCTGAGCTGTGCAGCAGCGCAGGCTACAAATGAATGGCCCGGAATACTGTCCTCCCCAGTACCTGAGGGATGCTGCCTTGGTCCTCCGTGTTTGCTTCCTGGGCCGCTGTAGTAAATGACCACGGTCAGCTGGCTGAGACAACAGAAACGTCTCCTCCAGAAACGTCCCCAAACTCTGGCCCGCAGGCCGCATGCAGCCCCCTGAGGCCATTTATCCGGCCCCGCCGCACTTCACTTCCAGAAGGGGCACCTCTTTCACTGGTGGTCAGATAGAGGAGTTGCTCACGTACAGTACTACTTCCGGTGATGCTGACACGCTGACACGGCTCTGGAAGCGCGTCATATCACTTGTTACATCTAGCAGTGACAAATATGGAACCGGACATTGACCATCTCATTAGCCAAAAGCAAGCCCATAGTTCCCATTGAAATACTGGTCAATTTGTTGATACTTGTTCTTTATTTTAAATATTGTATTTGTTCCTGTTTTTTGTTTTTTTACTTTAAAATAAGGTATGTGCAGTGTGCATAGAGATTTGTTCATAGTTTTTTTTTATAGTCTGGCCCTCCAACGGTCTGAGGGGCAGTGAACTGGCCCCCTATTTAAAAAGTTTGGGGACCCCTGGTCTCCTCTCTGAGTCTAGAGGCCAGACGTCCAAATTCCAGGGGTCCATAGGATTGGTTCCTTCCAGGGCCTCAGGGGAGAATCGATCCTCCGGGTTCTGCTGGGTTCTGGTGGGTTCTGGTGGCTTCCGCAGTCCTTGGTGTCCCTTGGCTCATAGATGCGTCACCACAGCCCAGGCTCCACCTCCTGCGGCCTCTCCCTTGTGTCTGTGTCTCTGTGTCCAAACTTCCTCCTCTTCTAAGGACACCAGTCATTGGGCTCGGGTCCACCCCAGTCCAGTGTGGCCTGAGTACATCTGCAAAGACTTCACGCCCCAATAAAGTCACAGTCGTCACATGCACAGGGGGCTTGAACCTTATCTTAGGTTGGGAGGAGATACGGTTCTATCCACTGCGTCAGCCTGTGGTGTTTTGCCCAAAGCAGACACCCTCACAAGTCCACGTTCCTTTCCATGAAAATCTTAAAACTAGGAACAATAAAATGTTGGTCAGACCTAGGCAATCATTTTAAACAACGGAGGCAGGTTTTTATTCCCCAAATCCCAATACAGCCCCAGCAACCCGCATGCCGTGGATGGGACTTGGGCGCACGGGTCTACGGCCACTCTGCCGGTCCCTGCAGCATTGACGTGTCGTTACACATCGATGAGAGCTTTGCCCTCTGTCTGCTTGTTAGGTCGGTCAAGTCAGACGCGCCCTGAGCCCGGAGCCATGTGTGAGCTCAGGCGGGCGAGAGGCAGTGCGTAAGGCCCCCTTCAGCGAGTCTGGAGCACACATCTTGTCCTCAGCCTGTCTGCTGGCAGGGTGATAAAAGCGAAATGCAGATGTTTTCCTTACATGCTGAATTCGTCCATAAATCACATGCGCGAATGAGCTCCGGCTATAGCGTCAAGACGGCTGTTAGGAAGAGGACTCTCTCGCTTGGGACGCACACCGCGGTCTAGATCCAGAACAGACCTGAGTGTTTCGGGTGGGAGCTCGGCAGCCGACAGACGCCCGTTGGGATGGGGACTGCTGGGACAGCCAGCATCTGATGTGCAGGGACAGTCAGGACAAGGGCCAGAGCAGTCTGTAAGGCTCAGGGGCAGTGACACACGTGTTCCTGCCCACATATGTGTTAGCTGGGTTCCTCGGGGAGCGACGAGGGGACTTGTGTGCATAGTAGGTACTTACAGACCAGGAGGCAGCCCGACAAAGTCCTGCCTACAGCGCAGCCTCTCTGTACTGTCTCGGCCTCAGCAACTGGAATCCCCAAAGCTAATTAACACGGAAGTCTCTCTCTCTCTGCTCACCCTGGAGCCACCCGGGTCATCCACCTCTGCACGATTCCAGCAGAGCCACCTGGAACTTCTTCATCTGTCTCTTAGCAAACTTTTCTCGAGGACCCACTGTGTGCCATGCACAGTCCCTGGTTCCGCAGACCTCCCCAAATCGTGGGGAGAACGTGCAGGCAAAGAGGCAATGAATGACCTTGGCATTTGCTAAACGTCCAGGAAGGAGTGTTCCTGGGTTGCCATGGAAACCCACGGGCGGAGGACGTGTTCTTACCTAGGAGACGTGGAAGGCTCCTGGTGGAGGAGACCCCGGACTGCGTTAGGATGACAGGAGCCTCCACAAGATGAATTGAGTTGCGGGGTGGAGATGTGGGAACCCAGGAGGGAGAAGTCACTGGGGTGCTCAGCTCAGCTGGATAGTAAAATGGGGGTGTGGAGCGCAGAGGGGGAGACGGGGGACAAAGATGAGCCCAAGGAGGCCACGACGCATTTATGTGCTGCCTCCGAGTTTGCCTCGTTCTGAGGTCCACAGCTGAGGCAGGGTTGCATGCGTAGCTGCCGGCAAGACATGGTGACGGTCAGTCGGGGCAGGGCGCTGGAGGGCACAGTGGGACAGAGGCCAGAGGCCCTCGGGTGGTTGGGGCAGCGGAACGTGGTGACCGCCGAGCTGCGGCGAAGCCTGAGCCGAGGAGCAGGAGGCAGAAGGCAGGAGGCACTCTCTGCTCGCCGTCTGAGGCCCGGTCTCCGGTCCAAGGGCCTCTCTCTCCTCCGCGCATCAGAGCTCCATCCACCTCCTGAGTCACTAGAGTTGCCGGGGCATCATCTCCGTGCGGCTTCGGGGGTTCCGGGGGTGGTCTTGTTCGAAGGCCGACTATAGCCTGGGGGTTAGAGTGTTTTGAAATAGGTCGTTGCTTGCACCCTGCAGGGTGAGCCTCGGACAAGGGGGACTGAGAGCCCCTGGGAGCATCAGGCACGGTGCCCACAGGTGGTCGGCGCTCCGTCAGGGCCAGCCCTCACTGTCCAGCGTGGTCCAGCCTGTGTCTTTACCCTGTTCTGACAGCAGTCCCCTAGCCTGGCCCTCCCCATCCCCGCTGGGCTGGGAGCCCAGCTTCTGAGGCTCCCTGGATTTCTCCCCCATCCTGTAGCCCAGACCCCTTTCGCCTGACTCTGCCCACCTCCCCTTCCTAGTTGGTCTCATTTGCTGTCCTTCCTCACCTCAAGGAACAGTCGCAATCAGGGTCCCCAAGCCCCTTGTGAGAAGCCTCATCTGTCCCTCTCCCGGTCTGCCTTATTGCACTGGCCTGTCTCAAGTCCAACCTCTTTCTTCATCTCCTGACCCCCGCGGGGCGTTCCCCTGATTCCTGTATTGCCAGACCTGGGCCATGAGGTGAGTGTCCCTGCTCAGCGGGGCACTTTGCTCATTGCATGTCACCGTTGGGACCTGTCCTCCATGCTGCGGCAGGTCGGGAGGCCTGGCCGTGCTCCCAGCCCAGGGTGGCTTGCTTCTGTCCCTGGTCATTTCCCCTCTGCTTGTCGAGGTCCCACTCATGGCTCTTCCAGGTTGTCCCCTGAACCTGTGAATGTGTAGAAAACCCATCAGGAGCATCCCTTCTTCCATGAAGCCCTCCCTGACTACTCCCATCCCATCTCTCCCATGTGAGGACTCCTGGCTCCTGTATCCTTCCAGAGCCCCAGGCTTCCTGCCTTCTTCATTTTGGATCACAGTCACATGGGGGTGGGTGCACAGCGCACCACGTCACTCTGGTAAGCCCTGCTGCAGGGAGCCAAGCAGATGGGATTGATCTGAATCGCATTCCCCACACTTCCAAGGTGAACCACACCAGTGCGCCACTCACAGCACGGGCCAAGAGAGGAACAGAATTCTCCGGAAGGCACTTGCTGCATTCCTCCGCAGCAGGGCTGCCTTCACGAACAGGCTCTCTCTCCCTCGGCTGAAGCAAGCATTCAAGTGATTTTGCATTCCCGGAGCGTCTGGCCGGAGGAGGAGCCACCCAGCAGCTCTGAGATGGCGGGGCAGTCACCGCAGTAACAGCAGGGAGCTGTGCCCGCCACCGCGCCCCGAGCGGGGGCCGCCTCTCTCCTACCACACCACCTGATGGGGTCTCAGGCCTGCGTCTCCACAAACCATTTCAATAATAATACTTGGGGGTCGTTCTCCCAATGTGAACTTGCAAAGGTGTTTTAAAAATGTGCTTATCCGATCACCGTAAATGGTTGCTCCCTTGGTCCTGCCGGGAAAGCAAAAAGCTTGATTCCGCTGAAAGGTCGTTTCCCTGATTCTGAGACGTTTACATGGACGTTCTTATTATTACTGTCCTGCCCAGACTGATGAGAAAGGTCTTATGTTTTTCTAAAGAATCCTGGTGCTGTGTACGTGTGACAGGGAGGGGAACAGATCGATGTCTGTCCGTTGATTAGAAGTAAACCTTCATGGACAGGTTCTTCTTCTTATTATTATTATTATTTTGTATTTTTCTGAAGCTGGAAACAGGGAGAGACAGACAGACTCCTGCATGCGCCTGACCGGGATCTACCTGGCACGCCCAACAGGGGGCGATGCTCTGCCCACCAGGGGGCGATGCTCTGCCCCTCCGGGGCGTTGCTCTGTTGCAACCAGAGCCACTCTAGCGCCTGGGGCAGAGGCCAAGGAGCCATCCCCAGCGCCCGGGCCATCTTTGCTCCAATGGAGCCTTGCTGCGGGAGGGAAAGAGAGAGACAGAGAGGGGGAGGGGTGGAGAAGCAGATGGGCGCCTCTCCTGTGTGCCCTGGCCGGGAATCAAACCCGGGACTTCTGCACGCCAGGTCGACGCTCTACCACTGAGCCAACCGGCCAGGGCCTTCATGGACAGGTTCTTTCCAATTAAATTCACCTAAGGTGAACGCAGAGAGTTGCAGAATAGTAAGGGGAAAAACCTGACTTTCTCAAAGATTCTTTTCCCTCGTTGCCTCGGTTTGCCTTCCTGAGTGGTTTCCCTCTGCTCCTGGGGCGCACTTTCGGTGTAAACCTGGCGGTGACACTAAGGGGGTGAACTGATTTGGCAGCGAACGAACGAACAAGAGTGACAGTTTACTCAGCATCTGCAGATCGCCGTTATTTTGTGCTTCTTAAATAAGCAAAACAAAACAAAACAAAAAGCTGCAGAACCCTGGCACTGGACCGAGCAGCACCGCTCCAAGTCCTAGTCCGTCTTTCAGACTCTGGTTGGACGTTGCTGTTGGATGGTGAAGGGCGTGGTTTGAGCCGTGGTTATTCAAGTCCCTTTAAATGAGTAAATTGAATCTGCCATTTAAGACACATCTGCACGCTCTTGAGATAATGTGCAGAAGGCACAGATTAGATTTTCTTCATATATATATATTTCCTATAGCCACAAATGTCTCTGAAAACTGAGGACTAATGTGAGCACTTAGTCTGTGGTTGTCACTTTTCTCCTCAGTGTCCTCCAGCCTAGAACTGTCTGAAATGCATGGCTGAGAATGGCCTATCCCATCAGATTCGTTTGAGAAGTCTTTTTTTTTTAAATTAATTTTACTAGGGTGACATCAATAAATCAGGGTACATATGTTTAAAGATACATGTCCAGGTTATCTTGTCAATCAATTATGTTGCATACCCATCACCCAAAGTCAGATTGTCCTCCGTCACCTTCTATCTAGTTTTCTTTGTGCCCCTCCCCTTCCCCCTTTTCCTCTCCCTCCTCCCCCCTCCCGTAACCACCACACTCTTATCAATGTCTCTTAGCCTCGTTTTTATGTCCCATCTACATATGGAATAATACAGTTCTTGGTTTTTTCTGATTTACTTATTTCACTTCGTATAATGTTATCAAGATCCCACCATTTTGTTGTAAATGATCTGATGTCATCATTTCTTATGGCTGAGTAGTATTCCATAGTGTATATGTGCCACATCTTCTTTATCCAGTCTTCTACTGAGGGGCTTTTTGGTTGTTTCCATGTCCAACAAACAAACAAACAATCCAATAAAAAAATGGGAAGAGGACATGAACAGACACTTCTCTCAGAAAGAAATACAAATGGCCAACAGATATATGAAAAGATGTTCATCTTCATTAGTTATTAGAGAAATGCAAATCAAAACTGCAATGAGATACCACCTCACACCTGTTAGATTAGCTATTATTAACAAGACAGGTAATAGCAAATGTTGGAGAGGCTGTGGAGAAAAAGGAACCCTCATTCACTGTTGGCGGAAATGTAAAGTAGTACAACCATTATGGAAGAAAGTATGGTGGTTCCTCAAAAAACTGAAAATAGAACTACCTTATGACCCAGCAGTCCCTCTACTGGGTATATACCCCCAAAACTCAGAAACATTGATACGCAAAGACACATGCAGCCCCATGTTCATTGAGAAGTCTTTTGCTTGCTGCCTTGCCTAGGAGGTTTGCAACGGCTAATGTATGTTAAAGGCGCTGATAGTCCTGCACCTGCAGGCTGCTTGCATTTGTTTAACCTTATTTACTTACTTACTTATTTCTTTTGAGCTGGGAGTGCTTTTATCTAATTCCCGAGAGCCCACTTTGGAAACGTTGCTCGAGAATCTTTGCTTGTAGGAATACCTACCCACGCCTGGTTAAAGAAACCTCCACTGGAGTTCCATTCCGCCACTGCTCACAGAAATCTGGGGCGGCAGGAGGGAGGACTTACTCTCCTGACCCGCTGCCCCTTGGTCTAGCCATGCCAGGAAGGGAGGCCTGAGGGCCCTGGGCACCTCTGGGCAGGGGGCATGGTGTTGGTTTCACTGTGTGAACCAAGTCTATAATCATACAGGAGCCCCTGAGGGAATGGGCAGGCCTCTCGGGTGCAAGTAGGATAGAATGGAAGCAGGCATTGCCTGAAGACTCCATTTCTCTCCCAAGATGCTTGTCATACATGTGTTTGAGTTGGGGGTCTGGTTCCTTTAGCTGAAATAGCTGAAGCCGCTGTAATCCTGAACCTTATCTGCCCACGTTCTAGGAGGAGCCCATGCTGGAGGAGAGCAGAGAAAGGCCACGTGGAGGAGAGGAGAGGCAGCCAAGATGGCGGAATGCTGAAGGAGAAGCCAGTTTGTGCAGAGTTTGTGCAGAGAAGGAGATGGGAAACAGAGGTGAATAAGGCTGGTGAGCTACAAACCTTTGATTCTAGAAAACTCGAATTAGTCAGTGGCTTTTGGAGCCCTGAATAGAAAGGGAAGTGTCTTCCCACTGTGTATATTGCTTGCCCGCAGGGTGCAAGCTAGGATTAAAGCTGATGGCCCACCAGTTCTTGGCTCCATTGTTTCATTACCTTCTGTTCGAATCTAATGTGAACCTGCATGGGCCAGGCAGCTGTGATGGTGGCCATGGCTACTGGATTTAAAATCTGTTAAGGCAGGAGCCGGATAATTAACAAAGCAGCTACAAAGTATCAGACAAGAGCGCTGTGCACTGAGGACAGTGGAACACTTAGCCCAGCCCTATAGTAAAGGAAGCCTGAAGCGGTCAGGAAGGCCCCTGGGGGGAGGCACTTAAACCACAGGGGAATGACCACAAGGACCAGCTGAGGAAGGATCTGGGAGGAGGCTTCCCCCTGGGCCACCCTTCCTCCTAGCCCTCCTCCTGCCAACCCTTGGGGACACCTCTTTCTTGTTCAAAATTCAGCTCAGCTATGTCCTGACCCTTCCCAGGCGGACTGACCACTCACCCTCTGGCTGTGCAGACGTTGGTCCTGGCACCCAAAGGCCTTGCTTACCTGGCTCTCACCTGGGCTCTGAGCCCTTAGTCTTAGTTACCTTCCTGTCCCCGCGGCGGGGCACCAAAGAGATAACAGTCTTAACAGTGATCAGAATGAACGTCACTCACGCCCCGAGCCTGGGGGTCACCTTGACTCTGCCCCCATCCCCGTGACGCGCTTCGCACAGGTCGCGCGCAGAAGCGTGCGTGAACCGCTGTCCTCACAGAGGACTCAGCTCCTGCACAGAGGTCCGTCCTCAACTTCAGAGCAGCATCACCATCCTAGGGCCTCCATGAAAAGGGGGGGGGGGAGCGGAGGAGAGAAAAGCCAGGAGACCCGGGGAGCTAAAAGGCGAATTTGAAAAGGACTTGTCCCTCTGGGACAGGGGGTGGCTGGGGCGTGAGTGACGTTCATTCTGATCACTGTTAAGACTTTTATCTCTTTGGTGCCCCGCCGCGGGGACAGGAAGGTAACGAAGACTAAGGGCTCAGAGCCCAGGTGAGAGCCAGGTAAGCAAGGCCTTTGGGTGCCAGGACCAACGTCTGCACAGCCAGAGGGTGAGTGGTCAGTCCGCCTGGGAAGGGTCAGGACATAGCTGAGCTGAATTTTGAACAAGAAAGAGGTGTCCCCAAGGGTTGGCAGGAGGAGGGCTAGGAGGAAGGGTGGCCCAGGGGGAAGCCTCCTCCCAGATCCTTCCTCAGCTGGTCCTTGTGGTCATTCCCCTGTGGTTTAAGTGCCTCCCCCCAGGGGCCTTCCTGACCGCTTCAGGCTTCCTTTACTATAGGGCTGGGCTAAGTGTTCCACTGTCCTCAGTGCACAGCGCTCTTGTCTGATACTTTGTAGCTGCTTTGTTAATTATCCGGCTCCTGCCTTAACAGATTTTAAATCCAGTAGCCATGGCCACCATCACAGCTGCCTGGCCCATGCAGGTTCACATTAGATTCGAACAGAAGGTAATGAAACAATGGAGCCAAGAACTGGTGGGCCATCAGCTTTAATCCTAGCTTGCACCCTGCGGGCAAGCAATATACACAGTGGGAAGACACTTCCCTTTCTATTCAGGGCTCCAAAAGCCACTGACTAATTCGAGTTTTCTAGAATCAAAGGTTTGTAGCTCACCAGCCTTATTCACCTCTGTTTCCCATCTCCTTCTCTCTGCACAAACTCTGCACAAACTGGCTTCTCCTTCAGCACTCCGCCATCTTGGCTGCCTCTCCTCTCCTCCACGTGGCCTTTCTCTGCTCTCCTCCAGCATGGGCTCCTCCTAGAACGTAATTCCTCTTCCCCCGGAACAACGTGATCTCTCTTCCTTTTAAAACCTTTTGGTGCGAAAGCCCTCCTTCAACACATATTAACATAATCACACCCATCCTAAGCAGGAAGGGCAACTAATATTATCACCTGGGCGATGGGCTTCCACATGGGCAGCGCCATCTTTAACAAAGTGAGCATAATATATTTTATCTGCCCAACAATTCACCCCTATGCTCACTTTACTACCCACAGTCTACACCACTGGCATCCCTGTGCAAGGAAATTAGGCATATTACACAAATTACAACAACATGACAAATTATACAGTTTCAACAATTACAAAGGTACATTTCACCAGTCTCTGAGCACTTTGCAAAAATGCAAAATGTCCTTGGCCTTATTTCTAGCCATGGGAAAAGCTTCCCGGGGCAGGGGAGTGCTTCCAGCCAAGCCGCCCCCCACCCCCATCAGGGTATTTCACATTGTCCAAAATCCGTAAGTCCATCCAACAAAGGAGCCAATGCCCACTCCGGCCATAGTCCAGGAAATCAGTCCACGCACATGGAGCCTCAGTCACCCCCCTCATCCCTGCCATCCTGGCAGGTCTTACACTGTCTCAAAGAGGAGCACGTGGCAATGGCAGTCAGCATTTCCATCTCTGCTCTGGAGAGCATGATGGCATTCACCCTATGTCCCCAAATCGCAGACCTACCAGGGACATAGCAGGTACTCCTTGCTGCTGGGCTCTTATCTTCTGGAGACTGCAGATTGCAACTCCAGCCTGATTCTCCTCATCCTCCAAAGAGGAACTGAAAACACCAGCTCCCGTTACCAGGCTTGAGCCCTGGCTGCCGCCACCTTCTGCTCCGCAGACCTTGCAGCCCCAGCCGCAGCCCCAGCCCCGGCCTCCTGCCGCTGCTGGCTCCCCACAACATCCAGGGCAACCTGTGATTTTTTTCTCCAGCAGCTGCTCCATTTCCAGGCGAATCTCGCAAACCTGGTCGGCCTCCTCCTCCAGCGCTTCCTCCAGCTCCAGGGTCAGCATCTGTTTCTCCCACATTTGCTCCAGCTCCTTCCACTGCTCGGTTTGCAGGTCCCAGGCAGCCTCTTCCACAGAGCTCTCATTTCCTCACACATGGCTGTAAACGTCAGCCAGCCTATGGTCCCCAAAAGGAGAGCCATAGGGAACCATAACAGCAGCCAGTCCTCTACTCCACCACTCAAAGGTCGTGGTGGCTTCATACTGATCTGTATCAAATCCTGTCACAGACTATGCTAAATGTAAAGCCAGTAGCCATGACCACCATCACAGCCACCTGGCCCATGCAGGTTCACATTTGATTTGGACAGATGGTAATGAAACAATGGAGCCAAGAACTGGTGGGCCATCAGCTTTAAGCCTAGCTTGCACCCGGCGGGCAAGAAATACACACAGTGGGAAAACACTTCCCTCTCCATTCAGGGCTCCCAAAACCACTGATTTATCCGAGTTTCCTAGAATCAAAGGTTTGTAGCTCACCAGCCTTATTCACCTCTGTTCCCCATCTCCTTCTCTCTGCACAAACTGGCTTCTCTTTCAGCACAATGCCATCTTGGCTGCCTCTCCTCTCCTCCACGTGGCCTTTCTCTGCTCTCCTTTCTGCTCTTTCCTCCTAGAACGTAATCACTCTTCCCCCAGGAACAACGTGATCTTTCTTCCTTTTAAAATCTTTCGGCATGAAAGCCCTCCCCCAACACATATTAACATAATCACTCCTATCCCAAGCAGGAAGGGCAACTAATATTATCACCTGGGCGATGGGCTTCCACGTGGGCAGCACCATCTTTAACAAAGTGAGCATAATATATTTTATCTGCCCAACACAGATGAAGTCTCCTGGTGGCAGGATGGTATCTGTGTTTTTTCTTTTGTGTGCTTCTCCTGGGGACAGAGACCTTGCTCATCACAGAGAGGAGGAAGGAGAAAGCGGAATGAGAGAAATGAATCTTGGTTTGGTCCTTTGTCGGGGATCCCCAAATACGGATTCTGCAGCCGTGAGTGGCTGGCCATGTTGGGAGGTTAAGGGCATGTGTGGACGAGGCTGGACTGATTTGAGCTGAAACCCAGCACTGCCATCCCCCCCACCCCCCACCGTGTGAACCCCAGCAGGAAACACTTGGCCCTTTGAACTTCCATTTCCTCCACCCTGAAATAGAGTAAAGCGGGAGCATGTCCCCGGGTTGGGGATGAAGGTCAGCTGAGGTCCAATATGAGTTATTACCTCACGGCTACTACAGAGAGGAACGCTGGCCCCTCCCTCTGCCTCGCCATGTCCCCTCCCAAAGCGCTCTCGGGAGGTGGGGAGCCCTGAGGAACACACTTGTTTGATTTCACACAACTTCCCCCTTTTCCCTCTCTCTTTTCTCTGGCCAGCAAGACCCCCGCTATTTGTTAGACGGGCTTGGTGCTGTTAGGAGAATCCAAGGTCAACAACGGCCAGTGTGTAGATGCTTACCCGAGGTGTGGGGTGGCCCCCCCGCTGAGGAAGCCCTCTTTTAGATACAGACCTGCTGGGTTTACACCTAACAGGCTGCGGAGGGGAGGGGGGGGGGAGCTCAGATTTTAAACTTCCACTCGGTCACAGAGGCAGAGAGGGCTCAGAAAGCAAGGCGGTGGCGGGAATGCTGAAGGGGTCACGCTTGCTTTGGTTTCCTCTTGGCAGTAAAACCGAAGCTTCATTGGGGTTTCAGGTGCCCTGAAGGAAAAAAAACAAGCTAAAAAATAAAATTACCCGCCAAACTAACTTCAAAGAGTAGACTGCACATACAGTTGACTCGAGAGTATCAAAGTATCACGCATGCCCTGTTGTGACATTTTTGTTCCCTTGGGGGCACCATCCGTCTGTCCGTCTGGCCTCACCCTAAGCTTGAGAGGCCCCTGAGTGAGGAAGGCCAGTCCAGACCTGAGTCTGCACCTTGCAGGGTGTTCTTTCTCCCTGCCTGGGGTGGGACTCTTAAGCTTCACGGATTTGCTTGCCCAAGACCCTGACTGCCTTAAGGTGACATTCACGTCTTAGGGAGTGTCACTGGGGTTTTCCTGAGGCCCTGTGGGGCCTGGCCTGGCCCGTCTGTCTAGAGCGACAGCTGAGGGGGGACCTTCGGAAGGGTGCGTCTCAGCAGGACGCAGTCTTGTGCTGATTCTGACTGACCCTTGCTCTCGTGGCCCCGATGCCCTTCAAACACTGGGGACGTTTTCCCTTCGCTGGCAAAGTCCTTCTGATCCTTTCTGCTCTTGTTTCTCCTTTGAACCCTGTCCTTGAGCTCAGAACGGTGCCACGCTCTGTCTTTGTGCTGAAATAACTGCGGAGAATACAAGCTCAGCCACGGCTGTTTCCTCATCGTGTCTCAGCAGCTGTGGGACACGTCCCCTTCGGAAGGGAAGGGCATTCTCCGCGTCCCTGTCTCTAGTCCACCGTCTCGCACATTCCTGGAAAAGTCTGCATGGTCTCACTCCCGCCCGAGAAGTCTTCAGTAGCCCCACTGGGGTGCTTAGTGATGGGGACCCGCCCATGTGGGGACAATGAGTAGAAACTCAGCGGGGTCCTCGCTGGGGATCCCAGGGAGCCCACTTGGACTCTGGGATACCTGCCGAGCAAGGATGCCGAGCTGCCCGCCCGCTGGTGCTCTGGGTGTGCCCGACACTGAGACCGCTGCTCGGAGACGCCGCACGCAGTGGGCACCCAGGAGCAGGTTTGCACGCCAGGCTCTGGGCTGATTCATTGGGCTGAGAGCCTCACGGGAACTTCGGAGTTCCTACAGGAGGGTGTGCACCATTTTCCCCCCCGAAAACACATGCCATTATAAACATGCCACCTGTAAGCATCAGGGGGATTAGAAGCATATATTAACGTCGGAACACAGTCCAGACTCCCGGTGGTTTCTGGCCACTGTGCAGTCTTGCTTAGTCACAGGACACCAGACAGGTGTTGCTATCGTGGTGGTGTCTGTCACATTGTCAGACATCGGAAAGGGGTGATCCTTCCATTAGAATGGATGCGATGGTGAGTGTTCCTGATAGAGGGCTAGGGTTATAACAGCTGATCTTTAAAATGCTCTGGCTGGGAGGTTTCCTTGTCCTCAGAGGCACCAAAACCCGGTGTGCAGAGGTTTTTGTGGGTAGAATGACCACACACTCAGGACCCTGCACACAGGGGGACACAAAGGCACATTTCAGATCCCCTGGCATGCCCTTCTCCCCCGCGCAAACTACGGTGCTCTGTTTCTACAGGAAGCACACAAAGGGGTCACTGTCCATAAAGTGTATCAGACGCTGACCTTGTGCCCCGTCCCCGTGGCCAAGACCAGCCTCTTGGTTGTCAGTTATGGCGGTGCGTGTCTGCGCTGTCCTGCAGCACTTGCGACAGGCAGGGGCTTGGAGGAAGGGCCAGGCACGGAGTGTGTGCTGAGTCCGCTGTAATGTTTCTCCAGCCATGTGCGAACACCCATACCCCCATTAATCCTCTCCCCATCTTTTTCCCCAGATAACTTGTTCAAGCCCAAAGAGCGGTACATTCCGGAGAAGGAGATGCATATGCGGTCTAGAAGGTACCTGGTGATTTTGGGGGTGGGGTGGGGCTGGGAGGGTCGGGGAGGCATCACGGGTCCCCGCGCTGTCCTGCGGGGACCAGTTTCTAGGTCTGGGTCTAAGGTCTGAGGTCTTGTTGGCTGTGACTTCGGAAAGCCAGCTCCAAGCAGCGCGGCTGTGAAGTTGCACCCCTGCGTGTTAATGCCGTTCTTGGAAGGTCCTCAGGAAAGCGGTGGGTCTTGGACACTGAGCCCATCCAGTCATTGGTCTCTCAAAGATGTCCAGGCTCGTAGCAGGGACACCGTCGCCCGTTCTTAGCGCGGCTCTGCACAGGCGCTGTGTGTTACCGGGCCCGACGGGGGTGGTTTCAGGAGGAGAGAAGCCGCTTCTCCTGGGGGCCCTGAGGGCAGCAGGGCCTGCGCAGAGGAGCCCGAACGGGACGGCCAATGGCACGTGGGCGCCAGCGAAGGTGCCGAACGCCACGGCCTTCCTGGCACCCCCCGCCCCGGCCGGCTGGGCGGCCCGCTGCCAGCGCGCCCTCCCTGTTCTGCTCCGCTCCTGCTCTTCCGATGCCCACAGATGCTCGCCGAGCCCGACGCGCACAAGGCCGCCGTTCTTCCGAGGACCTGGCCTCCCGGTCGGAATGTGGTAGCTCTGGCGATGTTGGCCAAGTTCACGCAAGCAAGAGTGGCATTCCTGTATAATAAAGGACCTAGCGCTGGGAAGCATTATAATAATGAAGCAAACTAGTGTACTCAGAGCGGCCACAGAGAGGGAAGAGGGTGCCGCTCCCTGCTTCGGGCACCGAGTCTTGGCTTTTACCGCGATTCTGTTTTCCGTGATAACGAGCCAACTTGGATCATCAGGAGGAAACCTCTTTGTAAAAAAACAAACAAACAAACAAAAAACCTGTGTCAGCGAGGAGAAAGGAAGACCATCCCATTAACGACCTGATTCATGGCGCTCTACGCAGGGGCTTTTAAAGGGCCGCTGGGTTTTGAGACTCGCTCTTTCAGAAGTGCGAACTTGTGTCTGCCTCATGCCAAAAACATTCCCTTTCAATTTAGGGGGGAAATTCAGCCAAATCCTTGCCTCTCAGTCCCCAAACCCAAAGCTGCTATTCTGGGGCCTTCCAACTAAAACAGTAGATTTCAAAATGACTTGTGTGGACGAGAGCGTGTCGCCCCATCATCTTACCGACGTGGGAACCGAGGCTCGGACGGACAGGGCCAACGAGCGAGGCGACGGCCCCCAAGTCCCCGGCTGCCCCAGCCAGAGGGGGTGGCCTCTCTCCGGTGGAGTCAGGACCCGGCTCACTCTGCTCTGTGGGCTGTGCCCTGGGGGGGCTCTGGCCCCAGCTGGCTTGGAGACCTCCGTCACCACAGGAGCACACTGAAGCTTTCTTCTCCTTGGCGTTCTTTGTTATTCGTTATGTTGCTGAATTACATGGCCATTTAAAAAGTTCAAATAATGGGGATGATGCTCAAGTCCCTCATGACCAACCAACCCCCTCTTATCCTGCTCCCCAACCCTGGTCCCCAGCCTCCTGGGTACCCTTCCAGGCCTTTCTCTGCCTGAAAATAAACTTTTATTCTGTACACCTGCAGCGATCTAACTTTTAACCACCCGTGGGGCCATGCTGTAGCTGATCTTTCTGTCACTTGCTTTGTTTTCACATTATAATACATCTGCAGGGTCGTCCTTGTGTCAGGAGATGTGGCTGTGGATGATGTCCTCATGGGTTTTAACTCTCTGCAGAGCGGTCTATTCTGTGGGTGTGCCCTAATTCATTTAGGAAGTTCTCTTAAGGACATACTGCATCAGAAGCCCCAGGGGTGAAGTGAACAAATTTTCACCTTGAACTCCCCACCTGATTCGAGATGGTCGCTATCAGGGGGATGAGTCTCTATGGATATGCAGGGATTTCCACCATGGGGCTTTGCAACCCTCAGCTTTCCCACAATCCCATGTAGGCCTTTGTAGAAAGCTCCTGGAAGTGGGTCCTGGCCAGCTGGCTCAGTGGTAGAGCGTCAGTCCCAGGTTCAATTCCCAGCCAGAGCACACAGGAGAAGCACCCATCTGCTTCTCCACCCCTCCCCCTCTCCTTTCTATCTCTCTCTTCCCCTCCTGCAGCCAAGGCTCCATTGGAGCAAAGTTGGCCCGGGTACTGAGGATGGCTCCATGGCCTCCACCTCAGGTGCTAGAATGGCTCCAGTTGCAATAGAGCAACGCCCCAGATGGGCAGAGCATCGCTCCCTGGTGGGCATGCCGGGTGGGTCCCGGTTGGGCGCATGCGGGAGTCTGTCTCTTTACCTCCCTGCCTCTCACTTCAGAAAAATACAAAAAAAAAAAAAAAAAAAGCTCCTGGAAGCAGCCACAGGTGTTCATTGATTCACTCACCCCATGGCGATGCCCACAGTGTGAGCCCAGTCCTGTGCTTAGCACAGGCATGTCCAGGCCACTTTGTGCACCATGGTTGTGGGGCACAGTGCTGTGTAAGGTCAAACAGACTGATGTTCGAATCCCAGCTGAGGGCCTTTCCGTAAGCCTCCTGCCCCCCTGCAGGGACCCAGGTTCCCCTCCTGTAACAGCAGGACACCGTGCCTCTGCCCGCTGCTATAAGGGTTCAGTGAGAAGAGTCATGTTGGTGATTAGCCTAGTGCCCAATAACCAAGAAACAGTCACCTGCGGGTCCTGTCGGTCCCAGTTGTTTTTCTGCTTTGTCATTCTTCTGTGAACCCTAGACTCTGTTCAACCAACTTTGTCTGGCTTTCAAAGATGACGGGGGGGAAAATGGAAAAGGGGTGATTTAGGCACACGCCAGGTGTGTAGCAATGCCAAAGCCCCGGCTACTGCGACCTCGTCCGCCTCGTCCTTGGAGTCTAGCGGAAGATGGAATGGCTGTGCCAGGAGGGAGGGAAGAAGTGTCCCTTGGGCCCTGCTTGTCACTTGGGAGCTCCTAATTTTGCACCAGGATGAGAACATCGTCCTCGTATCGCTGGTGCGTGTTTGGAAACAGTGGTGGAGTAGGGCCAGCTCGGGAGGAGGCAGACACACGCACGCTCCCGTGTTTGTGGGTGTTAGCCCCAACAGTCACTCCTGCTGCTTCCGCTGCACGCTGCTCCATTCCCGGGTCCCAGGAAGGCAAAGGTTGAGGGGCATCAAGGCGTCTGGGGGCCCCACCCAAGTTTGCACTGAGGGTGGGCAAAGTGCCACTGGTTTGGCATCTCTGGTTTTCAGAAGGAAGCTGTTAGTTATCCCGGAGAGCGGAGAGCCAAGACAGGCGACCACCAAAGGCGGGCACGGCTTCTCCCAGCTCTGCCCTGGGCCTGGAACTCTGCGTGTTGCGCTGGCCCTGCCTCCCCAACCCTGTTCTGGGAACTGTCAGGGGAGCGCCCGGGTCTCTGTGCCTCCCCCACACCCCCAACTCGGGAAGGCTCGTCCATCCGTCTGTCCGTAGGCAGCGGTGTCTCCCTTGGAAATGGAGGCGCCTGCCGACAGGTTTGGGCACGGGTGCGGGCCCGCCCCGGTGTGCCTGTCCCGCTGCCACTGGTAACGTCTTCTGTGTCCTTTTCAGAATCTATAACAACTTGCCAGAAGTCAAGAAGAAAAAAGAAGAACAGAAGAAAAGGGTGATCTTACAGAGCAACAGACTCCGCGCAGAAGTCTTCAAAAAGGTAATGGGCCTGGGCCACCGGCCGGTGTGGGGCGCGTGCACGCTGCCCAAATGAGGACCCCGAACCTGACGTCTTTGTCTCCTGCTTCCCCAGCAATTACTGGACCAGCTTCTTCAGAGGAACGCCGTCTGACCCCAGGTGGCCCTGCTGGCTGCTGCCTGGACCTCGGGCGGCTTTGCACGCTGGATAAACCATTAAACTTAGCATGATCTTCATGACGGCAAACACTTATTTTTACCTTTCTCTTTTCTTTTTTCTTTTTTTATTCCCATAAAGGAAAATCTAGCTTCCTGAAGTGCTGATCCAAACCAAGCAGAAACAAGGATGCTTCAGGAAGTAGCTCGCAGACTGGGCGGTGGGGGGGGGGGGTGAGCAAGTCACAGACCCTCCGCCCCCACCAGATCCCTTCCCTTCTTCTGAACGTTCCCTTCGACTTCTGCCCCCCCCCCCACCACCCTGGCAGAAAGGCCTTACATGTTCCTCCCCTGGGGGTTACTTTATTTTATATTTTATTTTTTCATCTTCAAATGTCTTGGACCCAAATCCATCGCTTTTTAAATACCAATCCCAGCTCCTGCCGGTTCTGACAAGTCCGAGCTGGGGGTCGTCATCACACCATACGTCTAAAATCTCTCTGGACACGTGCACCGTGTTGTACTGGAAGCTGACTCTGGTCCTACACGGGGCTGTGCCAGGGGGTTGGGTGCAGGTGGCCGGCGTCCTGTGACCTGGGGCACCCGCCCTTTCTCCGGGTAGCGAGCATCTGCGTCCGCGGACGTCGTCAAGGCAGAGTCAGCGAACAATAAATGTAGGTGCCCTCAGTGTTCTGTGCAAGCCCCTCCCTGGTGCCCCCAAAGAGGGGCTGCATTGCTCGCAATGGCCCCCCAGCACCAAGGCTGCCTGCCGTGTGTTCTTCCAGTGTTAAAGGTGTCTGGTTTTTATAAACGTGTGTTTGGGGAGTGAAGAACCAACTAGTTTTTATCAAAAATGGAAATAAAGGCAATTATTACAAAAACTCAGTCTTTCCCTGTTGCGCGTTTTGTGTTATGAACTGAGCGGCTCTGAGACATGCCGACCAGGTCCAGCGGGGAGCCTCCTACCCCACCCGGCTTGGGCTTCCGCCATCCCAGGGAGAAGGCTGTCTCCCAGAGAGCAGACAAACTGGAGGGAACAGGGCTCAGGATCCTGGAGCCCCCACACCTCACGAGGAGTCTCCCCTGGGAAGAGAAGGAAGTTTGGGGGGTTAGCAGGTGACACCCCTGTCTTTGTCCCTCCGCTCACCGCTGCATGCACACCCCCTTTTCTGGGAAACCTTTTGTTTATGTGTCTGCTGGGCGGGACTGTTTAAAAACCCAGCCTCTGGGTCCTCTCCTGACACCTTCCCCTTTCCACCCTGCCCCCCACCC
Organism: Saccopteryx leptura; assembly: GCF_036850995.1. Taxonomy (NCBI): domain Eukaryota; kingdom Metazoa; phylum Chordata; class Mammalia; order Chiroptera; family Emballonuridae; genus Saccopteryx; species Saccopteryx leptura. Next base: position 5,521,537 of record NC_089515.1, read on the forward strand.
CCCGTGGGTGGGCTCTTTGGGCCCATTGCATCAGAACCTGACCTGTCCTTTCCCCTCCCCCCCCTGGCCAAGGGGATCTAGCCACGTGATGAGGGACTGAGTCTGCATCACCGCTTGGCTACTCAGCTCCCTGGTCTGCGCCCTTAGAATTTAATCAGGAGCAAGAAACAGCCCAGAAACTTGAACCAGGAAGCTTACCATGTAGCATTATCAACCAGGACGGAGGATCGCAGGGACGGCGGATTGGCCAGTGAGAAGGAAAGAGAATTGGAAAGAATGCAGGTGGAAAGAGCAGCTAGAAGAAGCAGCGTGACCCCCAGAAAACACGCCCTCTCCCCGCACCCCCCCCCCCCCCCCGCCTCTGGGCTGAGACGGAGAGGACACAGTTGCGGTTGAGCAGGGGACAGAGAAGTTTCCCTGCTGCCAGGCTGATGGGACTTGTGAAAAGGCACCTCCGTGATCTGCCAGAAGTCAGTACTCTGGGAAGGGCAAGGGGCTGGCTGGCCAGAGGCTCTGCCGCTGTGCCGGCTGCAGGACAGGCTGCGGGAAGCAGGTGGCCAGGGACACCCAGGGAGCCGCTCCAGGAAGCCACAGCTTCTCCTGCCATCTCTCGGCTGCTCCCTCCACGAACAGAGCTGAGCATCCGCCGCACGCAGCAGGTGACAGGAAACCTTTCAGAGCTCCCGGGGCCATTTTCGCAGAGCAGGCAAAAAGGGTGACTTTTGGAGGTGGCGAGAGATGAGCCAACCGAGGGCAGGCACTGCAGGTTTCCTCAGCAGCCTGGTCCTCCTTCATCGGCTGTGTCGGGCTGGAGGGCTCTGTGTGGGTTGGGTGCCTAGAACCCCCGGTCCAAAGCAGGCCCGTTACGAGGAGCATTTCCTCCACACGTGGAGACGCGGGAGGGGGGATGTCCCAGAAGCCCCGAGTGGCCATGCTTCCTTCATTCTCTGGACTCGTCAGCCTGGCACCCTGGAATTCCGGGGATGTTGCTGCAGCAAAAATGGGTCCTAGAAACTTTCGTTTTCTCTCCAGCTCCTCTGACTTTCATCTAGAGCAGGGGTCTCAAACTCAACTCAGCATGTGGGCCGCAGAGCAAGATCACAGCCGTTCGGCGGGCCGCACTAGGTCTACAAAAGGCAACTGTTACGCAACACTTTTCTCACTGCAGTTGAAAACAAAAAAAATCAGTACATCAAGCACAATCGTACATGCAGTTTACTCAGTGTCACAAAACGACCAGAAACTGTAGTTCGCATCACAACTGCTGTTAACTAAGCTAATATCTAGCTAGGATGCTAGAGAAATGAAAAATACAAGTAGGCCCCTAGGCTTATTTAATTTTATCCAAAATATTTTGAACTTCATGGATTAGTCTGCGGGCCGCACAAAATTGTTCGGCGGGCCGCATGCGGCCCGCGGGCCGCGAGTTTGAGACCCCTGGTCTAGAGCCTCCACAGCACGGCTAAGCTCCCCCTTGAGGCGAAGCCTGGCTTTCTGGAACTTAGCGGGCCTCTTCCAGGGTGTCACGCTGAATTTCTACTGACATGCTGTCATATCTTATCAAAAAGCATTTCAAACCAAATCGATACCAGTTCAGGAAAGTTTTTCCTTAAAGATCCTGCCATGCTTTTTGTAGGTTTGCTTTGCTCTAAATATTTTTTCAGGGGGTTTCAAAAGCTTCTCCTAAACTCAGTCATTGAAATTCAGGGCCCAAGCACTTCTAGACGGTTCTGTGACCGTTTCCAAGAATTGGACTTCAGATAGCTAGCATCCAGACATCTCAGAAAAAGTGAATGGAACCAACTTGCCCGGGAAGAGCTCACCCCGTTTGCAAACCTGATTCCAAGTCCTAAAATTTAAGAATAAATAAATGTCAACTTGAGATAAAATGCTACTGAATAATGTATCTCTGTATTTTCTTTATTTATTTTTTGCTTTTTAAAAATTCCATCCATCCCCCTCCTCCCTTCCCCGCTCTTCCCCTCCGGCACCATCAGCTTGTTCTCTGTATATATGGATTCATTTCTGTTTGCTTTATTTGTCTTGTTCTTTAGATTCCATGTATAAGTAGAACCACACGGTATTTTTCTTTCTGTCTGACTTATTTCACTTTAGCAATAACGCGCTCTGTGTCCACCATCCATGTTTTTGCAAATGGCAAGGTTTTGTCCTTTTTTATTGCTGAGTAATATTCCAGTGTGTGTGTGTGTGTGTGTGTGTGTGTGTGTGTGTGTGTGTGTGTGTGTGATCAATTTTATCCACTTCATCTGTGGATGGGCACTTGGCTTGCTTCCTTATCTTGACCATAGATAGGTATGAAACTGGGAGAGTTTTCCTTTTATTTGGTGCAGATTTCACATTTCTATCGTCTTTTGTTGCTTTCCTGTGACTGGTCAAAAGTGCACCATGACTTTACAGACACACTATGTGTGTGTGTGTGTGTGTGTGTGTGTGTGTGTGTGTATGTGTGTGTACACACATATCTCTAAACACATGGATTATTATTAACCCATTAAACATTAACTTCATTTACAAACTCATTATTACAAATATAATCTGTGCAATAGACACGTTGATTTTCTCCAGACACTTGAGTGAGACAACCCACGCTCCCTTTTCACTTCGTGTGGGCAAGAAGAGACAGTTCTACAAAATCAATTAGTTCATGATCTTGCAATCAAGGAGTCAACAGAGAATCGATAACTCCATAAAAAAAAAAAAAAAAAAAAAGCAAGATTTCAAACCGAAGGTTGTTTCCCGAAGCTGAGAGTGCACAGGGCACTGCGGGAGCAATAAGTCTTTAGAAATGCATGAGGTAGGTTTTGTTTTTGTTTCTGTTTTTGTGGGCACTTTCTAAAGTGGGATCTGGAGTCCTGGGGCCATAAGGACACGCAGGACCACAATGGCACTGCTGTCTCTGATCTATGTGCTTGAAGATGTGAAAAGATTTGCATAGCAGCGGACTCAGTGTCCTGGACTTATGGACACGATGTTCCACTTTAACAGAACACACTGGCTGTGCCCCCTGCAGATAACTCTGTAGGAATAAATGGTCAAAGCATCACCATTAGAAGGCACACATCGTACTCCAAATCTCTGAAGACAGAGAAGGAAGACAGTGACTTCCATATCCATTGGTCCTGTTAGGGGGCACGCAGGCTCTGGAGGAAGGTCATCCTCACGGCCTTGTGAGGCAGCCATCCTGGGGCAGGCAGCCCCCACCTATGGTGTGAATTTAATTAGCCAGACCCTCCGAGAGGCACCAGCGTATCATTTAGGTCATTGCTTCTTGAGTTCTCATTTGCAGCCTTGCAAGTAATGTTCAGAAGTTATTAGACCATAAAGAGTTTTCATTACCCTTCAGTCGAGTCAACAGTGAACACTTCCTGATCGAGTGCCTACTTGGGGCGCTGGGCTAGATGCCGCCTGGGCGGGGCAAGCGGGGACGCCGTGCAGAAAACCAGCGACGGGGAGGAAATACACGAATGAATAATGTCTGAGCTCCCAGAAGGCCAGGCCTCTCTAATGAAACACGTCTACCCACGCTGAGCCACAGTGGGAAAACCAGTGATAGACTGGACCATGCAAAATCGGGGAGTGTCAGAGCCACTGTAAACAAAAAGGCCAGCGGCTGAGTGGGACAGCTTTCGCCAACTACAGGGCGAAGGGTCACACCCTTCGTAAGGGCTCCCCATAGGTCAGTGAAGATGAACACTTCAGATGGAAGACGGTCCGAGGATGTGGGCACGCCCTTCACAAGCCTCACTCGCTGAAGGAATACGAGTAAAATAAGGAAACAGTTAAACTTATCAGTTTTTTCTATTTTTTAAGATGCAATAAAATAAAATAAAATGGACTGAACGCAGAGGGCACACTGTGACCTGGAGGGGTAGGTCACCGACTTCCTGTCCCTGCCCAGTTCTGAAACATCTACTCTCTGTTCACCCACCCCATGCCCACCTACTGTTCCTGCCTGCCCTGACTGCGGAGGGCAGCCCCACGGGTGGGCACGGGACAGCAGTGTGGGGTCAGCGGGGACAGCACAGGGAGCCAGAGGCTCCTGGGAGTGCAAGCGGAGGGTCAGAACTCAGAGCCTGGCCAGAGGCCAGCAGCCTGCCAAGGGGCGGGTGGGGCAGGGGTAACGGCCTGGCTTCCCATGGCGAGGGCCCTGAGACCGCCCCGGGCCCCGCGAGCCTCCAGCGGACCCCGCTTCCCCTCCAAGCAGCTCCCAGTCCGTCTGGCTCTGTTTCTGACAACTGACTGAGCAGGTCTGTGCGTTGAGTGGCTGGGCGAACAGCAGAAACTGTCCCGAGGCGGCCTTTCCCCATGAGGGCAGTCATCAAAGACGCGATCAAAGATTTGTGTCCAGGGATGACAACTGAAATGTGACCTTTGGGAGTGAAGACTTGGACGCACCTTGGAAGGTGCAGGAGAAGGAAGCAGTCTGCCTCAGTGGGGAGCGACTCCAAGGTCACGGCCACACAGCTGTGGTAGGTGTGCTGTTGTGAGGACCACTGATGGAGAAGCTCAGAACTGGAACCCCCAATGCGGCAGGACACGGTGAATCACCCAGATCCATCAGTCCTTATGTTGAAACAACACCACATTTGTAGGTAAGTTGTGAGAGCAGTACAAAGGATTGTCACCTACCTTCTCCGGGGCTCCCCAACTGACATCATTGTGCTACAATTGCTTCATTGTTTTCTCTCTACACATACACACCTCATATGTACTACTAAATAATAGAATTTTAGCATGTGTGTGTAGAAAGAGAACTATATAGCTCTATAAAATAAAATGTGTTTTATATACCTAAAATATGTATGTATAATTAATTGGTATATTATATAACTTGTTTATAGTGATCAACTTTATATGATATGTCACCTATGTCCATGTGTAATATTTATATTTTTATATTTTATATGCATGACATGTATGATATATGTATAATATTACACATGTTCTATGGAGCTATATATTGTTTTTTCGGAGCTATTTTATAGAAAGTTGCCGAAACCATGCCCTTCTCCTCCTACTGACCTTAATTTGTCATTTTAATTGTCTCCCCCTTTTTTGTGATTCTACATTTTCCAAATCTGCCCCTTTGATTAGATAAAAATAACTTATGATCTTTTAAGATGCATGCAGCAACTGTTCATCTCTCAGATTTTTAAAGTAATTTTTAAATTACAGGCTAGACAGTAAGTTGAGACAAGTCTTTTGAAATCCATTTAGAAGTACACATTTAAAGTTTAAAATGGACATTTCTTTTGAACCAATAATTTTTCCTCTGGGATTCTATTCTAAGATATTCTCCTAACATTATCAAAGGGCTTTACGTACAAAACTTAGATTGTTCTTTGTAAGAGAAAAAAAAGTAAATAAGCCAAATGTCCATCCTTAGAGAAGTGTTTATGAAAAGTAATATATCCATCTGAAGAAATATTATACATCCATTAACACGGCGTGTAGGAAGAACTGCTCCCGCAGGGAGACACAAGGCAATGTTACAGACCGAGGACTTGGGTGGGTGGGGGGTGTGTATTGGGGGGTCATCCTGGGAAGGCTCCAGTGGAGCCCCTGATAAAAACGGGACACCATCTGGTTGGTGCACCAGGTGCACCTCAGCTGTCAGGAAGAGAGACCAGAGTGAGCCCTCAAGTACCAAACAACACTGGCCAGGGACCCCTCTCACAGGCACAGTGAGCACAGAGGGCCCCCGGAGCAGAGCAGAGCAGAGAGGACTTAACTCTCTCCCCATTCGGTACTCACGGTCATGCCATGGTCAATGGCTGCCTTCCCTCCTAAGCCTACCTGCAGCCTCAGAATGGTTCTAGACACAGCATTCTGGAAGCCACCATGATGTCTGGAAATGCCACTGTGAATAAACCTCTCTGGGAAAAAAAAAAACAAAAAAACAAAAAAAACCCTCTCTGCCCTCCTGAGCCAAGCCTTGGAGGTAAGTGTGCAAGTGGAAGGAGACTCCTGGACCATTAGGACTGGGGGATGGGGTTAGGGTGAATGGTGTAGAGGTGGGCTGGCCGGGACCAGAGCCATCAGCCCGCTGAGAGTGAAGGCCCACCTCCCAAAAGGTCAGTGTTCGGAAACCGTCGTCACTGACCTGAGGCAACAATCTTGACACTGTGTGAATGGTCCTGGGGTCATGTCCGCTTCCCTCGGGCTGTATAGCCTCATCCCTCGCTCCCACAGGTCCTTTTAGGGCTACTTTAATGACCTGACGTCCTCTGCTTTGTGGCGGATGACTGTCTCCCAAAGTCCCAAGCATAGGCCTCTGAGCTGCTCCGTGGAAGTTCAGCTGCATGTGAACATGACCAGACGTAGCAATGACTTTGAAAAGCGGGATGCTCCTCTTTGTCCGGGATCAACATGGGGATGCAGGTTCCAACTCCCAAGCAGACCACAGACAGGGCCAGTGGCCCCCAATGAGCAGAATCCGGCTTGGTGACCCATGTCTGGTGGAGGCCAGTCGGGGACAAGAAGGAATGGGTCATTCTCTACTAGGACTGGTCCAATCTTTAAATATATATATCTAAGATGAGCGTGACCATAACTGCTGCTGAAAGAGACAAGGAAAGTATTAAAAACAGCGATAGTCTCAGTGCCAACTCCTCCATCTCAGCAGGAACGTCCTTGGGGAGGCAACTTGTTTTAAGTTCAGATGAGAAAGAGTTAGAAACTGCATGGGTCTCAGGGATTTGCCGGAAAGCCCTATACGTCTATATCAGGACGGCAGGCCCAGCGGCGGGAGCAGCTGTAAAGGCGAGAGAGAGAGAGACACGCCCCAGGAACCAACCTCCAAGGACAAGCTTAAATTCTAAAATCAGTTTTGTTTATGCCAACTGCAGAAGGTCCGAGCGGTGCAGGAACAACAAAGACTGTCGTTCTGTCGGGGCGAGCAGCTGTGCTTTGATGTTGGAAGGGGGCAGCAGACAGCACGCTCAGGTGGAATTAGGGCCAGATTAGGGGGCAGGCGGGCTTAGGCACGAGGAGGCTGGGAGAAAGCAGGCGATGGATTCAGGCTCTTGTCTGCAGAGGGCGTGGCGTGTGGGCATAGAAAACACACTCAGATAAAGCAAGGGCCGCGGGCAGCTCTGTGTCCCCTGCCAGGCTGGGGAGGGTGCATACCCAGGAAAGGGGGACGCTGCTGTTCAACGTGACCCCTCCCCTCGGGCTGGGAGATGGGAGTGGGACTCGATCCATTACTCCAGGTTTCAAGTCTTCAAACTCTTGTGAGCAGAGAGAGAGCAAGAGAGAGAGAGAGAGGCGTTGATCCCATCTTCTGCTTAGAAGAGAGAAAAAAGGGGTGGGGGGCGCCCAGTGTTGAAGCTCTTGGCAAAGATGGGCTAAAGTTGTTTGGAAGGGAGCCCTCGCCGAGAGAGGGCCCCTGACTCCCACCTGTATCCCCGGGAGAGGAAAATGCAGCCCCCACCCAACCCTCAGCTGCCCACCTAAGCTGCTCCTTGGAAGGCTGAGTTTTTACAGGAAAACCCGAGAAAAAAAGCACTCTGTGGTTCCCAAATATGTAAGGTTGGTCGTCGGACCTGACGAAGTCTGAGTCTGTCCTCTGCCGTCTGCCGTCTGCCGTCTGCCAAGACCTGCTGGGAAGCCGGGAGTAATTAAATGCGTTTATTTCTGTGTCTGTGAATTTCAGGTCTGCGGGCAGGTTGTGGTCAGAAGGTAAGACCAATCTCCCGTCTTTCCAATCGGCTTCCAGGTGACAAGGGTTTGGATGCCTCTGTCACTGGGAGGCGGTTTTTTGGGGTCGCTACATTGTTCTAGGATGACCTGGTTTGCACAGCCGTCTCCTGGGACAGGGAGGGGGCTCTCGTTCTGAGGGAAGCCGTGAGCCAGGTGTCAAGAAGGCACCTCCAGAGGGAGAGAGGGACGAGAGCCAGCTAAGAGGATGACTTTTCTGAGGGTGTTTCCCTCTGAAGCCGCTTCAGGGTGGCGGTGACAGGGTCCTCAGGGGTCTAACCCCAGGCGACCGCCCACCCTTCCAGCTCCTGCCCTACCCGACCTACCCTCCCGCCTAGGACTGCGAGCTGCGGACCCTGGGCTCGTGCCTCCGTCTCTCTGGCCGCACGATTCCTTCTCCCAGGAAAGACACCCTGAAGGTCGCCTGCCCAGCTCTGACTCCACCCGGCAACACCTCCTCTTATCCAGGGAGGCCCCACCCCTAGGTTCTCACACCCTGTGTGGCCTCCCCACAAACACCTCTAAGATCTGATTAAAATGATCTGTTTTGCGGGATGGCACAGACAACGTGCGACATGGGACACTGTCTGTGTCTGTTCAGTAAAAACAATCTGTTATAAAAGTAGGGGTGTGACCCCAAATTGGGTTAAGATAGCTACATAGTAAAAACAGATCTGAACTAGCACGTGATTATCTAGAGATCCTGGTAGTGTCAACGGCTTTTGCTTTTTTTCCCCTCCTTGGTGCTTTTATACCGTTCCTAAAACTTTTCTTGTGAACATTGTACTACAGCAGTTCTCCATGGCCACGGTGACAAATTTCCACAAACTTAAAATGACACAAATGTATTCCTTTTCAGTCTCCAGGCTGGAGGTCTGAAGGGGGTCTCACCTATCACTGGGCTGTGTTCGTTCCCGGAGGGTCTGGGGCTGAATCCACCCAGGGGCTCATTCAGGGTGTCGGCAGAGTTCAGCGCCTTGTGTCACGGGTTCCCTTGAGGTCCCGGTTCCCTTGCGGCTGTTTGCTGAGGGCCCGTCTCAGCTGCTAGAGGCCACTCAGACGCCTTGGCTCACGGCTCCCTTTTCTCCATCTTCAAAGCCAGTAATGGTGAGTCACAACTCCCCGACAAGCATTGGGCCCACCCAGAAAGCCCAGGACCGCTTCCCTGTTTCCAGCTGCCAGCTGACTTCTCTGCTGCTCTGGGACTTCACATGATCACAGACGTGACACTAGGGGACTGGAGGGAAAAGGCAACAGACGTGACACTAGGGGACTGGAGGGAAAAGGTACTAGACCATGGGGACCAAAATCCTGTCTCCTACAAGCATTTATTTTTCATTAGTGAAAAAAATGTCAGCAGCCCTGGCTGGTGGCTCAGTGGATAGAGTGTCAGCCTGGCCTACGGACATCTCGAGTTTAATTCCCAGCCAGGGCACACAGAGGCAGTGGCCATCTGCTTCTCTCCCCCCCCCCTCCTTCTCTCCCACTTCTCCTCCCACAGCCAGTGGCCCGACTGGTTCTAGCGTCGGCCCCAAACGGCGGTTTCCAGGTGGGTCCCAGTTGCTGCGCACAGGGGAGTCTGTCGCACTGTCTCCCCTCCTTTCACTTAAAAAAATCATAGAAAAAATACCCCATTTTAATGAGACAAAGGAATGTCCACCATCCCTTGGACTTCTTAAATAACAGTCCACCTTGGCTAGGCTACCCAGGGCTCATCACTTGTGTAAATGCCGAATTTTCTTAGGAAATAATGGCTTCTTTTTGTCTCAGCCAAAATTCCAAATCTCTGGGCAAAACTTGCATCTATCTATCTATCTATCTATCTATCTATCTACCTACCTACCTATCTGTTATTTATTTATTTAAGAGTGAGCTTCCCCCTGATTTCGGCAGTCAGGTGTGCTTTCCCACACGGCCACAGTTTCTCCTCCCTGCGCACCAGTCCTTCGGCGTGCGGGGCGGAGTCTCTCCTTCCCCACCTACCATCCTGGTTCAACGTGTGGCTTGGTCTCAGCGACGGACAGGAATGGCGTGAGGCGGGCAGAGGTTCAGGAAGTGCGCGCACTGTGGGACTTGACCGTCAGTCCTGCTCTTTGGACCCTGAGGCCACCGCGAGATGAGCCTGGGCTGGCCTGTGGGAGAACGAGAGGTGATTCAGTGCAGAGACGTCCGGCCCGCTCGTGCCCTGAGACCCACTGACCTGCCCCTTACCTGCAACGTGGCTGCGGCCACACTGGGCCATCCTGAGCCAGCCTAGCTGTCAGCTGACCACAGTGACCCACCAAACTGCTGTCCCCAACCAGCAGCCCCACCGCACAGAGTCGTGAGACATAGTTCTTGTTTCCTCTTTTAAGCAACTGTATTTTGGTTGGTGTTTGATGTGAAATAGTACTTAGAGAACACAGCCTAGACACGATAAACATTCGTTACTGATGGGTGGGTTCTTCTTTCCAGAACTTTCCAGCGCATAAAGCTAATTATTCATAAAATAAACAAGAACCAACCCCCCCCCCCAAAAAAAAACCTACAATGCATCAGAAGCACTTTTAAGTCAGTGTAATTTTATTAACCCTAATGCATTGGTGTATAAGTGGAAAACGTTAATCCACATTGTAGTTCGGCCTACAACCCAATACTGGTACAAACCTCAACAATCAGGAACCGCAGGAGAATTGTTACATTTCCAAAATGAAACGGAAACAGTTGCAGATTTACGGAATAGTTGTTGCAGATAGTAGGCAGAATTGTTTTATACCCTTCCCCCATTTCCCCCTGTTTGTTGTCAGTGTCAAAAATAGCAGAGCACACCTCTGTCATAACCAGGAAACTAACACCAGTACGTTACTCCTCACTAACTCCAGAGTGGTCCGGGTCTCACTAGCTTTTCTGCCGGTGCCCGTTTTCAGCCCCAGGAGTCCCTCCATCCAAGACACCATACTGCGTTTATAATTTCCCATTGATTTGAGAAAAGGGGGAGGGTTGCATTCAGTTGTGAATTCATTGGCTGCTTCGTGTATGTGCCCAGACTGGGGATTGAACCCGTGACCTCGGTGTGCTGGGACGATGCTATACCCACTGAGCAACCCAGCCTGGGCCTATCTTTCCATTTTTAACGGACAGAAAAATCTATCAACGTTAAAGAGAGCTCCTGTTTTACAGGCGGTAAAGGACAGAAACCAAGTGGTGTACGGGTCGTGGGACAATCACAGACTCAGGTCTGAATCTTGGTGGTGCTCCTTTGGTAGGAGGCAGCCTGGCTCTGAGGAAGAGAATGCAGACTCCGGAATTGGGCAGACCTGGGTTGAGGTCTAGTCCGGGTTTGCCACTCAGGAGTCGCGAATGCCTGAGTAATTTATTCACTATCCCTTAGCCTTAGTTTTCCTGTATAAAGGAGAGCTAAAAATACACCTCCGGCAGCTAACAGAGAAGTTTGTACATAATGCCTGTAGGGTGTCTGGACCATAAAAGGGCTCAATGAGTGGCCACTGCCATTATCACAGCATCATCGTTTGGGAACGGGATGCCTAGTCATCTGTGACTCAGAAGATGATTCTCTCTTATAAAAAGGAGATGTCATTTTTATCCCACCGGCTTACTGTGGGGTTACATCTCAGACATGCAGGGGAGCGAGGTTTAGAAGGACATCGGCCTCTAAATCAGCCACAAATCACTCCTCAGTTGCTCCTGTTATTTTATTTTATTTTATTGTATTTTTTTTTCTGAAGCTGGAAACGGGGAGAGACAGTCAGACAGACTCCCGCATGCGCCCGACCGGGATCCACCCGGCACGCCCACCAGAGGCGATGCTCTGCCCACCAGGGGGCAATGCTCTGCCCCTCCGGGGCGTTGCTCTGCCGCAACCAGAGCCACTCTAGCGCCTGGGGCAGAGGCCAAGGAGCCATCCCCAGCGCCCGGGCCATCTTTGCTCCAATGGAGCCTTGGCTGCGGGAGGGGAAGAGAGAGACAGAGAGGAAGGAGAGGGGGAGGGGTGGAGAAGCAAATGGGCGCTTCTCCTGTGTGCCCTGGCCGGGAATCGAACCCGGTCCCCCGCACACCAGGCCGACGCTCTACCGCTGAGCCAACCAGCCAGGGCCAGTTGCTCCTGTTATTAAGGTGAGCCTGCCCCCCCAACAGGACGGACATCATTAGCCTGAAGGCATTCTACCAGAAAGTAAGCACCTGGTGTGTGAACATAGGTATCTTTTATGTACTTCTGAAAGGACTGTGGATACTTTAAGTACCTTCTGACAAGGTTGTTTTTGTTGTTTGTTTGTTTGTTTTTTCTGGGTTTTTGTTTCTTTCTTTCTTTTGGTGACAGGAAACAGATGCTCCTTGCTGGGAAATCACAGCAGCCTTGCTTTCCGGGGTGTGTCCGCGTGTGCCAGTGCGGGTGTGGGCGCGTACCTGTCCCTCCTCCTCTTCTCTGCAGGGACGCAAGAAGCTCTGTGTCACTTTCCAAAATAGAATTCAAAAATAGGTCAGTTGCAAGAGCCGTGAACTAGATCAGCTGCCATCCACCTAAGCAGGAGGAGGAAGGGGTTTGGCTCCAGAAAGACGTCATGTTTAGACCTCTGGTGTCTGTTCTACTCAGGCCTCGAGGGCCCTTTCGGAGGTGGGGGAGTAGGGGGGAGCGTGCGTGACACCGGACCCTCTGCTGTTCCGATGCGGACTGACGGCGTGCATTTTCTGACTCCAGGATGGCCACCTCTGGGATAGAGATCGTGGTCACCGGACATTGACACCAGGCTGGCCGACTGAAGCCCGGCGGTCGTTAGGGAAGCTCAGCGCAGGTCTGGGCACAGCCCTCTCTTCTTGGGGCGGAAACAGCAGGGCTCTCCGTGGGTAGGCGGTGGAGCGGCTGGATTTGAATAGCAAAACCATACTTGTGGGTAATGCTTCTGGTATTCCCGTGCAATGCACTTGGCCGGGGAAGCCAGAGTTACATCACCCCCACCCGGGGTGGGGAGGGGGGACTCTGCAGCTTTCTCTGTGCCGCTGGAAGCGTGCCTAGGAGGATCAGGCTGCACGGATGGCTCTCACCTTACTTTAACCGTCTCCTCTTGAACGGTAAGTGGCTTCCTCGCAGCGGTGGGCCGTTTTTCCATGGGGCGCACAAGCCAGAATACAGCCCACCCCCGGGGGGGAGGGCGGGGGGTGGTGGTGCAGGCATTTTCCTGGGGCTGCAGGGTGAGCATTTCCTAAGACAAGAGCTCACTCGGTTTCCTGGCACTCCACCCGGTGGAAGGGGCGCCCTCGTAGACGAGATGACGATTTTTAAAGAACCGTCAAATTTGATTTGGTGACTTTCTGAGTTATTACCGACACACATTTCTGGTTTCAGATGATTCTGACTCATGCTCTTATTGACTCTTTCCACGGTCGGCAAGCTCTCCGAGTCACCGCCGTCCTCACCCGTCGTCTGATAACCAGGACAAAGCACAGGCCGGGGTCGTGCAGGGCTTTAGAGAGACTTTCACTTGGTTTCTGTTACATTCAAAAACAATACCAGAAGTACCAGGCTTAGTTAAAAACCGGAGATTTTAGCAAATAAAACTAGTCACAGTGTAGATTTGGGTCTGACTTGACTTACATGGTAATGGGCCTTTGCTGGAGAGATTAGGGAGGCTCTTGGGAGCCTGATTCAGGGAAGACATGGACTACGGGCCACCTACCTTCGTGGACTGCAGAAATAGTTATGCTGACCTGGGGTCACCAAGACCGTGGGACCTTGAACCTGGACCGGGAAGCTGTGTAGAGAGGAAGACTCTTAAAGGCCCTGGTGGGTTAAAGACCCCCACGGTCAAATGTGGTTCATTTATCCAGTCAACCAGAAGCTGCTTTGCCTTTTTCTTTCACCAGGTGGTGGGGGAGGCATTCCTGCCAGATAGGACAGTGAGCAGGTCGAGGGGGTCGACTGCAGGGCAGATGGACTCGCGCAGTAATTATGGCACAGGGCGGCAAGCCTGGCACTCGCAGTGGGTACACTGACCTGAGCAAGTCAGAAGCAGACGTCCTCGCCTCGCCTGGAGACATGGGGAAGACAGCGGGGGTGGGAGGGGAGGCGCTGTGTATGGGGTGGGGGAGGAGAAGGAGGCTAGGGACGCAGCGTGGTTTGTGCTCAGATCCCAAACAGCAGTGAACAGTCTACAGTGCAGAGGATACCCACCACGGATAAACTGAATGTCCCAGCGAGGAGAGTCACTATCTCACTACAGGCAACGAGGACTCCAGAGCGTGTTGTCCAATTTTTTTTTTCTTTTTAAAAGTGCCCCTGTAGTAGCTGTCACTGGGATGACAGCAAAACACGCCCCCAGGAGTGGTGACTGTTGTTGAGGGAGGTACCCTGGTCCCCCTGCCCTGGGACTGGGAGGTGGGGGAGGGGACAGAGACAGACTCGAGGGTGAGATAGACAAGATGACGAATGACAAGGACACGGCAGAGGGTGGGGGAAGGAAGGGGTCAGACATGACTCAAGCTGTGGGTTCGCATCAGCGGGGAGGAAAGGAGATGGGAGTTAGATCCTTGGGGTCAGACACACCAGTGTCCAAGCCCAGCTGCACCTCTCTCAAGATTTGCACCCGTAGGCAAGTCCCTGGTCAGTGGCTTCACTTACTCCTTCGAAGGGAGAGCGACAAGCAGGCATGGAGGGGGGCTGACAAGCCCCCGGAGGCCTGGGGCAGGGAGATGCAGGCCAGAGGCTGCCCGCTGGGGCTCGTTTAGGTCAGGGGTAGTCAATGTTTTTATACCTACCACCCACTTTTGTATCTCTGTTAGTAGTAAACTTTTCTAACCACCCACCGGTTTCACAGTCATGGTGATTTATAAAGTAGGGAAGTAACTTTACTTTATAAAATTTATAAAGCAGAGTTACAGCAAGTTAAAGCATATAATAATAATTACTTACCAAGTACTTTAGGTCGGATTTTCGCTAAGTTTGGCAGAATAAATCTTTATAAAACAACTTACTGTAGTTAAATCTATCTTTTTATTTATACTTTGGTTGCTCTGCTACCACCCACCATGAAAGCTGGAATGCCCACTAGTGGGCGGTAGGGACCAGGTGGACCACCACTGGTCTAGGTGTTCCCTGTACCACCAGACCCAGGGGTCATGAGAATGTGCCCATGTTCCTCACCTCCAGCACAGGACACAGCAGGAGCCCTGGGAATGTCTGGTCAACTTCTGTCATTCTAAGCTCAGCCCAGGACAAAGAAAGCTGAAAAAGTCACCGGGGAGGCTGCTTAAGAATATTGCGGTGCAGGGTGCTAGGGGTGCTTGTACGCGAGGCGGCAGTGCCGGGAGCCCCACCGACAGGCGCTGACAGGGGTCAGGAAGGCAGGGGGCCTGCTGCCGGCTCAGGATGTGGGGAGGGTGAACACTGTCAGGTGCTTGGTACCTGCTAACCCACGACAGCTCCGTCAGACTCCAGACCGGAGCGCGGCGCGGGCCCTCAGGCCCCAGGCGTGTAGACTGGGTTTTCTTGCCTGAGTCCGTCGAGGAGTCAATAGGAGGAAGGAGCCACACCTCAAAGTGTCCCATGCCGGGATGCAGGACAGAGAGGCCAAAGTAGCATGGACAACTGACATCCAGGAAGTGACAGGGACCAGGAGCCACACAGGCCGTCTGAACCCCCGGCCTCCCCAGCGCCACCAGGATCGCTCCTTCACCCTTTACCCCAGAGAGAAACGAGCCCAGTCCTCTGAGGAGGAGGAGTCCCAGCCACAGAGGGACCCACCGTCTGATAAGCCCCCCCCCCCCACACACACACACAAGTCCCCGTGGCCTCAGGCAGACCCGTCCTGGAGCCCCGCGGCCACAGCTGGCCTCCAAGGTTTCAGAGAATTCAAGCAACTGGCAAGGAGCCAGAGGAGAGCAAACACCACGATTAAAGAGGGTGAGAACAGGACCCCGGAGGCAAGTTAAAGAAATTGGGGCTGATTTGCCTAAAACAGTAAAGAGAACTGGGACCTGTACTCGGACACATGAAGAGGGGCCAGTGTCCACCGATTTTCCATTGCAGGAGCGCAGGGCAAGACACAGACGGCCTCCTCTGCCAGCGGAGGGACACGCTACGAAGCAGCAGCTTCAGGAAGGTAGGTCTGCCTTGGCGTAGCCTTCCCTGGAGCTCCTACAAACAGGGGCGGGCCTCGCCGCCTGGGGGGCAGCGCAGGACAGGAGACAGAGAGGCCCGGCTGGTCCCCAGGGCCCCCTCCGTCCCAGCTCGCCTGGCTTTCTGGGAGCTGGTGCCTGTTTTCAGAGCAGAAACCTGACAAGTGACCTGAATTTTAGAAAGGGTGGCAGAGTGTACAGGGGGGGTGGGGGGGTCTCGCCCTCCAAGAGCGAGCCTGACCTTCAATCACATCGAGTCTTTGATGTGTTCAAGACACAGTCAACAGCGAATGCCAGCGGCCTCTTTGGCAGCTGGTGACAAACGTCGTACGACTTCCAGGAGGGGCAGCGTAGATCCGATTGGGGCGTGGCTGGCTAACCGCGCCGTGGACCGTAGACGCGCCCCCGAGAAGACCGTGGAACTCCATAACCCCAGAGAGTTTGCTGTGGGCGTCGCGGCTGTTCCTGTGCTCAGCGGTCCTCTCTCCGTCCCTCTGAGCTCCGTTGCTTATCCCACCGTCATTCACAGAAGGAACCGAGTTCAGATGCGGAGCCAGGCCTCTGGCTGCCTCCCCGCCTGTCCTGAACACCACACAGAAAGCGTTGATCCACAGACGGGACAATGGGGACATTGGTCAGTAAACCAGGACACTTCTGAGAGTGGATGAATGAGGGACGGCCTTCATAATTATGGTAGGACAGAACTAGAACCAGTGGCCACAATCTAACTCACATCCAAAGCTCACAAGCGAGATGGTAGTACCCTTGAAAGCGACATTCTCAGAAATCCTTGGAGGCTTTAAAAATATAGAAACGGGAATGTTTGCTTTATTAAATATATTTCCATCATCTATTGAGGCATAACATTACCCTCCCTCCCCCAATGAGTGGCTCAGAACAACAAACAGTCGCCACGTTGCGTGGCTTCCGCGGGTCAGAACCTGGGGAGCAGCCTGGCTGGACGGCCCGGCCTCAGGCCGCTCAGGAGGCCACAGTCTGGTACTGCCTTGGGCTGCGCCGTCTGGACACCCGCTGGGGCTGGACGGCCCACTTCCAGACGGCTCAGTCACGTAGCTGACGGCAGGAGACCTCAGAGTCTCACCCGGCTCCTCCCCACGGGGCCGCCAGAGGGCCTGCCCCCCGCCCACGGTCCCCTCTCCCAGGACGCAGTCTCGGAACTCACACTCGGGGACTCAGGCCGCATCTTCCTCATTAGGGTGAGTCGCTAAGCCCAGCCCACGCGAAAAGGGAAGGGGATTAAACTCCACAACTTGAATGAAGGAGGATCTTCAAATATTTGGTCCTTCTTGTCACCAGTTCACGTGTGCTTTGAGAGTCCCTGTTGGCTCTGCTCTGAGGACCGTCTCTCACGCAGCCGGGTCCAGAGAGTGTGGACAGGGACGGACATGGGCCACTGCGAGGGCTGTCTCAGCAGCTGGGGCCTGGCCGTGGTGGTGGCTTTCTGGTATTTCTGGGTGTTGTCAGTTACTCGGGGTACTTAAAAATGGGCCCTTTGGCCTGACCTCTGGTGGTGCAGTGGATAAAGCATTGACCTGGGAACACTGAGGTCACCGGTTCAAAACCCTGCACTTGTCTGGTCAAGGCATATATGGGAGTTGATGCTTCCTGTTCCTCCCTTTCTCTCTCTCTCTCTCTCTCTCCCTCACTCCCTCCATCCTCTCTAAAATGAATAAAAAAAAAAAAATGAAAAAAAAAATGGGCCCTTTGTGTGTGTGGGGCACAATAAGCTCCCCATCACAGCAGATGTACATAAGGGGGGACTGGCAGGGTGACACAGAGGAATAGAGAGAGTGTAGGGGAGCTGGCTAAGTGACCTTCATGTCTCGTCTGACCCACAGGACCCAGGAGCTGGGGTCCCCCAAGCCCATCTGCCTATGTTGTTTGGATGGCTCCGTAGGAGCTGACTCTGTGCAGTGACGGACGCATCAGAGCCGGGGACGGTCACTCTGCCCAGAGCAGGGTCTGTGGGAGCAGCAGCCGTCTGAGGACGTGGCACCCTGGACTGTTGGCGGAGAAGCTCTATGAGAAGCAAGCTGGACTGCATATCAGCGCAGGCTGAGAGGGCCACGAGTGCCGGCTTCCCCGAGACAGGGAATGGAGAGGGTCCCCAGAATCTTCATCACAGGCGGCTGTGTGTGTCTGCATTGCAGCGAGACGGGGTGCAGTGCCCGGGCAGGGGCAGGCTGCGCTGCCAGCCCGTGTCTGACGCTCCATCGACAGGCAGATCACACTGCAAGGAGGCCGGCCCTCTCGCCATGCGGTGGTCAGATGCGCCTGCCAGTGCCTCCTGGCTCAAGGGAGCCTGACTCCATTTTTCATCTGTTTGTCCCCAGAGCGGATGGAGCTCAATGTGACTCAGGGAAGAAACAAGTGGCCTTTCCATTGTGAGCGCCCGCAGGAAACAGAACTGTAAAAGTCAATTCTTCTCGAAGACAACAAGCCATCTATCTGCAACTTGAATGAGCAGAGCCTGGCCTCTGACCCCATACCATTACCTAACAATCCAGTATTGACAGCTCTGTCAGCCTCCACTTCCTGTGAATGAGGGGGCCCGGGTTCCCACCCCAAGGCTGGCCATCTGCAGGACCAAAGAGCCGCGCTCTGCCCAGCTGGGCGGTACAGACACACGTGGCCTCCCAGAACAGTGTCGGGCCAGGCCCCTTGCCCCACGAGATGGTGACTTAGAAGCGTGAGAAACCGAGGTGTGTGGCTAGGATCATCTGTCCTGGCTTTCTGTCCCCCACCGCCACCCCCTGCATTACCCCTTTGAAGACAACTTTGCAATTACCAGGTTAAAAAAAAAATAGATTTTTACAGTTAAGAGTAACAGATAATATTCAAGAACAAAAAGAAATGGACTATTCGGAGAGAAAACGTATAAAGTCCCCAGCTCAGTGCACAGCCTATATGAGGTCCATTCTAAATAAACAATTTAACCAGTCAGAATGATTCAAGGGAGCAGCAGCTGCCCCTCTCCCCCCACCCCCAGGCAGGTCTGTCCCATTGATCTCAAAGGAAACAATCTCTGATACTCTTGCACACTGGTTCTGATAGCACCATCTATGGAACACAAGTATCAGAACCACCTGAGTACTTGCTAAAACTCTCCTTCCCAGACCTAAGGGGACCCTCCAGTGCACCCGCGGGGAGGGGGGTTGAATTCTGAAGGAACACCAGGGACCTGGTGGTCGGGATGGCAGGGCAGGAGCTCACTAAAGGCTCACTTGCACCTGGGAGGTTTGCATTGGGTATACTTTGCGCACGGTGAAGGCTGACCTCAGGCTTAAAGACACAGGCCGAGCCTGGAAACAGAGCTGGCGTGGCTGCTGACTGACTCCTTAGCCCGCACGACCACCAGACAGAACACCGCTGAGCTCGGTGTCCTGCCATTTCCTCATCCGTACATTCGGGATTTCAAGTGAAAAATACCACCCGGGGAAGCCTTTTAGCACGATCCTCTGATTCTACGAAGACTGGGATAAATAATGTCGTCGTTAACAAACTGCTGCATGATTATTAAACAGGGTAAGTAACCAGCTCTGACTGGTCAATAGGGGTGATTTATCAGTTTGTGCTCCAGGCAGCAAAGCCTTGGGAGGCGAGAGGCATTTCTCACTGGTGCGCTCTTCCAAGTCCCTAACACAGTATTGCTGATTGCTCGTGGAGGGAATGGATGAGCAAGGGAAGGGCTGCACGGAGCCAGAAGTAGGTGGCTGGGTTTAAACCCGGGCTTGGACCCTGGCTTTGCTTCCAGATGCAGTGTTGAGATGCCCTGACCCTGAGAAGGGGACCCTTGGGCCAGTGCCTCTGTCACTCTTCTTTTTTTAAGGCCTGCACCTTGTTGAGGGGTTTAACCTGGGGGGTGGGAGGGAGATAGAGAAGTTACACTCTAGGAGGAAGAGATGGTACAAGAAAGCTGTCCCTCAAATGTTGGCCGCCTGGGACAATGGGGCGTGGTCAGGAAAGACTTAAGAGAGATGGTTCACCTTCCTGGCTCCACAGTGGAATCACTCGGACCTTTGAGAACTATCCAGGGCTTGGCCTCCACTTAGGAGATTCTGAGTTAAATAGTCTGGGCAGGGGTTGGTGGTGGTGCCACTTAGCTCCTTAACCCTTAGGGTTCTAAGAAGTTACCAAGGTTGGGAATCACCCTAGCCCCACAAGGAGGGCGACAACCATCCCTGAGACATCCAGCTCCTTTAGCCTGTGGCCCCCTTCACTGCTGCTCCCAATGGTTCCCAGAGGCCAACAAGTTCTGTTAGAAACTGACATTAAGCCAGGCTCTCTGGCGGGGAAGGTGGAAGCCAGGGAGGACTGGGGTTTGAAGGAAAAACCCTCTACTCATTTCTCTAGTGTTTTCCAAACACCTCGTGCTCTCTGGGAGTCTCATTCCAAAGGCATGGAATTGCACCCTGGCCCCGTATTTTTTTAAGAGATAACTCCAGATACTTCTCATAATCAAGAAAGTTTGGGAAACATCATCAAAAGCCCTTCTCTGGGGCCACGCCATGGAAAAGAAACACGAGTCCATGTGTATCATGCAAAATCTAAAGCAATACATCAAAAGCTTAATGCCCATTTGCCGGGTGGCTGCAAATCCAGGTTTATTTCTCAGGCACCCCTAAGTCCATTTGGAGGCTTAGGGGACCGCCCGCCCGCTGGGCTGGAGACCGTCTTTCAGATCTGTTCCCTGCTTTCCGCGGGTTTTCAGCGAGCCAGGGAGCGAGCAGCCGGAGTCATCATTTCCAGCCTCAGACTGGAAAAGCTGGACCGTGCAGCCGCGTGTGCTTTTGGTGCCCGGGGCCCCGCGGCCACACCATCCTGGGGCGGGAATGTGTGCGCTCTGGGCCACGTCTGTGCCGCTGGGAGCGCAGCCCGGGAGGCGCCCTGCATCGAGCCGCCCCGGAGGTGGGCGAGCGCCGGCTCTGGGCGGGACCCTGGCGGGGACCCTGAGCGGTCTCTAGGACCCGCGGGACGCCGCCGGCGGGCGGGGTGCGGGGGAGACCATAATTTGTTCCGTGGTAATGAGACGGTGACTGTTGGCCGTGGATCCATTTCACAGGCTTGCCCTCTCTCACTAACGATCTTCCTGGTCCCCGGGCCAACCCAGACAGCTTGCTCATTTACTGCAACGGTCAAGGCTGGCTCGTGCCAGAGCAGTGCGCGCGCACACACGGTGGGGGGGGGGGGGGTGCTTTTTTTTTTTTTTTTTTTTTTTTTTAATGAAAGCCTAGACTAGCTCGTCGGCGGCGCGGGCGCTGCGCGAAGGGTTCGGAGCTGACTCCCAGCAGCAGAAAATCCCTCGGGTCTCGACGCCCGGCCCCGCCCGCCGCCCGCGTGGAATGGTGCGCTCTCGCCACCGGACCCCGAGAGCTGCTGCACGGAAGGTCGGCGACCATGCCAGCGCGCCCCCCGCCTGCGCCCCGCGCCCTCCTGCTCGCCCTGGCCGGGGCCTTGCTGGCGCCCCGCGCCGCCCGAGGTAAGTCGCAGAGCCCAGGCAGCTTACAGCCGGCCTCCCGCTCTCCTCTCCCGTCTGCCTACTGGGGTCGTCCGCTGCCTGGGCACTCGCCTGCGGGGGCACCTCGCACAGCACTGGGGGGACGCCGAGTGGGCGGGGCTGCCCAGCCAGGCGCGCTCCGTGGTGCACAGCGGAGCCCTACCGGCACCGGGAGGACACCCCCGGCCGCCCCCCACCACCACCACCACAAGGTGCCAGTTCCCGGGGTAGGAGGGAGCACTTGGTTCGGGGCCTGGAAGCCCCAGCGAGTAGCCCGGACAGCTCAGCCTTGGGGCTGCGCGCCCACCCGTGTCCCCTCCCTCTTGGGTGTCACTTGACAGTTAGTTACACGTGTCGCCAGGGATAATGCGCGTCTGGTCGTCTTACCCTGTCCCTTAGTGACTTCCCCCCACTCCAGGCTCTGGGTCTACCCTCCACAAGGTTCCCTGTCCACCCACCCCTCCTCCCCTCAGATACACGTGGGGGACGCGCAATCACCACGCAGGTGAGCCATCCCCTTCCCCGCAGGTGTGCTTGCTGTGTTCCGCAGCAGTCTCCATCTGAAAAGCAAGCCAAAAAAAATTTGACTCTTGTTTTCTTACCCTCTTTTGTTAATTCCGGGTCGCTCTCCTGTTACCAGTAGTGGCCAAATTTGAGCAGAATTTTCCCGTCTCTCACCACCTCGTCAGTTTCTTGGCCATAAATTAACACTTAAATCAACTTTGTGCAAAGAAACAACTCACTTCGAAGTTAAAGTGTGGATATTGTGGTTAAGTCTAGCCTTCCCCGAGTTCTATCCCCTTACAGCTGAGCACCCGAGGAACCTTTCTTTTTGCATAATGAGGACTCGCTCGCCCAGCAGGTGTCCTGTTAACAATTCGGATGTTCCCCCTTCTCACCCCCCCCCCCCATCTTCCAGCCGCTGTCTGTCTCTCTGCCGCTAGAGGCGCTGTCGGTCTACCAATAACATGACTGGCCCTGACCTCCAACTCGAGATTTCTATGATTTTACACACAAGCATCTCTTTTTCCACAACTGGCCTCAATCACGAACTGTTACCACTTTATGGTACATTTTATTCTGCAATTGCCTCTGCTACCCTCCACCCCTCCCAGTCTCCCTCCCCATCTCCCTCCCCCACCGCATCTACTGTAATGTGGCTAAAACCCAGCTCTCAAGTTAAAATCCGCACAGCAAGGAAGACCGACTTGGGAACTGATGATTAAATCAAAGGATTGCACAAAGCAATGCAGGAGCCCTGGGGAAGCCAGCAAAGGAATACTTCTGACTGTTCAGTTAAATAACTCTGATTTGCACATAAAAATAATAGCGCTCCAAAGTGTTTTGGAAAGACTTTTGTACAAATTGGTCCTTTTAAAAGTTTGTTGAGAAATAACTTGTTAAAAAAAAAAACCAAAAAACAACCAAGACTCTTAAAGAATGCCTGAGGTGTCCGTTAGCTTACCCGCACATGCTCTGTCCCCATAAACAGAAGTTCACTGAGCAGGGATGATATTTTTGTTTAGAGGAAAATGTTTACTAAATGAAGCTAACAATGAGAAAATATTTTATGGGGGGCTTTTTATTATTTTATGACTGCAGCTTTGGTGGAGAGATTTTTTTCCCCCCTTAGGATAGATAGGACTCAGAACAGAAAGCCAATCAGACCTCTCAGCATTCTGAATGGGGGTCATGTGCTTATCCAAGGATAATCACTGCGTTTTTACTGCTGGGTTCCCAATATCAAGTCTTAAATCAACCAGTGCCCCAACGTGTAGATAGCATTGATGTTGTTTAAAAATCCAGATATACAAGGAAACACTTCTGTGTATTGGCAAAAAAAAAAAAAGGAGGAATTACTGCTTGCTAAAGGCAGACAGGGGTCCCCAAACTTTTTACACAGGGGGCCAGTTCAGTGTCCCTCAGACCATTGGAGGGCTGCCACATACAGTGCTCCTCTCACTGACCACCAATGAAAGAGGTGCCCCTTCCGGAAGTGCGGCAGGGGGTCGGATAAATGGCCTCAGGGGGCTGCATGCAGCCCGCGGGCTGTAGTTTGGGGACGCCTGCATAGGTCCTGGGTTTTGTCTCCCTGTGTGTTGGGTACCCTGAGCCCCAGGACTACTGCCTACTTGGCACCCTGCTGTGGCATGTCAGCCCTCACAGGTCCAAAACAGAGCCCTAGACCCCAAACCCTCTGCTCCGGAATTCATTCTTTTCCCGGTGTTCCCAGCTCAGTGACTACGTCCTCTGCCTTCTCCAGACTCCTCAGGTGAACGCCTAGAAAGTCATTTCTCAGCACCTCTTTCTCTGTAAGCCCCCGATCTCCCCATACATTCCCATCTTCTTGCCTTCCCCCCAGCAGAGCAGCCTCCTCTCGGGTCTCCTGGCTTTCCTGCCTGTCCCTGCACAGGGCATTCTTCCCAAGATCACGCTAAAGTCATCTTTCCACCAGGAGTTGGATCATGAAGGTTCCCTGTTTAAAACTCCCCAGTGGCTTGCGATGGCTCTCCGGAAAGCAAATCCAAAGCTCTGAATAACCTAATCCAGGGGTAGTCAACCTTTTCATACCTACCACCCGCTTCTGTATCTCTGTTAGTAGTAACATTTTCTAACCACCCACCGGTCCCAGAGCAATGGTGATTTCTAAAGTAGGGAAGTCACTTTACTTTATAAAATTTATAAAGCAGAGTGACAGCAAGTTAAAGCATATAATAATAATTACTTACCAAGTACTTTATGTCAGATTTTTGCTAAGTTTGGCAGAATAAATCTTTATAAAACAACTTACTGTAGTTAAATCTATCTTTTTATTTATACTTTGGTTGCTCCACTACTGCCCTCCATGAAAGCTGGAATGCCCACTAGTGGGCGGTAGGGACCAGGTTGATAACCACTGACCTAATCCCTGTTTTCTCTCTGACCTCCTTTTTCTTACCATTCTCGCTCACTGTACCCCGGCCACACCGACATCTCTTCTTTCCAACTTTCCCATGTAGTATTGCCATCATTTTTAAAAGCAATGCTCAATGTTTGCATCAAGAAGACTGCAAATACTGTTCACAATTGAGCCACCCCAGTGTCCTGTGATTCTATTTCATCCCTCCTGCAACTTTTGGGGTTTTTTTCCCCCTAGAGTTAATAATTGCTTTTTTTTTTTTTAATGTTTTATTTCTTGGGCACTAATCTCTACTTTCAAACTTTCTTGGGAGAACTATTAAATTCCTTTCAATGTTATCAAACACATCAGGTGATCTATCCATTATTTTTTTTTTCCCCCTTGGTGCTGTCTGTCCAGGAGGCCTTTGTCTGCCTGTTCCAATGTAAGCTGGTTACTTTTTGAGGCATGTATATAGCATAGCTGTTGTCTCTACCCTTAGTGCCAAGATGCTGGGAATTCCTCCTGCTTCTTTCCTGTGTTGGATCATCTGTTCCATGAGCAGCATAACTTTTTCTTTCTAAGTTTATTCTTTTTTTTTTTTTTTTTTTTGTGGAGCACGTTTTCTGGTAGCCTCCCAAAGATGGGTATGTGGATGGTGACATTTTTTTTTTTTTTTTGAGAACTTGTTAGAATGCTTTCTTTCACCAGCAAAGAACCGAAAACCTGACTCTAGCAATTTAAAAAACAAAAAACAAAAAAAACTTTTTCTTGACTTCTGCATAGCACACAGCCGTGACAGACACAGTGAAGGGGTGAGCGGTACTGTTCGGAGCCCAAGCTCTTGCTTCTGTTTGCATCTGCCATGCTGAGATGCTGACTCCTGCCTTCAGGCTCCCTGCCTCTTGGTCTCGTGACGGCTGCTGCATCTCTCGGCATTGTGTTCGCATTCCAGGAAGCAGCAGGGCAGAAGAGGCGAAAGCGGAGCCAGCCAAAATCCGTTCCGTCAGGAAAATATGAATATTTCTAGAAACTCTTGTGACCGATTTCCTCTCGGCCAAACTGTGACACGGGGCCACTACCAGCTGCCTGGGAAGATAGAAAAGTAAATATTTTCAGCTGTTGCAAATCAAACCGAGTCCTGGGAGTGGGAGGGAAGGTTAGACTGTGTCTGCGCACAAGTATGTCGATATATATTTTTTACTCTGGGTTGCTTGTGTGTTTAGGTATAAAATTCCGAGGGGAAGTCCTCTTTCCTCAATATTTCATGAGACGTTCCCTCATCTCTCCTGTGCCCTCTGCTGCCTTGACCAGCCTTTGCATGTGGCCTGTTTTCCTTTCTGAAAAACTTCCATCATCTTTTTATCCAAAGTATTTTGGCATCTCCTGATAATGGGCTTTCGCTAAGTTCTTGTGAGAAACGGTGCTGGGAACTCCATAGCCCTTTCAATTTGAAAATTCGTGACGCAAGGTTCTGGTGGACTTTATTGTGTGATTTTTTTTTTCAATGAGTTCATTCGTGTGGTTTTTATTGTGCTCAATCTGAAACTGCCATCAGCCGGATGTCTCGACCTCCTGAAAACATCCTCTGATTTTCCTGCCTATTTTTTTTTTCATCTACATTCTGGGAGAGTTTAATTTTCTTTTCCAGCCCTGTGAATCACGTTATTTATTTCTGCTACCAGATAATTTAATTTCCAAGGGGTGCTTCTTGTTCTATGAACGTTCCATCTCTTTTTTTATTTTTATTTTATTTTTTTTAGTATTCTGCTCATTTTTTAAAATAATGGATGCAAGATTTCTATGAACTCCTGAGTGTAATTTTATTTTTACTCGTTGTTAGCCCACTTTCTTCTCATGCGAGCATGGGGATTCTTCCCCACCCCTGTCTGGGGTAGTCTCAGACTTTCTTCAAGTGCCTGAATTTTGGCTCTGTTTATATTTAATTAATGAGACAACAGAAGGGCCGGTGGAAAGTTCTGTGAACTTCCAAAGCACACGTTTTGCTGAAGGGACCTCCGTGCATCACTGCCTGGGCCACCTCGTCAGTCTGCTCCATTCCCCCAGGGAGGGACCCTGTACCCCCTGCTGAGGATGTGGGAGCCCGGCTGCAGGGTCTGTCAGCTCCGCTAGGAAAGCAGGGTTATCGTGGATGCTTCACTCTTTTATGCTTTTATTACATGACCTTGTTTTCAGTTTGGTACCAAGTGACCCCTCCCTACTCTGAGCTGTGGCTGGGTCTTGAGCACAGAAGTCTCCTGCAGTGTCTCCAGGAAATCCATGTCCTCGTCTGTAGGGGGTCCAGAGCGCTCACTGCTCCTGGTGCGGTCTTTCCGCCCCATGGTACTGGCCACCAGCGGTGCCCCTTCCTCCCACTCCCAAGCCTTTCCGGGGTCCTGCTCATCCATCCCACCTTCTGTCCAGACAATAGGGCTCCAGTTCTCTCTCCTCTGTGACTAGGCAGCCACTCGTCTCTCCTCCTCCATCTGCCAAAGCTGGACCGCTTTCCCTTACCAGTTCTCTGCCTCTAATTCTCCGTTCTGTACTTTGAGTATTAGCGCCCGCAGCTCTGCCCGTCCGTCCAGAAGTCAGGCGGTGCGCGTTCTGCCTGGAGACACGTTTCCTCCCCCACCCTTCCCACTTGGCTTTTTATTTTTTTTTATTTCTTCCTTGTGGAAACAAAAATTACATCCATTTTTAAGTGTTTTGAAACTTTTTTTCAAAGATCTGTAAATACTCAAAGTCAACATATACCTAATTAGATAGCTGTTGCAGCTGTGGGGACTATACAGCTTTCATTTTAATTTTTTTTAAGGAATGTAGCAACATCATCTACAGAAGCAAAGCCTATTTCTTCCTGGTGTACACGATGCTATAATGAACTCATTACAGTTGCAGAAAAAAAAATTTTTTTTTTAAATTTTGTATCAGAGTGTGTTCCGGAGGCCTGTTTAAGCTGAAGTGTTCCTGCAGGATCTGTAATTTACGAAGACAGGTGTGAGAAACACATTCAGATGTTCCTTCCCGGCCAAATGGCCAGCCCGCAGCCCCTGGCTGGACGCCCACCGGGAGCCGTGTGGGGCAGCTCTGGGCTATGTACAACATCAGCCGCTCTCTGGGGTCGAGAAAGTGCAGCTGATAGAATCTAGACGGAAGGTTTTAGGAAGCAGAGTCTGTGCGTTTTAGTAGCTGTTTCTTTGTGGGTGTTTTTGAAGTCTTTTATTAAACCTCAAGTTTTCCTGCCAGCGTGTAGTTCTTCAGATGGGTGTTCATGGAGTGCATTGGGGCTGGGGGCTGTCCTGAGACCTGTGCATGCCCCGTCTCGTGCAGTCCTCCCCGGAGGGCCTTGCGGCTGGTCCTGTCCTTACCCTCACCGCAAAGAGGAGGACACCGGGGCTTCCGGCGGGGAGTACCCGCTGAGTGGCAGGCGCAGGCTTGTCCCTCGGTCATCTCACAGCAGAGACGAGGACCGAACCTCACTGTGATCCACGTTCCAAACCCCTGTGCACGGGCTTTGGAGTAATTATCACGTCTGCAGCAATCAGGTTTTTAAACAGGACGGTAGTGCGGTTCAAACGACCCTTATTTGCCAGTCAGAACGCCCTCGTGGGAGATCACGCTCACCGACAGACCGCCACTTCATCCTGCTCCCTGTACTCTATCCCGGTCCGGTACACCGTGCCTCTGACTCGCAGGCAGGATGGAGAGCTGAGTAAGTCGGCGTCACACAGCCGTGCTTTACCCTGGAAGCTGAGACGTCACTCCAAGGCTGCGTGAAGAGCTGCACTTCTAGGCAACTGCCTCTAGCGTTGGGCAGTCTCCTCGGGGTCCCTCTGGACCTCCTGCCTGTTGTTCCCCTCGCTTCTGGAAGCTTTGGCCTCCGCAGTCAGGTCAGGCGGGCGGCCCGGTCTCAGAGCTGTCCACGCGCCCCTCCACGTCTCCCCCAGCAGGGCATGCGAGCCCGGCCCGCGATTGGACCAGAAGAGCCCATGTTTTGTATTTTGCTCTATTCGTCACTGAAGCCGGGATAGGATGTTGGCCTTTTCTCGTGAGACCGATGGTTCACATGAAACTGAGCGTCATCTGAGAGACTGGTTTTGCTTTTTCTGTTTTTGTTTCTTAAATCCTGGCCCATCTGGTAGTCTCGGAACTTAGGGTCTGTGTTTTATCTTAAATGCAACCGGTTCCTGGGCTAGATGACGTCCCAACGTGAGGCATTCTAAGTGCAGTTTAACTTCTGAGCTAAAATAATTCTTTTGGTCGGTATCCGTGTCATT
Source organism: Saccopteryx leptura (assembly GCF_036850995.1). Classification (NCBI taxonomy): domain Eukaryota; kingdom Metazoa; phylum Chordata; class Mammalia; order Chiroptera; family Emballonuridae; genus Saccopteryx; species Saccopteryx leptura. The sequence goes on from NC_089515.1 coordinate 5,550,038, forward strand.
TGAGATACGATCGTGGAAAAAGATGATCAATAAAGAATTTTGGGCCCCTCGTCTATTCTCCTATGAAACATGAAATATTTTAGAAGCTTAGAATATTTAGAAGTTGAGGAAAGAAATATTTTAGAAGTCTAGAATATTTAGAAGTTGAGGAAAGGACATAGGATAAACTATGCGTCCGTCTTCTTGCCAGCCAGATTTCTATGCTGGCTTCAGAATTTTTAAAATTTAAAAATACGTAACATGTTAAAGATAGATTGATCACAGCCCCCTGTTCTAACCCATCCAGTTCCTCCTCCTTAAGCTTAAGGAACCACTGTTCTGAAGTTATCTACTCATATACAGGCCTGAGCTCTGGAGCATCTGTTACAAATGAGTCTTGGAGTTGTCGAGTGGGCTGCTTTTCTACGTGAGTGTATTCAGCTATATTGCTCTCTGCGTTGGGTATGCCAGTTTACATTCCTCCTTGTTAGACAGCTTGGGCTACCCCTGTTTTTATCGGTACGGAGCATCGGAGCATCTTCAGACTCTTAAATGTTGCCGAGCTCAATGTGAAATGGTGTGTTGCTTTCATCGGCATTTTCCTCATTACGAGAAACTAAGACTCTGTGTTTACGTTGTTTTTTGTGTGTTTCTTCTTTGAAAGACTTAGTCTCATCATTTGCCCATTTTCTCATTTGAAATTTTGGTTTAGGAAGTCTTTCTCTCTTTCCTAAGCTCAAAAGGAGATTTTTAAAATAATTTCTTCTATGTATTTTTCTTATTGCTTAAGTTTAGGGAGACAGAGAGAGTAAAGAGGAGAGAGAGAGAGAGAGAGAGAGAGAGAGAAGGAGAGAGAGACATTCATTTGTTGTTTCCATTTAGTTGTGCATTCATTTATTGCTTCCTGTATGTGCCCTGACCAGGGATCAAACCCATATCCTAAGCCAGGGGTCCCCAAACTACAGCCCGCGGGCCGCATGTGGCCCCCTGAGGCCATTTATCCGGCCCCGCTGCACTTCCAGAAGGAGCACCTCTTTCATTGGTGGTCAGTGAGAGGAGCACATTGACCATCTCATTAGCCAAAAGCAGGCCCATAGTTCCCATTTAAATACTGGTCAGTTTGTTGATTTAAATTTACTTGTTCTTTATTTTAAATACTGTATTTGTTCCCGTTTTGTTTTTTTACTTTAAAATAAGATATATTCAGTATGCTTAGGGATTTGTTCATAGTTTTTTTATAGTCCGGCCCTCCAACGGTCTGAGGGACAGTGAACTGGCCCCCTGTGTAAAAAGTTTGGGGACCCCTGTCCTAAGCATTTCAGGATGACGCCCAAACCGACAGAGCTACCCAGCCAGGGCCCAAATAATCTCTTCTAAATTTTGACTTTTTGCTGTTCACTTTCAGTATAACTTGAATTTCTTTATTTATTGTATGAAGTTAGTGTCTGTTTTTTCCCCATATAAATAACATAACCCTTTCCCACTTCTAATGAACACCAAATATAGGCAGATGCTTCTGGGTTCCTTGTTTTGTTAGACTCTTTATCCGAATTCTAATATCACACTGTTTTCAGTATCCTACACCTTATAAGAAGTCTTCAGTGTTTGGGCTGGTGGCCAACCAAGGGTGCAGTGGGTAGACACTGAGGTCAGCCTGCTGGGGTTTGCATATCAGCTCTGTCCCCTCATTACTGCCAGGTGACCTGACAGGGTGACTAAGCAATCTGTGTCGTCAGGACTTACCCAGTTTTAACACTGAGAATCTCACGTGGCAGAAAACCTCTCGGTACTGAGCAAATCACGATGGTTCGGTCACACTGAACTTCGGACAAATTATCTAGTCATTGTTTCTCCCTCTATGAAAAGGTGACCATAAGAGGACCTGCCTCTAGAGGGTGCGGGGAGGATGACATGAGATAGTACATGGAAGGTGCTCTGTACCTGCCTCTAGAGGGTGCGGGGAGGATGACATGAGATAGTACATGGAAGATGCTCTGTACCTGCCTCTAGAGGGTGCGGGGAGGGTGACATGAGATAGTACATGGAAGATGCTCTGTACCTGCCTCTAGAGGGTGCGGGGAGGATGACATGAGATAGTACATGGAAAGTGCTCTGTACCTGCCTCTAGAGGGTGCGGGGAGGATGACATGAGATAGTACATGGAAGATGCTCTGTACCTGCCTCTAGAGGGTGCGGGGAGGGTGACATGAGATAGTACATGGAAGATGCTCTGTACCTGCCTCTAGAGGGTGCGGGGAGGATGACATGAGATAGTACATGGAAAGTGCTCTGTACCTGCCTCTAGAGGGTGCGGGGAGGATGACATGAGATAGTACATGGAAAGTGCTCTGTACCTGCCTCTAGAGGGTGCGGGGAGGGTGACACGAGATAGTACATGGAAAGTGCTCTGTACCTGCCTCTAGAGGGGTGCGGGGAGGGTGACACGAGATAGTACATGGAAAGTGCTCTGTACCTGCCTCTAGAGGGTGCGGGGAGGGTGACACGAGATAGTACATGGAAGATGCTCTGTACCTGCCTCTAGAGGGTGTGGGGAGGGTGACATGAGATAGTACATGGAAGATGCTCTGTACCTGCCTCTAGAGGGTGCGGGGAGGGTGACATGAGATAGTACATGGAAGATGCTCTGTACCTGCCTCTAGAGGGTGCGGGGAGGGTGACACGAGATAGTACATGGAAAGTGCTCTGTACCTGCCTCTAGAGGGTGCGGGGAGGGTGACACGAGATAGTACATGGAAGATGCTCTGTACCTGCCTCTAGAGGGTGCGGGGAGGATGACATGAGATAGTACATGGAAGATGCTCTGTACCTGCCTCTAGAGGGTGCGGGGAGGATGACATGAGATAGTACATGGAAGGTGCTCTGTACCTGCCTCTAGAGGGTGCGGGGAGGATGACATGAGATAGTACATGGAGAGTGCTCTGCATCGCGCTGGCCCTGCTCAAGCTCTCAAGATAAAGGCTATTTAGCCCTGGCCGGTAGCTCCATTGGTTAGAACATCGTCCCTACATGCTGAGGTCGCAGGTTGGGTCACTGGTCAGGACACGGACAAGAATCAGCCAATGAGCGCAGAAATAAGTGGAACAACAAATTGATGTTTCTCTCTCCTTTCTTCTCTCTCTAAAAATCGATCAATAAAACTTTTTTTTTTCCTTCAAAGAAATTTTTCCTGCACATTCGCTTAGCTACATGTAGACATCGAGGCCGACAGGAACTGCCCCTCGGCAGGTAGGACCCGTGGAGGCCGAAGGGAACTGCCCCTCGGCAGGTAGGACCCGTGGAGGCCGACGGGAACTGCCCCTCGGCAGGTAGGACCCGTGGAGGCCGACGGGAACTGCCCCTCGGCAGGTAGGACCCGTTCATTGTGTTCTGGCCTCTTAGGCCACTGTTGGGAAGTCTCGAGTTGAACGATGGTCCCTTTGCACTAAACCTGCCTTTTTCCTGGTTGCTCGTGAGACTGCTCTTTGTCGTTGATGTGTTTGGTGTGTGGTTCTATAGCTCGAGGATCCTGTGTTTTGATAAGGGCTTCCCTTTAATGTGTGTAGAAGGCCTTGCTGGGCTCTGGAACCGTTGTCAGTTACGGAAATCTCCTAGCCATTATCTCTTCAATCACTGTCTTGCCTTTATTTTCTCCATCACGCTCTTTGTAACTTTTATCATGAGGGACTTGGACGTTATCCTGCAGCATCCTGTCTTTAGCTTCTCTCTCTGTCTCTTCGTCACTCCGCTTTATAATCCGGGCGGCGACGTCTCCAACTTGCATTTCCATTCCGCTGTTTCTCTCTCGCTGGGCCTGAACGGCTGCTTCTGTGGTCAATGGGCTGACGCTGCATTTTTCATTTATGGAAGCTTTATTTTGTTCTACCCCCACCGCCCCCCAGCCTGCTAGATCTTTCACAAATAGTGTCCTTTCATGATCTTCCATTATGGGTTTCTCTGTGTGCTGCTGTGTCTTGAAAACTTTTGGATAGCTGTGTTGCAGTCCCTCTCGGATTATCCTGTCACCTCGTGCAGAGGGTGCTGGGCTGTGTTGGCGCAGGTTATCTCTTCTTGCCATCTAGAATTGTGAACTGCTTTTTACCTCCCCTCCCCTTTCCATGGGAGTCCCCTACACCTCGGATTATATATAAAAGGTCTGCGTGGAGCAGTTTATTGTCTTGTGACAGGTGTTTCAAGGATCTCACGGAGCCCAGCGTTCGTATTAATTTCTCACGTTGGAAATTTTCCCCACATGGTTTTCATGATTTTGGTCTCCGTGTGCGTGTGTGCGGGGGAGGCTGGAGGTTCTTATTTCCCTCGGGAGACCCCTTTACTCTCACCAGCTCTCCGGGTTGACACGGTCACTCTGCGGCCTCTCCTGGGCATATAGGGGAGTGACAGGAGCCCCTTGAATTCAGGAAGGGCTGTCCTGCAGGACCCCAGCTCCTGTTCCCGTGCCGTGTGATGGAGAGCCTACCTCCCATCCTTCAAATGACATCTCCGAGACTGAGGGTCCGTGTCTGCTGCACCTCGTGGACTCTGTGGCATCGGCAGGGTCTTAATGCTGTGGCTGTGAGGTCCCTTTATATTAATGGGTCCTGGTGATTTCCTTTTCTTTTCGGTTTAGTCATGTCTATAACTGTTAAAATGCTGCATTATGTTTATTTAGTATTTGTATGTGGTCGTCGTGAGAAGGCTTTCTGTCCGTGTCAACCCAGGGCACCACGCTTTCAGAACTAGTTGTCCCCAACACTGGGTCCTTGGTTCTCCTAGTCACCACATTGCTCTGCCCACTGTTAGCAGAATATGCCAGGCGCTGGGGATAGGATGGCGAGAAAAACCAGATACGGACCCTCGCCTCCCGGCGCGCAGAGCGAGTGGGCCCTAGAGACGCACAGATTTCGCGTTGAACGCACCGGGCGCCCAACCCTCAGCTTCTGACACTCCCGGGGTGCGATCCCAGAAGGGAGGCAGCTGCTGTTCCACAGGCCTGTCGTCCTGGCCTTGGCAGCTGCAGGCAAGACGTGTTGGTCACAGGGCCACGCTGAGCTCCGGCAGGGGGTTGGGGGGTGGGGAGTGAGGCCATCAGCTGTTCCCATCGCCCTCTGGCCGAGGCAGAATAAGAACAGCTGGGAGCAAGGCCACATACACCCCTAGAAGTCACCCCACAGCCGGCAGGGGTGAGAGCAGAGCTTTGGGCACATGAGCCTGCTGGGGCCGTGCAGGGAATGGGCCGCACCCTGGATCATGCTGGGTGGAGGGCGACCGTCCGATGGGGTGAGCCAGTGGTTGAGATGCTCATCTGTACATCTTGGTACACTTTGGAATGACAAATAGGGTCCCATAGGGATTGATGTCTCCACTGACTGATCCAGAAAAGTCAGATGTCTGAGTTGACCCTAAATTTTGGATGTTGTCGGCTCAGTGTATGAAGTTTCACCTCCAGGTTCACAGCAGGGAAAACCTGTCCCTTTCTGCATAACTTAGTCACCGCAGTAAGTGCTTGTCCAGAAACCTCCTCCCACCTCTGTCACACACATTGCAGCCTCTTCCCTTTGTCTTGTCCCTGTTCACCCTTAAAAAAGTACCTTTCAACCCTTCCTCTCACTCAGTGCAGGTGAGTAACCTGGACATGGATTGGTTCCAGAGGCTCAGGGCGGAAGTAATTTCAAAAGGGGGGCCGGAGGCACTGGAGAGGACACAGCTCGAAAAGCCAAGACAGCTCTTTTTAAAGCCTTAAAACTCCTTGGCAGAGGCTCTGCTTCTCTCCTGGACATCAGTGACGTCTTACAACAAGATACACCTGCCTCCTGACGTTGCTCACTTCCATGTGCATCCAGCGGGCGCGGAGCGCGGAGTGCTCCCTCCGTGGTCAGGAGCGGGGAGGCTGCTGGGACGAAGCCAGAATTCGGCCTTGGGCTGCGAAGGCTGGCACCGAGCCCTGGCTTGGCCTCCTTATAGCCGTGTGACCGTGAGGACCCAACCATGTGTTTCTGAGCCTCAGCAGACCCCCGCTGGGTGGTGGGGAGCACAGGGTGTTGGGCAGAGCGCTTTGTGACATGCAGACTTCCCTTTAGATGGTGGGGTGGGCACGGGGCTCTGCTGTGCACTGTGACTAGTTCCATGTCATAGGTGAGGGGACTGAGACCTAGAGATCACGTGATCTTAGCCCCCTGCACCCTGTAAGAGACTGAGCCGGGGACCTGACCCAATGGTTGATTTCCGAGCCCACGTGGTGAGCCACTGGACCACCCTGGGAAGAACCATGACCTCCAAGCGCCCTTGCAGATTTGGAACCTTCCCAGCTCTCCCATCTTGTGTTGGTTGCCCTTGGGGTGTGATCTTTGAAGCGATTTTAACCCACGTGAGTCAACATTCAATCGAGGAACAACATGACTCTTCTAAGACAGGGCTCCACCTCAGTGACATCCATAGCAAACGGAAAGCAAAACCCCAAAGCTTGCCTCAGGCTTGTGGACAGGTCACCAATCTCACTCTGTTTTCTGATGTCTCCTTACACTGACCTTTATTCCTGTCCGCGTTGGAGCTCAGGGGTCCAGAGAAAGATGTTTTCATGCATGGAAATTTGAAAACATCCAAGTTGGCTGTCAGTAAACCTGCCATCATTTGAAAAGCACATTTCTTAAGGCTGCGCCGTATTTGTTTCTGTAATACATTTCTCTGTTGGTGGTTCACCATCCATCCTTCGCAGAAAGACCATAAAAACTCATCCCAGATCACAACATTTCAAAGTCGGCTCTCAAAGGAAGAGTGAGATTGGGTGTTGCTGACGGGCGTTAACGTAAAGGACGGGTGGCCTAATGAGGTGTGATTCCGGGAATATGGAGTATTTAGGTCTACACATCAGCACGCCGTTCTTTTCCTGTTTACATACAGCAGGACAGCTTGGGGTTAGGGGTGCTGACCCCCCTCCCCCACTCTCCACAAGCATTTAAAAATCCGCTCATAAAAGCTTGACTCCCCCTAAATTTTAACTAACTAAGACTAGCCTACTGTTGACTGGAAGCTTCACCGATAACATCGTCAATGAACACGTATTATGTATAAATATGTTATCTGTATTATACACCGTATTCTGGCAGTGTTGGGGAGAGAAAAGAAAACAGTACAAAGAAAGGCATAAGGCAGAGAAAACACATGTGTAGTATTTATTGGAAAAAAAAATTCACGTATACATGGGCCTGCATTGTTTAAACTGTGTTGTGTTGGTCAAGGGTCAGCTCGTGCGTGTGCAGAGAGAGAGGGAGTATGCCGGTTTTGATTTCCTAATATTTTATTAAGGATTTATGCCTATGTTTGTAAGATATACTGGTTTGTGATATTTTTCTTTCTATGCTCTGACCTGGCTTCCTTTGGTATTGCTCTTATCAGAGTCCCACAGACCTCAGCAGCGTTGGGAAGGTTTCCTTCCTCCTGTATTTTGTGAAAGGGTTAGAGTGAGGTTATTATTTCTCTCTTAAATGTCTGATAAACTTCATCCATGCGGCCACGCGGACCTGGAGAGGGGTGTGTGTGTGTATGTGTGTGTGTTGGTGGAGTTCATCATGATTTCAATTTCTTTATCGACGATAAGGCCATACAGATACTTTTCATTCTTGTGTCAGTTTTGGTCATTTGTGTCTTTCAAAGAAGATGTCCATGTTATCTGAGTTAACAAGTTGATTGGCATCCATTTTTGTCATGTTTTCTCCTTCTTTTCCTGGATGCATTGTCTCCATAATGATTACCCTTGCCTTCATTCCTGGAATTGGTACATCATGTGGTTGCTCACCTTTTCTTTCGGCTGGCTAAGAATTTAAGGTTTTGTCAATGTTGCAAACAACTTTGTTTTCAGAGATTTTCCTCTTCAGTGACTTGTACTCTTGAGTCTTCCTTTCTTTCCACTGTGTCTCTGAGTCTCTCCTCTTTTAGCTTCTTACAGTGCGTCCTTAGATTACTGCACGAACCTTCTTCCAGTCCTGCTGATCACTTGGAAATATCACTGTCCTTTGGACCTGGCCAGTTGTCTCAGTGGTGGAGCATCGGCCTGGCATGTGGATGTCCTAGGTTGATTCCCAGTCAGGGCACACAGGAGAGTCAACCATCTGCTTCTCCTCCCTTCCTCTGCCCCCTTCTTTCTCTCTCTCTCTTTCTCTCTCTTTGTCTCTCTCTCTCTCTCTACCTCCTGCAGCCATGGCTCAATTGGTTCCAGTGCATCAGCTCTGGGCACTAAGGATGGCTCTGTGGAGCCTCTGCCTCAGGCACTAAAAATAGCTAGGTTGCGAACGTGGCCCCAGATGGGCAGAGCATCAACCCCAGATGAGGGTTGCCAGGGGGATCCCAATCAGGGTGCATGTGGGAGTCTGTCTCTCTGTCTCCCCTCCTTTCAGGAAGGAAGGAAGGAAGGGAGGGAGGGAGGGAGGGAGGATCATTGTCCCTGCAAGCATTCCTTCACTGCACATTGCATACTTTTATAGGCTGTATTTTCCTTATATTTCATTCAAAATATGTTAAAACTTCTCTTACCATTTTTTTCTCTGCCCCCCGGGGGGGGGGGGCTTTTAGAGTACATTGCCTAACTCCCACATAGTTGAGGGTGTCTGAAGATACCTTTCTGTTATTCAGTTCTAATTTTATTTTTGAGTCATCACAGAGTAGATTCTATATGACTTTGATCTTGGCATTTGTTGAGACGTGCCTTGTACGCCAGCTGACAGTCTGTATCTGTGACTCTTGCACAAGCTATTGAAAAGGAACGTGTGTTCTGCGGTTGTTAGAGGGGGTGCTGGTCCCCAAACAGCAAAGCTGTTAGATGGTGTGATAACATCTCCTACAGATGTCCTGACGTTTGATTTCCTCCTTCTGGCAATTATTGTCAATTAAGTGGGGGTTGATAATTTATCTACATATTTCTCCTTTTAGGTCTATCATTTTTCTTCATATATTTTGAAACTTTTATTAGGTTTACACGCCTCTACGAGGGGGATGTCTGGTGAGTGAACTGGCCCTTTCGCATTTCAGGATTTCCTCCTTCCCTGAGGAGGCGCTCATTCTTTCTGTAAGTCTACTGGACTGATAGTGCTATAGCTACCTCCTCTTTCTCATGCTTCCTATAGGAAGATACATGCACAGAGTGTCTTTTTCCATTGTTATTATTTTTACTTTCAACCTGTCTATGTATTTGCATTCGGAGTGCACTCCTTATAAACAGTGAGTTGTTGACCTTGCGTCTTAATCCATCGTGAGGGTCTCTGACTTAAAAAAAAAAAAAATGGGACATGTAATTCAATTACATTTAATCTAATTATTCGTGTGAGGAGCTAAATTCATTATCTTGCTCTTTTATATTTGCCCAGTGTGTTTTTGTTTCTTTGTTCTTCTTCTTCTTTTTCCTGTTTTCTTTTGGATAGAGTGGTTTTAGTATTCCATGTGTTAAAGCTCTGTTTCTTAATTTGATTATGGTGATTTTTTTTTTAGTGGTTGCTACAGGGATTAGACTGTGTGTCTTTAACTTACTACAGTTATCACAGGAATCAGAGAGAGGAGTGTGGTCCTGCCATGAGATCCAGACAGGCGCCCGGCGGTTAGCATGGTGTTTGACCCAGCAGCATTCCAGTTTTAGTGTCCGCCCGTTTAAGCTGTTGTTCCACCAACATTTGTTTTGACAGAGAGTGAGACGAGGAATCCACCCTCTTTTCAGATGGTTACCCCGTTGTGACCGCTATTTTATTTCGATCATTTTGAAAGACAACCTTGATTGTGTACCAACTTCCTGCGCCTGTTTGGTTTGATTACCTCGTTTCATTTGCTTCTAGTGATCTTTCTATCCGTGGATTAGTCCCGCCAGCTTAATGATGGCTGCTCGATCGTTCTGATATTGGTTAGATCTAAAAATGCTTGCACAGTCCTTTCAGAATCTGTACCCTCTGGCTTATTCCCATGTAAACCTTAGAATATGGAAGAAAGCTCCGTGAACGTGAACAGGGCCGCACAGAGACTGCACACAGGCGCGGAAGGGAGGACGCACCTTCTGAAGTCCCTGCTGTGCTGCAGGTGGCCTTCCGGAAGCCTCCGTCCTCCACACTCTCCTGCCTGCCCCTCCGAGGCCTCTTCCTCACCAGCTAGGGGCATTATCGCTGCCAAGTACTGTCACCTTGTTGGTGCCAGTTTTCTAGGTTAAAATGTTTTAATTCGTGTTCTGAATTTATCATAGGGGTCTTAGGCGTCTGCTATGCAACACCACTCTTGCCCTCGGAACTAATCGACTACTCAGGAGGCTGAATGTTAGCGATCCAACAATCAATTATTACAGGAAAGCAGATCAGAGACTTTGGTCTTCCGTGTGTGGCCAGGTGGCCTTGCTGGTTCACTTCCAGATTTGAGAGTCATTTATCTTACTGGGTAAGATGGGATCTTGCCTCACCAGGGTCACTGCCCTTCATGTATGGCAGAGGGAAGGCCAGAATGAATGCCCTGGCCCACGTCCACCCTTGCTTGGGTCTCACCTGCTACTGTTTCATTGCCGTGTTGGGTAAGCAAACCCAGGTCCAAGCGAAGGGTTACTAGGCTCCGCCTCCTGACGCCCACGGGACTCGGGTCTTTGATAAACAGGTTGTGTGCTCTGCAAGTGAAGTGGGAGCCTGACGTGCTCCGGTGACCCAGGGTCTGCCTTGTTTTGTCGTGGTGTGCCTACTGACACACGTTGCTTTCTCCGCCGTGAACACCACTCTGCACCTGTCCCCTCTGTGTGCCCATGAACCCTTGTCCATCGGGACGCCTTCTTGACAGCTGCCCTCTGGCTTCTCACCTCCCTTCTCGGGGTTGTGGTCGCCATTCTCTCTGGGGGCCCCATTTCCCTGGTCTGACACCATGTCGTCCTCTCTTGTCCTGTGAAGTTTTTCAGAGCTGGGCTTGTGACCATTGGCTCTTGACCCCAAGGGCCTGCAACATGGCAGGTGCTCAGTGAAGGCTGGTGGGTTGACTAATGAATGACCCCTTGACGCTGTGAGTGCGTTGATATGAGACTTCTTGGCTCATAAGGTATCTTATCCGTTTTGGGACAGGGAGAGGGCGGTAATTCTCTTTGAATCCACGGGCCGTACTCGGTGGGTAGGAGAGGGTTAAAAGGACGGGTGCTCTGCAGCAGGAGGGCGCGAGGCCTGCTTGGATCATAGATGAGTCACCAAACAGGGACACGCCCACAGCAAGAGCGGCCTCTGGGCTTTGATTTCAGGGTGGGGGTCAGGGACTGTTGGCTCCAAGTCAGGCTCTCTGAGACCATGGGTGGACTGGGCGGCCTGTACTGGAATCACCTATGGGGGCTTGTTATGAATCCAGATTCATACTCCACTGGGTAGCCCACCCTGAATCAGGACCTCGTTTCTGCCAGGGGGGGAGAGCGCTCGCTTTCAAGCTCCTTACATGGTTCAGTACAGAGCTGTGTTGACCAGCTGTGGCCTGAGCAGTCCATGCTCTACCAAGGGGCCCAGTTCGGTGTGGACGACTTCATGACGTTCTTACATGTGCGTATCATCTGTGCAGTTATTTACTTAAATGGTCCTTTATTTAAAAAAAAATTTAAGTCAATATACACACTTATTTAAAGAGGAAATCATACTTTTATGCTGAATAGAAAGTAACCAATAGTGTGAAGATAAATGAAAGGGAAACAAATGAATATTGTCAAATTGCAATCACACAATAGTCTGTGGACACTCCTGCCCCAGGGCCCCACACCCCCGTGAGAGAGGCCCGTCCGCTGGTGGCTGGGGAGGCCGTAGGCGTGTCGTACAAAACAGACCTTGTCCTAATTAAAGACATGTTAGGGAACTAAGAGGGAATTACTTGTTCCCCCTTGACCTAATGTTTCTCCTAAGAGCATCTCACATCCAGCCAGCTGGAGGATCCGCCCCCCCCAAAGGGTGCTGATGTGTGTGGGGTCCCGAGAGACTGCCGGGCTGGGGTCCTGCAGTGACGTTCCCAGAAGGACTCGGTGGCCTTTTATCTAAAGTTGGAGGAGAGAGCCAAGTTACAGTGACAGAAGGGGGCCTCAGAGGCCTCCCGTGACCTGTGAGTGTGTTTAGTGGTCCACTCCTCGGGCGTGAGTCCAAAGGCCGGTGAGCTCAATGCAGTAGTCGGGGGTGGGAGGTGTGTCAACGACACCTGAAGCCACCCAGAGCCCCTGGGGGCACAGGGCCCCTCCCTGCAGGTGAGGATGTCGGGAGATCAGTGCACAGGTGGGCGCCTTGTCTTGTGAATCAGGAGGTGGGCCTTTATCCCTGGACCCGGGACCAACCACCAACCAGGGAGGACTTTCACACCTGTCAGTTGACAGCTTCTGGGTCACACCCCCTCTGTCACATTTGACACATTTACTTAGCACATGGAAGGTCCAAGTTCCTGTGCTGGGGGCCGAGAGTAAAACACTGGCCCTCTCCCGGGAGGCCAGCTGCCAGGCGGCTGGGAGGACCACGTGCTGCGGCCTGGAGCCCCACATTGGGAGGAGTAGACACAGAGTTCAGAGGGCCTCTGGAGAGGCTTCCGGCTGCCCTCCAGGCAGGACAGGGAGCCACCCGTCCATCAAACTGGAGGCCCCATTGATTTGGGTGGGGCCGGTAGAGGGCAGCGCTGTTCACAACCAGGCCCCAGATGGGGAGGCCCAGGGGGTATGAAGGAGGTCTGAAGCTGGTGGGGACAGCATGCAGGGCTGTGGAGGGGGGGTTGCCTAGCACCGTCTTTGTGCTGAGAAAGTGGGGCCCAATCGCACACACGGTGCCCCTCGCCACGGCCCAGCCTCTCTTGAGAGCTGGGCCATTGCCTGCCTCTGAGACCAGCTTCATTGGCCTTAAGCTACTGATTTGGACGTACGAGGGGGGGGCGTGTGGGGTCCCAGACAGACAGAGGCTGGCGTGAGCAGTGGAGCATGGCCGGTTAAGAGGATTGGCTTGGACCATGGTGGCTCTGGGCCTGAGGTGACCCTGGCCAGGTGAAGGCCCCGGATTTTAGCCAATCCCCTGCCAGCTGCCAGATGTGTGAGATCTGGGAGGGCATTGGCTTCCCTGAGGCTCACCCCTCATCCCACCCCACCCTCTCACCAGAGAGGGGTAGGTACAACCCATTGCATGTTTTTGAGCTGGATGAGAGAACACGCAGACGGCAGCATGTACCCCTAACGTGCCCGACAATGGGGAGGCATCTGACACAAGACTGTCACTCAGCACACACACTCCTGCATGCAGGTCAGCACACAGAGCCCTCCGGGCAGCGAACAAAGTCGGGCTCCATGGCAGGAGCTCCCTCAGAGGCCGATGACATGGCACAAAGCAAGCCCAGGTGTGGTAGAGCACAGCAGGCAGCTGTCACTCACTGTCCTCAGCCTGAATGCCCCTCCTCTCCCCCTCTGCGCGTCTCCCTTTCTGCGCGTCTCCGCATCTGCCCTCTAGAGCTCCGTGTGAGCGTGATGGGTGTGTGAGTGCGCGTGTGTATGTATGTACATGCACATGTGTGCGTGCATGCGTGTGTGTGTTCCGGTGGTGCTTCCCTCCACATGGCTCTAATTTACACTGATGCTGTCAGGCTAGAAAGCATGAATTGTATTCCTCCCACAGAAAATGGAGGTGACATCTTCTTTGCTCCCCACCTGGTCCCTCGCATGGAAAATAACCCTCCAGAGACACAGGGGGAGCTGGGAGGATGGCAGCGTGTGTGCACGTGTGGACCCTGCTTTCTCGTCGTTTCCATGGGTCCGTTTTCCTCTTGGCCACAGGGAGAGTATTGTGACGTTTACAAGGACCTCGTGGGCCACCCCGTGGTATGTGTCATCTGCTCTCTCACAGCCGGAAGCCATGTCTACAGGCTGGCAGATGGGGGGGGGGGGCATATGGAAAGAATGTTGAGGGGGGCGGATCTATAATTGTGTAGCTTTTTGACACTGAAAACAAAACACTTATCTTTCAAGAACTTTCTGTTTTCATCCAGAAATCTGTGTTAGGGGAAACCATGGAGAAGCACAGACCTGTATACTTGCGGGTGCTGGTGTGTAGGGAGTCACCATGCGACCTTGTTCTACTTCGGAATGGCACACGCCAAGATCTAGACCAGGGGTCCCCAAACTACGGCCCGCGGGCCACGTGCGGCCCCCTGAGGCCGTTTATCCAGCCCCCGCCGCACTTCTGGAAGGGGCACCTCTTTCATTGGTGGTCAGTGAGAGGAGCCTAGTTCCCATTGAAATGCTGGTCAGTTTGTTGATTTAAATTTACTTGTTCTTTATTTTAAATATTGTATTTGTTCCCGTTTTGTTTTTTTACTTTAAAATAAGATATGTGCAGTGTGCATAGGGATTTGTCCATAGTTTTTTTTTTATAGTCCGGCCCTCCAACGGTCTGAGGGACAGTGAACTGGCCCCCTGTGTAAAAAGTCTGGGGACCCCTGATCTAGACCCTATGCAGTGTTCCAGGGCTGGTCTTCCGCGGCTCTTCCAAGGGAAGGAAAGATTCAGAGCCTTCAAGGTGGGACCAAGCCTGAGTGACCACCCTTGATCGTTTCCTTCTAAAGTGGGAGCGTTCGAAGGGAGTCTCCTCTGTGCGTAAGAAATTATGGAAGTGCTTGGCATAGAGTGACCCAACCAGACTTGAGTTCTCGTCCCTTACAACGATGGCGCCCTAACACAGACGTCTCTGGCAGCGGCCCCCTCCTAAATGGAGCTTTCTTTGCCATATTTTAAAAGCAGATGATTCTGATACTGTGGTCCGGCTGCAGACATCATTGGTAGTGCGGCTGGGTTATTATTTGAGAAGTACAAAAGCTCTCTAGGCATCACATCCGTCTATAAGCCATCTGTTGGAAAGATATAAATTCGGTTTTGAAAATAACTGTCAGACTGCTGTTGGCTTTCAATCCGTGCCAAACACGTGCTTCAGTGACGGATGGAGTCGTGTGGACCCCTGAATGCAACTCTTTATTGTGTCGAGAATCAGTCTAACCCGCAGCTGGGTTACACGAGCCTGGGAGATTAAGCGGATCCGGTTACTTCAGAGGTGTCTTCGCAAGTGAGCTTAAAATCTTACCTCCCCCTTCAAAACATGTCACTGGGTTATTTGGTCTCCAATTCTGTGCCATAGAAAATATTGTCATACACCCTGGAGCTGATGGAGAGTGAATACGCCTCAGGCATGCTCGTGTTAACTTCAGATTTTGAAACTAGAACATGCTTCTCTGGATCGGCTGGAATTTTCTGGCTCTGTCAGCCGGGGAGTGTTCGGGGAAGCCTGGGCCCCGGGCTGCCAGAGAAAACAGACTCCCGCTTCAGTCTGGATTTCAGATCAGCGTCAAGTCATGTTTGGTAAGTATGTCCCCATTGTCTCGTGGGACATGCTTATACTAAAAAAAAAAAAAAAAAAAAAAACAGACCCAAACTGGAAGTCCTGTTTTTGTTAAGTCTGGCAGCGCTACCTAGGATCCCGATTTCTTGTTTATGCTCATCAACAGTAGTGGTCCGAGAATATCCCTCTGTGATGAAGGCGTTGTGATTTTGGAAGTCTCTGTGGGGTGGACGTGCCGGAAATGTCTGTTCCAACCGTCCCGTAGAAAAGAAAAACGAATGTTCTATAAGAACAAAGTCTACAAGTGGGCCAGCAGACCACACCTATTGCCGTTCTGATGGGATGCGTACCTTTTTTCCCCTAAGATGCATCCATATCCTCACTTTCTCCCATCTTGGCTGTATGTATCCATGCCGTGCAGGCAGGCCTGGTCTAAGAATCCATCCTCTCCTTCCCCCACTCCTCCATATACCCCTCCTCCACATACCCCCTCCTCCACATACCCCCTCCTCCGCATACCCCCTCCTCCACATGCCCCCTTTTCCACATACCCCCCTGTCCTCCACATACCTCCTTCCTCCATATATATCCCCCTCCACATGACCCTTCCCCAATATACCCCCCTCTCCCACATACCCTCCCTGCACATACCCCCTCCTCCACATACCCCCTCCCCCACATACCTTCCCTGCACATACCCCCTCCTCCACATACCCCCTCCTCCACATACCCCCTCCTCCACATACCCTCTCCTCCACATACCCCTTCCTCCATATATACCCCTCCTCCACATACCCTCTCCTCCACATACCCCCTCCCCCACATACCCTCCCTGCACACACCCCCTCCTGCACATACCCCCTCCTCCACATACCCCCTCCTCCACATACCTCTTCCTCCACATACCCCCTCCTCCACATACCCCCTCCTCCACATACCCCCTCCTCCACATACCCCCCTCCCCCACATACCCCCCTCCCCACATACCCTCCCTGCACACACCACCTCCTCCACATACCCCCCTCCCCCACATACCCTCCCTGCACATACCCCCTCCTCCACATACCCCCTCCTCCACATACCCCCTCCTCCACATACCCCCTCCTCCACATACCTCTTCCTCCACATACCCCCTCCTCCACATACCCTCTCCTCCACATACCCCCTCCCCCACATACCCTCCCTGCACACACCCCCCTCCTCCACATACCCCCCTCCCCCACATACCCTCCCTGCACATACCCCCTCCTCCACATACCCCCTCCTCCACATACACCCTCCTCCACATACCTCTTCCTCCACATACCCCCCTCTTCCACATACCCTCCTCCACATACCCCCTCCCCCACATACCCTCCCTGCACATACCCCCCTCCTCCACATACCCCCCTCCTCCACATACCCCCCTCCCCCACATACCCTCCCTGCACATACCCCCTCCCCCACATACCCTTCCCTCCACATACCCCCCTCCCCCACATACCCTCCCTGCACATACCCCCTCCTCCACATACCCCTTCCTCCACATACCCCCTCCCCCACATACCCTCCCTGCACATACCACCCTCCCCCACATACCCTTCCTCCACATACCCCCCTCCCCCACATACCCTTCCCTCCACATACCCCCTCCCCCACATACCCTCCCTGCACATACCCCCTCCTCCACATACCCCTCCTCCACATACCCCCCTCCCCCACATACCCTCCCTGCACGTACCCCCTCCCCCACATACCCTTCCCTCCACATACGCCCCTCCCCCACATACCCTCCCTGCACATACCCCCCTCCTCCACATACCCCTTCCTCCACATACCCCCCTCCCCCACATACCCTCCCTGCATATACCCCCTCCTCCACATACCCCCTCCTCCACATACCCCCCTCCCCCACATACCCTCCCTGCACATACCCCCCTCCCCCCCATACCCTTCCCTCCACATACCCCCCTCCCCCACATACCCTTCCCTCCACATACCCCCCTCCCCCACATACCCTTCCCTCCACATACCCCCCTCCCCCACATACCCTCCCTGCACATACCCCCTCCTCCACATACCCTTCCCTCCACATACCCCCTCCTCCACATACCCCCCTCCCCCACATACCCTCCCTGCACATACCCCTTCCTCCACATACCCCTTCCTCCACATACCCCCCTCCTCCACATACCCCCTCCTCCACATACCCCCCTCCCCCACATACCCTCCCTGCACATACCCCCTCCTCCACATACCCCCCCCTCCACATACCCGCCTCCACCACATACCCTCCCTGCACATACCCCCTCCTCCACATACCCCTTCCTCCACATACCCCCCTCCTCCACATACCCGCCTCCCCCACATACCCTCCCTGCACATACCCCCTCCTCCACATACCCCTTCCTCCACATACCCCCCTCCTCCACATACCCCCCTCCCCCACATACCCCATCCTCCACATACCCCCTCCTCCACATACCCCCTTCCTCCACATACCCCCCTCCTCCACATACCCTCCCTGCACATACCCCCTCCCTCCACATACCCCTTCCTCCACATACCCCCCCCCCACATACCCCCCTTCCCCACATACCCCCTCCTCCACATACCCCCTCCTCCACATACCTCTTCCTCCACATACCCCCCTCCTCCACGTACCCTCCTCCTCCACATACCCCCCTCCTCCACATACCCCCCTCCTCCACATACCCCCTCCTCCACATACCCCTTCCTCCACATACCCCCCTCCCCCACATACCCTCCCTGCACATACCCCCTCCTCCACATACCCCCCTCCTCCACATACCCCCCTCCTCCACATACCCCCCTCCCCCACATACCCCCTCCTCCACATACCCCCTCCTCCACATACCTCTTCCTCCACATACCCCCCTCCTCCACGTACCCTCCTCCTCCACGTACCCCCCTCCTCCACATACCCCCCTCCTCCACATACCCCCTCCTCCACATACCCCCTCCCCCACATACCCTCCCTGCACATACCCCCCTCCCCCACATACCCTTCCCTCCACATACCCCCCTCCCCCACATACCCTTCCCTCCACATGCCCCCCTCCCCCACATACCCCTCCCTGCACATACCCCCTCCTCCACATACCCTCCTCCTCCACATACACCCCTCCCCCACATACCCTCCCTGCACATACCCCCTCCCCCACATACCCCTTCCTCCACATACCCCCCTCCCCCACATACCCTCCCTGCACATACCCCCCTCCTCCACATACCCCTTCCTCCACATACCCCCCTCCTCCACATACCCCCCTCCCCCACATACCCCCTCCTCCACATACCCCCTCCTCCACATACCCCTTCCTCCACATACCCCCTCCTCCACATACCCTCCCTGCACATACCCCCTCCTCCACATACCCCTTCCTCCACATACCCCCCTCCTCCACATACCCCCTTCCCCACATACCCCCTCCTCCACATACCCCCTCCTCCACATACCTCTTCCTCCACATACCCCCCTCCTCCACGTACCCTCCTCCTCCACATACCCCCCTCCTCCACATACCCCCCTCCCCACATACCCCCCTCCTCCACATACCCCCTCCTCCACATACCCCTTCCTCCACATACCCCCCTCCCCCACATACCCTCCCTGCACATACCCCCTCCTCCACATACCCCCCTCCTCCACATACCCCCCTCCTCCACATACCCCCCTCCCCCACATACCCCCTCCTCCACATACCCCCTCCTCCACATACCTCTTCCTCCACATACCCCCTCCTCCACGTACCCTCCTCCTCCACGTACCCTCCTCCTCCACATACCCCCCTCCTCCACATACCCCCTCCTCCACATACCCCCTCCCACATACCCTCCCTGCACATACCCCCCTCCCCCACATACCCTTCCCTCCACATACCCCCTCCCCCACATACCCTTCCCTCCACATGCCCCCCTCCCCCACATACCCTCCCTGCACATACCCCCTCCTCCACATACCCTCCTCCTCCACATACCCCCCTCCCCCACATACCCTCCCTGCACATACCCCCTCCCCCACATACCCCTTCCTCCACATACCCCCCTCCACCACATACCCTCCCTGCACATACCCCCTCCTCCACATACCCCCCTCCTCCACATACCCTCCCTGCACATACCCCCCTCCTCCACATACCCCCTCCTCCACATACCCCCCTCCCCCACATACCCTCCCTGCACATACCCCCCTCCCCCACATACCCTTCCCTCCACATACCCCCCCCCCACATACCCTTCCCTCCACATACCCCCCTCCCCCACATACCCTTCCCTCCACATACCCCCCTCCCCCACATACCCTCCCTGCACATACCCCCTCCTTCACATACCCCCCTCCCCCACATACCCTCCCTGCACATACCCCCTCCTCCACATACCCCTTCCTCCACATACCCCCCTCCTCCACATACCCCCTCCTCCACATACCCCCCCCTCCCCCACATACCCTCCCTGCACATACCCCTTCCTCCACATACCCCTTCCTCCACATACCCCCCTCCTCCACATACCCCCTCCTCCACATACCCCCCCCCCCCCACATACCCTCCCTGCACATACCCTCTCCTCCACATACCCCCCTCCTCCACATACCCGCCTCCCCCACATACCCTCCCTGCACATACCCCCTCCTCCACATACCCCCCCTCCTCCACATACCCCCCTCCTCCACATACCCCCCTCCCCCACATACCTCTTCCACACATACCCCCTCCTCCACATACCTCTTCCTCCACATACCCCCTCCTCCACGTACCCTCCTCCACATACCCCCCTCCTCCACATACCCCCTCCTCCACATACCCCTTCCTCCACATACCCCCCTCCTCCACATACCCTCCCTGCACATACCCCCTCCTCCACATACCCCTTCCTCCACATACCCCCCTCCTCCACATACCCCCCTTCCCCACATACCCCCTCCTCCACATACCCCTCCTCCACATACCTCTTCCTCCACATACCCCCCTCCACCACGTACCCTCCTCCTCCACATACCCCCTCCTCCACATACCCCCTCCTCCACATACCCCCTCCTCCACATACCCCTTCCTCCACATACCCCCCTCCTCCACATACCCTCCCTGCACATACCCCCTCCTCCACATACCCCTTCCCCACATACCCCCCTCCTCCACATACCCCCCTCCCCCACATACCCCCTCCTCCACATACCCCCTCCTCCACATACCTCTTCCTCCACATACCCCCCTCCTCCACGTACCCTCCTCCTCCACGTACCCCCCTCCTCCACATACCCCCCTCCTCCACATAACCCCCTCCTCCACACACCCCCTCCTCCACACACCCCCCTCCTCCACATACCCGCCTCCTCCACATACCCCCCTCCTCCACATACCCGCCTCCTCCACATAACCCCCTCTTCCATATATATCCCCCCTCCAAATACCCCCCTCCTCCACATACCCCTCCTCCACATACTTCTTTCTCCCCATAACCCCCTCCTCCACATAACCCCCTCCTCCACATATCCCCTCCTCCACATACCCCCCTCCTCCACATACCCCCATCCTCCACACCCCCCCTCCTCTACATACCCCCTCCTCTACATACCCCCTCCTCCACATACCCCCCTCCTCCACATACCCCCCTCCTCCACATAACCCCCTCCTCCATATATACCCCTCTCCACATAAGCCCCTCCTCCACATACCCCCTCCTCCACATATCCCCCTCTCCACATACCCCCCCTCCTCCACATACCCCCCTCCTCCACATACCCCCTCCTCCACATACCCCCTCCTCCACATACCCCCCTCCACATTTCTCCCTCCTCCACATACCCCCTCCTCCACATACCCCCCTCCTCCACATACCCCCTCCTCCACATATCCCCTCCTCCACATACCCCCCTCCTCCACATACCCCCTCCTCCACATATCCCCCTCC
Organism: Saccopteryx leptura; assembly: GCF_036850995.1. NCBI lineage: Eukaryota > Metazoa > Chordata > Mammalia > Chiroptera > Emballonuridae > Saccopteryx > Saccopteryx leptura. Next base: position 5,571,247 of record NC_089515.1, read on the forward strand.
TCCACATACCCCCTCCTCCACATACCCCCCTCCTCCACATAACCCCCTCCTCCATATATACCCCCCTCCACATTTCTCCCTCCTCCACATACCCCCCTCCTCCACATACCCCCTCCTCCACATACCCCCTCCTCCACATACCCCCCTCCTCCACATAACCCCCTCCTCCATATATACCCCCCCTCCACATAACCCCCTCCTCCACATACCCCCTCCTCCACATATCCCCTCCTCCACATACCCCCCTCCTCCACATACCCCCTCCTCCACATATCCCCTCCTCCACATACCCCCTCCTCCACATACCCCCCTCCTCCACATAACCCCCTCCTCCATATATACCCCCCTCCACATTTCTCCCTCCTCCACATACCCCCTCCTCCACATACCCCCCTCCTCCACATAACCCCCTCCTCCACACAACCCCCTCCTCCACACACACCCCTTCTCCACATACCCCCTCTTCCACATACCCCCTCCTCCACATACCCCCCTCCTCCACACACACCCCTCCTCCACACCCCCCCTTTCTCCACACACCCCCTCCTCCACACCCCCCCTCCTCTACACACCCCCCTCCTCTACACACACCCCTCCTCCACATACCCCCCTCCTCTACACACCCCCCTCCTCCACATACCCTCCTCCTGCACACAACCCCCTCCTCCATATATACCCCCCTCACTTACATACCTTCCTCTTCCATATATCCCCCTCCTTCACCTACCCCCCTCCTCTACATAACCCCACCTCCAAGTACACCCCCTCCTCCACCTACCCCCCATAGACCCCCCCTGTCCTCCACATATCCCCCCCCATACACACACACACAAGTGAATGGCCCAGTCCCACCTGTTCGAAGCCTGGTATAATTGGCTCCCCTTCCGTGAAGACTTCTTCCTGCTCCTTCTCCCTCAGCAGTGGCTACTTCTGACTGAGCCCCACTGTGTACCGAGTGGGAAGCCCAAGTCACCTCTTTTCATCTCCTCAACCCTCCACCCCAGTCCAGGGGTTACTCCTGTGTACTTCATGGGCGTATTAGGAAGACCCCCTCTTTGGAGAAAGGCAGAGCTTGAATGCGCTTCTGATTGCATGGGACCCTTGAGTGTGCCCCCAACAGCATGGCACCCTGAAAGGCTGTTGGCTGTGACCCCACCACCTGAACGCCACGTCTGAGCAGCAGATGAGAAATCCGCACTGGACATGTGAAGCCACCCTGCGTGCTTAGGGGAGGATTCTGGTTGATTCAGTGTTGTTTGTTTGTTTTTAGAAATAAGCCTGTTTGCTATTATTTACACATAAGGCTTCATATAAATGCATTAGAACAATTAACATATGAGCAAGAGATGTGAAGAAATAATCCCCAAATTATGAAATAAAAACATCTCATAAAAAAATATGGGAAAGCTCAGCTTCAGTGACAAATGCACGCTAAAATAAGGAAATAGGGTATTTTTCTTTACCAAGGGTCAAATAGTCTTTCTTTTTTCTTTATGATGATTGGCTACTGAGCTGTCAATCTGCCAGGGCTCCGGTCATGGCTGAATGAATGGAAGATAGTCACTTTCTGATCTCGCAAAGATTGAGTCCCAGCGAGAAGGCGCCACACACTGAAGAGGGCACGGGCTGGTGGCAGGGAGGGCAGTGCCTGTTTCGTAGACCTGGGGAGCTCTCAAAGGCTTGCTCTCCAATGCTGATCAACTCCTGATGGCTTTGCCTCCCCTGCCACCACTTAGAACACTTCATTTCTTCATGAGAAAAGTGCACTTTGAGTTTTAAGGCAGGTAGAGTGGGTAGACCTGGAACCCCACATGCTTATGGGAAAATGTATTCAGCACGGCCAAACACCACGGGCCGGGGCACACCCTCGCCTGGCGCCCCTTCTGCAGGGACGTGCCTGTCCCCCTTCTCCACCTGCTGGGCTTCCGTGGTAGAAATCCTCTGACTCGGGCAAGATGAGGGTGAAAGTAGGGCAAGCCTGGGGTCATGGCTTCAAGATGGGAACTGAGATGCCGTGAGTGTGGGGGGAGGACTTAGGGGACGCCTGGCCTACCTATGTCCTGATGACCAAAGTCAAGTTAGGCTCTCTGGAAGTGGGTGCTGAGGAGATTTTTCAAACTTTTAATTTTCTAGTTGTTGACTTTGCCCATTGAATTTGAAAGACCCTGACGGGAGACCTAATATCAGGAGTCGAGTAGGATAACCAAAAACACAGAGTTAGCATCCTGAGTTCAGTATAGTTTGAATTCTGTGCCATTTGACAAGTAAGCACCAGGCCTACAGAATGAGCTAGGAGCGTTTTTAATACATAATACATAATTTCAATTAGAAATACTTTTGGTCTTAGTTGCTTTTTTAAAAAAACTGAACAATGTTTTTCGCTATCTTTAAACTCTTGCTTCATCTTACACAGATCAATCCTCTCCTTCCCCTCATCCCCCCAAAAAAAGAAGATTAAAGAAAACTGTCCAGTTTAGAGTCCTTTAAACAATTGCTTCAATAATACCCAGCTTGGTCCCGATCTGCCCCCTTCCCCAGACAGCAGAACTAGCCAAACCCACACTGGCCAGCTAGCGTCTTACCGGAGCTGTGCACTTGTGGACCGAGCGCCATGGCCCTGGTTTAAAATTCACACTAACGACGTGTCATTTTTCTAAATGGTCTTTCGAGTCTCTGTAAAATTTGCACTGATGTCACCCAAGTGCCACCATGGGAGCCCGCTGGCCACACTGGGAGCTTGCTGCATCTTTTCCTCTTTAGCTCCTGGCCACAGACACAGCGTGGCTCAGGGGGACCAACAAGAGGCGGTCCAAGGAGGCAGCGGCCCTGGCCCCTGTGGCAGGTGCACACTCCGGAGCGGGGAAGGAGACATCGTGGGTGTCCATGATGACAGTTCTGGTTACGGCCCCTGTGCTCACTGATCTCGATTTGGCTTTTCAGAAAGGATTTCCTGCCGTGAAGATAACGAGCAGAACGCCTCAGATGAGAATTCTGCTTGACTTGCCAGTTCCTTCTCATTAAAAATAAGTCAAATAGAAGCCTGGCTTATAAATAAGACTCCGTGGGTTTGGTTCTGGGCAGTGACCTGCAGGGGACCATTCATTTATTAAAAATAAATCACCCGTCAGAACCTCCGAGCTGGGGGTTCTCGGCCCCCTCCCCTGTGTCGTTATGGTCACACTCTGTGGAGACCTGTCATTTGTTTGGTAGAATTCATTAAATACTTGTCTGCACACAAGTTTATAGCAGTGAATTTGACAGACAAAAAGCCCCTTAGATTGGGGGTGGGCTGGGGTTGAGGTGATCGAGAATAGCATGAGCAAATAAAACAAGTTCGGATCTTGATAAATGGTATAAAAGGTGTGAACTGGGATGGTAGTCAGGAGGGACACTTCAGGTGGGAGGAAGGGTGTGGACCTAGCGCGGCCCCTCCGAGGTGCGGATACCTGAGCTGCGATGTTGAACGGTCAAGCTGGAGGCATGCAGAGGGTTGAGAGGAGGCTCTTCTCGTGCGGAGGGCATGAGACAGGACACAGCTGTTCGCACTGCGTGAGCAGAAGGGTGGTCAGTGTGGTCACAGCAGAGGGAGCAAGACTGAGCAATCAGGTGATGAGGTCCCAGAATTTGTAGGGCTCGGGAAGGAATTTGAATTTTATTCCGTGTTCTTCCCGGCCAGACCGATTGTCCATTTGGTAGTGTGGCTGCAGCGCTGATCCCAGAATGGGCTGTGTGGGTGGGCCTCCCGGCTTCATGATTTCTTTGACCATGGGTGAATTGCTTAATTTCTCTGTGCCTCAGTTTCCTCACTTATTAAATGGGGGTGGACACCACAGCGTTACTGTGAGGGTTAGAATGGGGTTTGGTGCCTAGCAGGTGTTCAGTCAGTGTTCACCGACCACTGTAGCCTGTAAATAAAATACTTACGGATTAGGTCATCTGTGCTCAGCGTAGTATTCTATATATGAACAGTTCCCACGTCTCCATTTTTCTCCAGCCTTCACACACTCCATTTTTGGATGGAGAAGGTTTCCAACATGAGTCGATTTATTCTGCTTAAAAACCCCTTAATGCCTTCCCAGTGCACTCAGATAAAACCCCCAAACTCTACCTTGGGAGACCCACCCTGCTCCAGGCCTTGTCTCCCCCTGAACTCCTGCTCACACCTCCCTCCGTCCTCTGCTCACCTTTAGTCCAGCCGCACTGCCTTCCTCTCTGTCCTTGGACTCGCGAAGCTCTCCACTGCCTTGGGGCATTTATGTTCATGTTCTGTTGATGTAAAAAAACCCAAAAACCCTGCCCTAGAGTTTTGCTCTTACCCAGTGTCTCTCTCCAGTGAGGTTGGGAGAGGGAGACCCTGCAGATGATAAAGATTCGAGGGGGATTTAGTTAGGAAGTAGGAGAGTTTTTAGAAAACCAAAGAGCCAAAATGAAGCACAAGGCACCCCATCAGAGTTGTCCACAAGGGCAATGACAAAGGGAGGGCTGCATTGGAGAGGTTGCCCAGCCGTGCGCCTTGAGGCGTGGCGGACGGTGGTGGCACCAGCGGGACACACAGGATGGAAAATAATTCTGTTTTCCGAGTGGGGGCTGGGGCCTCTGATTGTTCAACATACTAATCTGAGGTGACGGTGGTAACAAGACATGGAAAAATATCCAGTAGATATTGTAATGTAGACTGTGTTTGTGGGAATTGGCCACATGGAAAAATATTCATTTGGGCAACATCTGCTTAAAAATTAATGAGTTCTCTGGAGGACAGTAAGAGTAGAGAGGGAAGATGGCCAAGAGTTAAGACTTGGGGGGGTATTCAAGTCCCCCCCCAAGGAGGGAGGGAGGCCCAAAGAAAGGGGTACGAGTGGAGAACAGCAAAGCCTGGTTGGAGAAGAGGAAGAAAACAGAATCATCCAGGGCTCCCTCGTTGCACGTATATTTCAGCTCAGGCGGTCAGTGAGGACTTCGGCGCAGCGAGCATGTTAGCGGGCCCTGGGACAGAGCCAGGCCATGCCTGTCGATGCAGGTGACGGCGCTCTCATTGTCGTTTAATTCCATTTAATAAGTTCACCCTAGGGAACGGAATAAACTAGTTACCATTCTTGGCCTTTTGCTGTCAACTTCTAAAAGTTGCTGGGGGTGGGGGATAGAGCTTAATCATCGATCCCATTTTCTTCCTTCTAGCATTTCTTGCAAAGCAAACTTGGAAAAATTCTGAGCCCACCTTTCTGGCCCCCAGAAGTCCTATAGATTCGTTCCGACAGCGTGTCTTTGTCCCTGTTCCAAAGGACAGAGAGAACTAATGCCTTTGAAGTGGAAAGGGCTTGGGTTTGGCCATTATTTCTGGCATTTATCATTGGGCGACATAAGGAATGGCCCGTACAACTCCATCGCTCTGTCTCACCCTCGGTAAAATGGGACTCGGTGCTGGCTTGCTCCGACCAGCAGACAGGTAGAATGATATAAGTTAATGTTGTAAATGATGGTAAATGAGTTTGCTCGCCACAGAACGGGAGACACTGGGGGCACAAAAAGTTATTTTTATGTAGAGTAGAGATGACTGGTGCTTGGGGAATGAAGCCATTTGAAACATTTGTGGGAAGCAAACTTTCTTTGAATTCTGCAATGACACATAAAACATCTTTTCAAAACTGTACTTGTTCTACGGTCCATGATTTATTGTATTGGCTTTTGAGACCCGTCCTCCAGCCTGCCCGAGGCTCTGTAGCTGGGACGCAGGGAAAGCTGGTAGAAGAGTAAAACATTCAGTCAGTTGATGTGTGATCGTGAATTTGGTAGTCTTGATTTGTTTTCTCAAGTTTGTTCTTTAGCCACCATAAGAGCTTATCCATCACAAAAGCTGTACGTGCCAGTTACAGGAAAGTCAGAAATGCATGCAGAGTTAAAGAGAAATGTAATGTTGATGTTGACTTCGATCATCTGGTTGAAATAAGTTTTCCAGATTTTTCCACTGTAAATCTATTCTTGTCAGATTAATTCTTGACATTTTTTTTTTTTAATTCTGAGCTATGTCACAGCTCAGTTGGTTGGAGCATCATCCCGCTACACCAAGGTTGTGGGTTCAATCCCAGGCAGGGCACATATAAGAATCAACCAATAAATGCACAGTTAAACGGAAGAACAAATTCTCTCCCCCACCCTGCTCTCTAAATCAGTATTTTTTCTTCTATTAATTTAAAATCACATCCCTAATTTCCACCCAGGGAGAAATGAGCTGGAAGGGTGACATTGTTATTTGGTAAGAATGTAGACAATGAATGTGAACAAAGAAATATTTGTGTCCTTTCAGGGGCATGGCCACCACATTCCCCTGAAACAAGCTGCTGCTCAGTCAGGTCTGTAAGCATTTCTTTAGCCCTCAGATATTTGGAACCAAGGAAAACATGTTACGAGTACCAGGGTCTTGTTCCCAGTCTCTTTCGCTGCTCAGAAAGGCTACCTCAGCTCTCCCACCCTACGCTAGACTCTGAAAGGACTATCTCGATTCTACGTTCAGTGCCCTGGGTGAACTCTCCTCTCTTACATTTGCCCAGGTGCTAAGAATGATTTCTATTTAGAGGCAGAGCTTCAGGTGTGAGGTTGAAGCTTTGCCTTGACTAGTAATCTTTGTTTTCCCCAGCAGCCCATTGGATGGCATTTGTGGGTGCCCACCTGCACTCACACCCCAGCATTTTCTAATATTGGTAGGTGGTTGGCATTTTCACACCGGGGATGTGGGTTGGCGAGACACACTACGCAGAAGTCTGGGAGCTTGGATTCTGATATCCTAGACTGGTTTCCTGCATTAGCTTCTTGGAAGCCCTTTGACTGCACTGACTGCCTTGATCTTCTCTGTCTCAGTCAGCATGGGGGGGGGGGGGAGACAAGGCGTCCCCATGGTGCAGAGGGCAGAGCGTCGGACCCACACTTGGAGGCAAGACATCAAGGAGGAGTCGGGACTAGAGCGGGGTCTTGTGGCTCCAAGAAATTCATTGTCCACCATCTCAGAGCCCTTAGGTGGGCATCAGGGTGGTCTGGACACCCCTTAGTAAGAGGAGCACGGGCGGTATGGCCAGAGTGGGAGGGAGCAGGACTTGAGCCGGGGGTGACGCACACAAGGGGCATCTGGAGTCACTTTGGGGCCGTGTCTTCATGGCTGGATTTTCCAAGCCCTTCCGAGTCATTGCTGCAAAGATTCTTGCCTGTCCAGTGGGTCTGTAACTTCCTGCTTGCTTGGCCAGCTGTAACTGGGTCCAAAGAAAGATGACAAGCTCAGACGAGGGGACAAGAGCAACAGGCACACGCATACTCCAGGGGAAGCAGAGCTGACTGTTAGAAGAGATAATCGTGTTCAGAACCAAAGCATCCACTCTGAGACTGAGGCTGGCCCTCTTCTCACAACAGCGCGCCACGCCAGAAGTTTCTCCCCAATTCCAGCTCTTTAGATCTTGTATTTAGGCAACTGAGTTTGGTAGATGCCTGCATATCATGAGAAATGAAAACGTATGCAAACTTATCTGTTTTATAAGGTCATATATACATATATATATATATATATATATATATATATATATATATATATATATATATTTCTCTCTCCCCTGGGTTTCCACAGCTTGATTGTTTACATCATTCAAGACCTGCTTTTATGGTTTGTCAACAAGATCACTCCATAAAATACATTCAGATATCTCTCGCAGCTGTATATAATTTATTCTGTCTATCCAAGCAGCACAAATAAAATTTTTATTTGCACCATCTAAAAGAAATACCAGCGTATAAATGCATCAGAATAGCTTGTGAGGGGCAGCCTTCTGACTACAGATGCTGAGGGAGGGATACTGTGCAACCAGTTACGGAGCCAAGAGACGGCCGTCCTGTCCGTGTACACAGATAATAAATACCGGGCTCAGCAAACAGGACAGCGACTCCGTTTCTTTTCGAGGCTGCACAACCTTTTACAAGGGCTGGCACCTTCTAGGTTCCTGGGAATATTTGGAAATAAAGCCTCATGGAAGAAAAAAACCCCTAAAAACCTCCAGCCCCAAAAGGACTTGTTTTGGATTAAAATGCTGGACTCTGTAGGTGGAAAGGGTGGGGACATTTTGCCTTCATGGCAGGAAGTGCGTCTTTCTCAGCCACGAAGGGTCTTAGAGGTCAAAGGTCCGGAGGACCGAGCCTGTCCTTTGCGTTGGGTCTGTGCGGCGGTGTTCAGTCCGATTATCAAGCAGGGGACCCTTAAAGGCCCTCCCTGTTTCTGCAAGGCCCAAGGATGTGGTGTTGCTGCCTCTCCTGCTTCCCACACCCCATCCCCACCCCACCCCCAAGTCCCGCAGGCAGAGGCATCTCGGTGGTTTGACCAGGAGACCTGGAGTTTGTGGTACCAACTCCTTCTCTCTAAGACATCCCGCTTCTCGGTGGAATCTATTCCGTGCAAAGAGTTTTGCTCCAATATCCAAGACTTAGGTCAGAATCTTCCGGGCCTTTGCCCATTGTGGCTGAAACTTCCACAGAACCCATCCTGACCTTCCCGCTGTGGTGGGTGGGTGGGTGGGTGGGATGATGGGGGACTCCCCACTGAGAATCCACCCCCCCCCCGTCCGATATAAGGGGACCTGGGATGATTGGATTTGTGATTGACTAGTCGATTTAATAATTCACTAGTATTGGAACTGCTAGGAGTCGCTTATGGTCACATTGGTTTGTGTATTTAGAGGAAATTTTTTAATGCTTGCGATCACTTTATAAAGTTTTACCTGACTTTTCAAAAGTTTACAGTAACGGCCATGGTAATTCTTGGCACGTGGCCCGGTTCTCATCAACTGAGGGGGAAAGTTCAAACAGATCTCGTTTTTACTCCCTAATGGCCGGTGTCTCAAAGCCTTCTTAATCCAATTCAAAATATCACAGCAGCTCTCTTTTAAGATGAGCTTGCTTAATTACCCTGCCTAGTCAGGCTCTGCGGGAGCCGTGCAGCCTGATCAGAACTCATTTTGTTTCCGTCAATTCCAACACGGGAACCTCACCGAGAGTCCTGAGCTAGGGGCCCGCGTCCCGGCAGAGCTTAGGGAATGATGCCAGTGGGACCAGCTGGCTGGCTGGCATGCTTTGGGCTGCGGTGTGCTGTCCACAGCGGGCCTCCTGGAGCGCTGCCCCATGGTGTGACCAGGGGCAGCCCCCGCTGGCCCCCTCTGCGGACACCTTCTTCCCTTGGCTCTCTCCACAAGGGGCCGGGTGGTTCTCCGCTCCAGGTCTCTGCTTGTGTGCTTCCCACCCCAACAGAACAGAGGTCTCTCTGGGCCAGCCACCAAGGGCCCCTTCCCGGCCACCGGCCCCTCCACCGTCACCAACTCTTTGTTCTGAACCGGGTTCGACTTAGGGAGCTGTTGCTAGGCCAGCGGGACCTCCGCTGCAGCCCTGCGGTGTCAGGGCCCCGGCTCCTCTCCGAGATGCTCTTGTGTGTTTGGGAGCCACTCTTCCTGTGCAAGACTGTGTCCGGTGGGCAGGTGGGCAGCCCAGGACGGAGGGAGCTGAGGGGACCGGCTCTGGTGACGGGAAGCAGTGCTGGCCTGAAGAAGAGAGAGGGCTTTCTGAATGGAAGACGTAGGTCTAGGGTGCCCCTCGGCAGCAAGCAGGTAGTCATGGTTGTTGAATGAGAGAGTGAGAGAGTAAATGAACAAACAAACACGGCTTTGCAGGACCAGGGACCCACAGAGGGTACTGGTAGGGTTGGTACTGGCGCTGGAGGCTGCCCTCCTCCGAAGCCCCCGCTTGGAGCGATGCCGTGTGACCTGGAGCATGCCTTGGAAGGGCGCAAAGTCAAGCCACTGGCGAGGTGCATTTATTCAGGATGTCCCTGCTGCGGGTGCCGCCCCTCTGCGGGCAGGAGAAGGACTTCCAGTGTCTTCCATGCAGATGGCCCACTCTTTCCTTCTCCAGCCACCTGCCCGCCCTCCACCAGTGTCCTCAGATGTCACTGCGGGGAGGCAGCCCCTCCACTTGCACAGCCGGAACCCTCATCATCTCTTGGATGGATACAGGTTCAGCCTGAAGACTCAGCTCATCCCCCTCCTGAGCCTGTGTGTCCCCTCCCCTTGCTCAGCTATGCTCAGGGTCCCTCTCCCTCTCCTCCCCACGTGGCCGAGGATCCAGCTCAGCCCCCCCCCACCCCCCCGCCACTGGCCACAGTCCCAGCTTTGGTTCATCCCAATATCCTTGGTTTTCAACACCTGGAACTTGGAATGCTTTGGGACGGGCTTTGAGAATTTTCCGGAGGGGCCGTGTCAGACAGTCAACACCCGAGTGGCGCGATCCTTTTGTGCCCTGAATGTAACCGCAGACTTCCGCAACGGGAATGATAAAACGGGCGTGGGTTTAAAGGTATTCGGGGGGCTGTAAAATGTCTAGGATTAAAATTTCTATACCATCCGTGCCCAATAAACGGGAACTCCTCAGTAACTTAAAACTGCACCATTATGACTCAGGTCTGAGAATTCTGCGTCCCGGTCAAAGAAATGGGAATACCATGTGAGAGATGCCGCTCTCCCATCCTTTATACCTCGAGGGATGTCCTGTGGTCACAGCAGATAGCTGGAGCATGACCTCATCGGGGAGCAAGCCCAGAGAAATTAACCGTATTTGTTAAGAAAGGGATACACACTCTCCGGCAGAGAAAAAATGTTATACTTTCCATTAGGATTGTTTGTGGAAATTGGGCTCAATGGAACCTGGGCCGGTATGTTAACTGGTTGGACAGACAGGATCCCAAGAAACAAGATCATATAATCATTGATTGAATTACCTACAATTTTTTTTCATATACCAGTCTAGTCAGTCTGAACTGGCAAATTAATTCTGTCTATAGAATCAGTCACTGAAGCACATGAAATTCGCCCCCGAGAGCCCAGAGAGGGGGGAGGGGTTGGTATTGTGTTTAACTGATTCACTGGGGCTTAAGGAAATGGAGTTAGTCTTAATACAGCTGAAGCCTGGAGACATTTAATAGAAAGCTGATCTTAAAGCCAGAGGCGGTTTAAAGTCACTGGAGGCCCAGGGCGCAGAAGAAAATATTGGGCCCTTTAAAAATAAGAGAGAAACAGGGAAAATAAAAATACATGTTAACCATATTTTTAAATAAATAGAAAATATTATGTGCTATTAATGTTAAAATTGCACATATGAGACCAAACTTGATGTCACTAGAAAAAAGTATCAAGTTGGGGTTTTGCGGGGCCCTTCAGAAGTCGGGGCCCAGGGTGTGTGCCTGGTGTGCCCGCTGTTAAATCTGTCTCTGCTTAAAGCAGTAAATCATCAAATCATCATTTTAAAAGTCACTATTTGTGCATTTTTGTTGCTTATAGAAAGACAGAATGTTACACTTTGACTATGAAAATTACCCTGCACCATGCCGTCAGTCTTGAAGGAAAAATCATAGACTTTTAAGTTACAAAGATTTATAGTGAGGTTGACAGAGACGTCATCAGTTTCGCCCTTTACTCTTATTTGATACATTATGGTGTTTGCCTAGCATGCGGCCTCGTCCACATCCGGGTATTTTCACTGTGTCCTAAGCCAAACCCTTCCTGACAAGCATGAACAACGGGCTGTCTTCTTTTTGATGCAGGGGTGACCTTGGGAAGCACCTTAGGCCCTGCCATGCCACAGGCGCAGATGAGGGGCCAGGGAAGAGCTTATGAAGTAGTCCGCGCCTCCCTTCTGAACGGAGACTTCTGGAACCCAGGGCAGAGTGTTGATGCAAAGGTTGGTGTTTTGTTTTGCTTTTTGTTGTTTTTTATTTTTTCCTTGAACTTTTCCATCGCAGACGCTGTGAAATCCCATTTATGGCATAGCATTCATGTTGTTTTGTTCAAGGTTTGTCTATCTTGTAATGCTAACTTGATGCTCCTAGAGTGAAATTTTTATTCTTAGGAAGATGAGATAGAAACCGCTTTTGCTGTCTGTTTCTGTGAGCAGCTCCCGCTTGCATCAGTTGAAACTTACGTTTCAAAGACACACCGGGGATGACATTTCCAGAGACACACCATTTGTGTTTTTCTTGCTTGAGTGCTGGGTGTTTTTCTATATTTATGTCTAGACCATCAGCCTTTTGGTTTTTATCAATGAATTATGGATAAAAAACATTTTGATGAAAACTTAAAAAAAAAGCTTGTCATGAGTTTTAATGCAGCGTTACACTTTGTTTACTCAGACACGATCCATTTGAGTCACCTAGGGTGTAAAGCATAATGTAAAATAACTGCAGTATCATCAGTGATTACGTGAAATATTTCTGTGAGTGTGATCCGCCAAGTCTACGGGACTTTCTAGAATTTCAGAACTTGTTGGGACCCTTGGGAAGCTATAGGACCTATAAAAATATGAGCCCGTCAGAGAGATCACGCAGATGATTTTGTCCTTGGGATTAGACAGAACTCTAGGTTACTTTTCATAATAAAAACAGGTGTTTTGGTTTTTTTGGATTTGGGACTGTGACAGCCCTCTACAGCTTACTGGAAGGGCTGTCATGGGCCACCTGGATGTCAGTAATGATAACATGATTTTGTGGCTTTAATTTGATTGTTTTTTTGAGAGGTTTCCAGTTGAAAGTGGGACATCAGAGGTTTGGTTCAAGGGATCCGAACGCCAAATCTACACTTCTGGGATATCCCTGTTCCATGAATCCTGTTGCTGATTGAATACACAACGTGCATGTCAGTCATGGTGGTCCCGACGTTTCCGGGAAGAAAAACTTCGGGCGTGAGGGACCCTTTCGTCATCCCATGATAGATACAGAAAAAGAGAAGTAAAATGCCTCATAAAGAAAGTACTCAAAGTATTGCTAGGTCCCCATACTAACACAAAAATATTGAACAAGCTGCAGTTTCCTGGGTGACGGAAGCTGTCACGAGGCTTTCCCTGGGGGTAGGATCGCTGGAGTTAGCAATGAAAGCACAGGATGCTCCTTAGCACTTGGATTTCAGAGGAACCAGGCATTTTATTTTTCTTTTTTTGTATAAATAAGTCCCAGACAATATTTGGGGACATATTTAAACAAACAAACAAACAAAATTCACTGTTTATCTAAAATCCAGATTTATTAACTGGTGTTCTATAATTTATCCTGGTATCCCTACCTGGGGTGGGGGGTCAGGGCACCAGCTGGTGTGGGTGGTCCTGTGCCACTAGAATGGGCCACTTCCGGGTGCTCTGGTTTCTGACCCCGGCTTCACCCTTCCGGCCAGCCACCTGTCTTGCTGACGTCGCAAGGCACACCGGAGAAGAAGCACCACGTCGGCTGGCCCACTGGGCAGCCTCATAACTGCAGGCCACTGGCAGCATCTCTGCAGAAAACTAGGAGAAACTGTCCCTGTTTGAGAGCTCTCGCAGCCCCTTCTGGGGTTTCACCCCCAGGACTAGAACCGAGCAGGTAGCAGGCTCATACCCGCAGCACTAAGGTCACTTCAGGTACTGGCATTATTCAAGGGAATGGGAAGCTGGCTGATTTGGGGAATGGCATTTTGTGGTAATGCCACGGGGCTCCTGTGACCAGCATTACGGCGCTATTATTACAATGTGAACCCCTTTGCAGTAGTTAGCCATCAGGACCCTGCATGGATGGACAGGGGTGCATGTGAGTGTCACCATGTCCATGCACGTTTGCCATAATTCTCCATGAAACGGGTGTGTATACCTATTGTGGGACTAGGGATTATGGCCAGTGGTGTATGTGGGTCTTTCCTTGTTAGCAGACATAACAGGGACTGTTTTAACTTTCCGTCACTTGAACGGAATGTCTCTTCAGGTATGTAAAACCCACATGAGGGAATAGCCTCACAGCACAGCTCTGCCTGCTGTGCCTTAGAACAGAGATACCCCTTCCTCCCTCCCCCTCACTCTCCTCCCTCCACTTCGATCCCCCTCCCTCCCCCTCCTTCCCCCTCCCTCCCCCTCCTTCCCCCTCCTTCCCCCTCCCTCTCCTCCCTCCCCTCGATTCCCCTTCCCTCCCCCTCCTTCCCCCTCCCTAACCCTCCCTTTCCTTCCTCCCCCTCGATCCCCCTCAATCCCTCTCAGTGCCCCTCCCTCCCCCTCCCTCTCCCTCTCTCCCCCTCCCTCCCTCTCCTTCTCCCTCATTTCTCCTCCCTCCCCTCCTTCTCCCTCACTCCCCCTCCCTCCCCCTCCCTCTCCCTCTCTCCCCCTCCCTCCCTCTCCTTCTCCCTCATTTCTCCTCCCTCCCCTCCTTCTCCCTCACTCCCCCTCCCTCACCCTTTCTCTCCCTCTCTCCCCCTCCCTCCCTCTCCTTCCGCTTCCCTCCACCTCCTTTCCCTCCTTCCTCCCTTTCCCTCCTTCCCTCTCCCTCCTTCCCCCTTCCTCCCCCTTCCTCCTCCTTCCCCCTCCCTCTCCCTCCCTTTGGCCTGAGATTGAAATATGTGATAGGGTAGTAGGACCTTTACAGATGAAGATTTAAGCCATGGTGGGCACTGACAGTTCAGTTGGAAGGGTAGGGGAATGGGGGGGGCTGTGGCCTTGTCTGTCTGGATCCCTCACAGGAGGCCCTGTGTGTTTTCCCCTCTCGGGCTCACTGTAAGAATGAGATGAAACAGTGGCTGTAAAAAAAATATGTTGGAAACTAAAACACGACTCGATACGTGTAAGGCAACATGGAAAGTTTACAGTGCCTTTAGGGACCGATCTCCACTTTCACGTCTTGCAAAAAAGCCAACCCGGACCCAGGGAAGGCTTGTCAAGGTGTGATTGATCATGAGGTGACCTCAGCTGAGCTCAGCCCTGCAATGCTCCAGGAAACTTCTGATTTCCAGCTTCCCTTATGGAAATGGTACATGAAATAGAAGATAAACAGGCGAATGGATTAGAACCGGAAACCAAAGCTTCCTTAGCCGGCTGCGGGTCTCGGCTATCCAATATCAAGTAGCAGCTAGTTACAGCAGCGGAGGTGCGCTCTACCCCACACTTCCATCTGCTGTGTCTCACAGATGAGAGCCTCAGCCCTGCTCCCTGCCCCCCAGGAGCCACCTGGTCCGCCCCTGCCCCATCAGCCTGCTCTGCGGGCTAGGCACGCCCCCACCCCACACCCCTCGGGAGCAGCTTCCACTCCCAACACTTCGTCACAGCTGCTCTGGCGAGGTCACAGGTGCCCCCATGCCGGTGCATGCCATTCACGCTTTAGCTACTTATCTCGACATCGATTCACTCTCCTTTGAAATTCTCACTTCCTTTGGCTCCTGAGCCTTGTTTCCCCTTGTTTCTCCTCATATGTTTTTAATTATTGGTTTTAGTCCTCACTTGGGCTTCGTCCTTTAACTGTTGGATAAACTGAGTTTCTCCCTGGACCACTTCTGGCGAAGGGCTCTCCCCGGCCATGTCGTTCACCCCCGTGGGCTCACTGTCCACCTCTAGCAGGGAGGAGACGGGGTTCACACCAGTAACCACAGCCACCACGGCCACCACACTCCTGCTCCTGCTCCTGCTGTGTGTGGAGGGCTGCGTCAGGCACATTGCGTCCGCCAGGCTTGCCGTTTGTCTGACTCACGTTGACTTAACATCCACATCACTCACCCGGCCTTGACCCTGGGACTGGCCATGGACCTCTCACGGCTTCAGGCAGCTCCAGCCAAAAGCTCCCAGTTACTGACAAATGCTTTGTGCCCCAAAGTAGATGCAGCCCCCCACCCATGTGTTCCATGTAATTGTCTCTAGAAGATAAGATTGTTGCCCTGGCCAGTTGGCTCAGTGGTAGAGCGTCGGCCTCACATGTGGAAGTCCCTGGTTCGATTCCCGGCCAGGGCACACAGGAGAAGCACCCATCTGCTTCTCCACCCCTCCCCCTCTCCTTCCTCTCTGTCTCTCTCTTCCCCTCCCGCAGCCAAGGCTCCATGGGAGCAAAGTTGGCCCAGGCGCTGAGGATGGCTCCATGGCCTCCACCTCAGGCACCAGAATGGCTCAGGTTACAATAGAGCAACGCCCCGACTGGGCAGAGCATCACTCCCTGGTGGCCGTGCCGGGTGGGATCCCAGTCGGGCGCATGCAGGAGTCTGTCTCTCTGCCTCCATGCTTCTCACTTCAGAAAAATACAAAAAAAATAAAATAAAATTAGAAATTAGAAAAAAATTAGGAAAGATAAGATTGTCATCCCTCATCTGCCCTGAAGTCAGAGGTTGAACCCCCGGCTAGTTCCCAAGGCCCCTTCTCTGGATGGGCCTGTTCTGACCTGCCAGCCACATAGGTCCTCCCCGGGCCTTTGACCTTGGCAGCCACATGCATCTCTGCAGTGTGCAGTCATCCCACGCACAGACTCGGCTCACGCAGACTGAGCCTGTGGACATGGCAAAAACAGATGCTACCGACCCCCCACAGAGATTGGACATCTGTCCTCTGACATCCCCAAGGAGCGTGCTAGATATCACTATACAGCAGGGCCCCAAAACAGGCCAACTCCGCTATGCCCAACCCAAGAAACAGTGTTCTGGAGAGAAGAGGTGGCCATGTTGAACTCGTACAAAAGCAGGAAAACTGAAAGGTATTTGCTAGATGGATTGGGACGCTGCCTTTGGTGTGACTTCCACCGTCTGTGCTGGCTTCAGACCCTAACTCCTCGCGATTCGAGCCCTGCTAACTCCTCGCGACTCGGGCCCTGCTAACTCCTCACGACTCGCCCTGCACGACTCGGGCCTGCTCCTTGGCTCAGATCAGCCTGGGCTGAGTCTCCGTCCGTCACTTTGTGTTTCTGATTCTCCCGGCAGGCATGGCCTTCCCGGGGGTGGTGGCCTCAGCTTTGCACCCTCACCTCTTGCCTGACAGTCCCCCCGAGGCTAGGTCTGGGACACAGGAGAGTCCTGTGGGCCTGGACTCCTGCTTTGGACTCACAATAACCCACACTCCCGGCCATGACGCCCGTGGCCACCCTGCTGGGGAGAGAGCCTAGAGAGGTGAGAGCTGGTACCTCTGTGGCTTTGTCTGGGAACTCGAACATTTCAAGAATCAGTGAGGCTTTGTACAGTGGGAGGAGAAGAGTGCCGAGACGTGAAGAAATGGAGTCCGACTCCCGCACAGACTTCTGCCTTGCTGTGTGGTGTTGGGCAGGTGACTAGCCCTTGCTGGACCTCCATTTCCTCCTCCCTGCCTGACACGGTGCCCTGGGCATGCTCAGTAGACATCAGCCACTCTCCTTTCCCTGAGCTGGTTCTGGGCCTTCCACTCATACTGTGACCAGGCTTCCAACCTCAGCACCCTTGCCATTGGTGCTGGATGGTTCTTTATTGTGTGTGGAGGGGCAGAGGGCTGCGCTGGGCACTGAGGGACATTTAGTGGTATCCCTGCCTGGCCTCTACCCACCAGATGCCAGTAGCACCCTCCCCTCCAGGCATGTCAACTCCAAATGTCCCCTGGGGGAGCAGGGTACAAAATGATCCCAGGTTCAGAACTGCTCCACAAGGAGGAAAGCTAAGATGGGAGAGGAGACTGACAGTAACTGGACCTTCCCTTGACTTTGGATGGAGCTAGACCAGAGGCCAGCAAACCTCTTCTGTATAGAGCTAGACAGGGAGCATCTTCCGCCGCGTGGGCCCCGCGTGCTGGGTGGCAGCTGCCCGGTCTGCCCTCGTGGTGTAGAGGCAGCTGCAGGTCACGCTGCAGTGAATGGGCGTGGCCATGTTCCAGTAAGACTTATTATGGACATTGAAATGTGAATTTAATTTCCACGTGTCACGGAATACAGTGGTCCCTCGTCTGTCGAGGGGGTTAGGTGCCAGAACCCCCTGCAACAGGTGAAAATCTGAGAAGTAGCAACCTTTGTTTTAGTTTATCATTTATATATACATATTTTAAGGCTTTATTTTGATTTCATATTCTTTTAATGTGTTTAATATTTTTATATTCAGTTTTTAGCTTGAACATGCTTATTTTATTGCAAAAATAATTAAAATAATAAATATATAAAAATACCTATATACCGTGAAATCCTGCCCTATAGCGAAAAATCCATGATACAAAATTAGATGTATACAATTTAAAAATCCACCATACGGTGAGACCACGAAAAGTGAATCATGAAATGGCGAGGGATGACTGTATTCTTCTTTTAAAAAAATAAATTAACGGGTGCCCCTGGGTGTGCCCAGCAGCTCTGCAAAGAGGGTACTATTGTGCGCGTTTGCAGGCGAGATGCTCACAGGTTAGAAGGGGAAGTCACAGGACGAGTGACTGAACCCAGGTCCATCAGAATCCGGCCCAGTGATCTCCCCACAGCACCGGCGGCCTCCGGGAAGACTTCTGCCTTTTTTCCTTTGTGCGTCGTCTATCAGGACTGGTTCCCGAGTCCGGACTGCAGAGGCGCTTGCGAGGTTCCAAGGGCAGGTGTGAGGAGCAGCCCTCTGAGAAAGCACGCGTGTTCTTCAAAAGATGTGAGCGGCCTGGCCGGTGGTGGCACAGTGAATAAAGCATCAGCCTGGGACGCTGAGGTCCCAGGTTCAAAACCTCAAGGTCACTGGCTTGAGCACGGGCTCATCCAGCTTGAGTGAGGGGCTGCGGCTTGTGCGTGGGATCACAGACATGACCCCATCATTACTGACTTGAGGCCAAAGGTCACTGGCTTGAAGCCCAAGGTTGCTGGCTTGAGCCAGGGGTCACTGTCTTAGCTGGAACCCCCCTGGTCAAGGCACATATGAGAAAGCAATCAATAAACAACTAAAGTAACACAACTCCAAGTTGGTGCTTCTCATCTCTCTCTCTTCCTGTCTCTCTCTCTCTGTTTTTCAATCAATCAATCAATCAATCAATCAATAGACGTGAGTGCTCCAGCCCACCTCCGTGTTTGGGCCTTTCCTGCTCACACCCAAAGGGCAAAGCACACCAAGGAGCCGTGCTCGGTGCCCCAGTGTCCCCGCCTTGGGAGGGACCCTCAGTCAGGGAAAGCACTGGGACCAGGAACCATGCTCGGTGCCCCAGTGTCCCCGCCTTGGGAGGGGCCCTCAGTCAGGGAAAGCACTGGGACCAGGAACCATGCTCGGTGCCCCAGTGTCCCCGCCTTGGGAGGGGGCCCCTCAATCAGGGAAAGCACTGGGACTAGGAACCATGCTCGGTGCCCCAGTGTCCCCGCCTTGGGAGGGGGCCCTCAGTCAGGGAAAGCACTGGGACCACATATCCATGATGCTCACTGGCAACTCGTGTGTTTTTTGTGACCTCTTAGCAGGGCACTGGTATTATTTAAAAAAGGCTTTTATTGAATCAGCTCACCCCTATGGTTTCTGCAATACCTCCATCCCCACCCCCCAAGTCTCTAGCATCAACATGGAATGGGGTCTTTTAAAAAAAAAAAAAATTATACGAAAGGTACTAGTTTCATCTAGTCAATGTCCTGCCTCCAACCAAAAATTAGCTATTTCTCCAAGGAGCCCAGGTTCATTGAAGAATGGTGTTAGACACCAACATCAGGACCCCAGTGTGCTCACCACTGCCACAGTGATATAGCTGCTTGGTCTCCTTAGCTTCCAGAGAGAGCAAATATATGTCTGTGCTATGCTAGGCTTTAAAGGAACAAATCTTAAATGCTAGAGGCACACCACACCTTTCAACACAATATATTTAATTTTAAACATTGTATTGGAGAAAACAGAGCAGCATGGGCTTTTTAATGGCTATACCTGTATAGGTAAAAAAAAAGAAGAAGAAGAAGAAGAGCTAGTTTCAGTAAACAAAATCAGTTCTTGAAATCAAACCCAATCATTACATTCTCTTCCGTAAAATGTTATTTAAAAAAAAAAATTCCCAACTCTCCTGCATTTGATCGAACTCTGGCTTTGCCTTTGCCCTGAGTCGACCCCTGCCTTGAGGCTGCCTTTCTGACAATTACCTTAAATTAGTATGACTGTTTTCTAAAAGTGGCACACAAGAAGGTCATATTATGTGGGCATCACCATTTTCAACATGCCAGTTTGACTCCGTGAAGGTACCAAGGGTCGGTCTCCTTTTAGCTTGAACCTGCTAACTTTTGGAGCATATAATTTAAAGATGGGGTCATAACCCGAAGCAGAGTTGGTGAGAGCACAGGGCTAACGAGACCAGGGTTACGGATTGTGTCTCCATGATGATTGCCCATTCCCATGTTGGTCATTAGCTCAGCTCAGTTTCTTGACCTTACGTGGCACGTCTTACCCCACCTGGCATCTCACAAGGGACACCTCTGACGTTCTGTGGGTGGATCAGCCCACATTCAGAAACATTACACACACAGGACACCCCATCACTGAGGGATTATCAGGGCTGTATTTGGATAAGGAGGTGACATATTTTACATGGTTCCCAACTTCGGTCACCCATGACCCATATGCAGTTATCATAGCCGAATTATAGAAGCCGCCACACTTCATAGTTTTTGGCACGCTTAATGTACTTACTGATTTTTTTCCCCCTCCAGCACATAAAAGGAATTCAAGTTATGTAAGTGGAGTGTGCTAGATACCTTTTTAAATGCATCTGTCTGTCATTAGCGAAACACATTATACTATTTGAAAACAGTGTTTTAGCCCTTTAACAATTCCTCAGTCTTTTTTCATCCAATAGATTATTTACTGAGTATCTCCCCAGGGTGCGATGTTCAGCCATGAAATCGGGGAGGAGGGGGGGAGGCTCGGGGGAGGGTTCATTTATTCCCAAAGTTGGGCAGTTCAGAACTTGCTCAGCTTCTGAGGCCAGTGGCCGTGCCTAGGGACAAGGCACCAGTCAATGGAATTCTCTCAAAGCGTTTTGAGCGTAACTTTTGAAAGGAAAAAAAAAAACAAACCCAAAACTTACTGATGAAAGATTATCCTGTCTTTGTTTTTTTTTTTAATTAATTTATTTTTTTAAATTTAGTTACAGTTGACATACAATACTATTTATATTAGTTTCAGGTGTACAGCATAGTGATTATAAAACTCAACGAAGTGATCCCGCTTTTCTATTGCATTCTTCCGGTATATTCATTTAGTCAACAAATTAGTTATTGGAAATCCACTGTGTTCCAGGCCCTGTGCTAGGTGCTACAGAGATGTGGCCCCTTTTTTGAAAAATAAAATAAAATAAAAATGCAGAAGAACGGGCAATTTCATTTCGGGACTGCTTTGAAGTTGGCTCCAGCGGAACCCCAGGGAACATCAACTGCTCCGCGCATAACAAACATAAGGAAGAGTTAAGGGCCCACCAGGGGTAGCGAATTCTATCACAGCTCCTTTGAAATCTAGACCCTTTTTTTTTTAATAGTTCAAAACAAGACCGCTGGGGCATATAATCTTCGGCCGTGCCTGTTCAGCTAATAGGAATGTGTTTGCACTGCCAAAGGTTATTGCTGGTTTAAGTGTCTTAAGTGGAATGAATACGTGGGAATACGTCCTATCCCCAGGAGCCGTGGGTCAGCCCCATCGCTGGCGCTGTGTCCCTGCCTCTTTGCTCATCTGGGGCCCGCAGAGCAGACGTTTGCTGTCTTGCAGTTTTATGTCTGGGCTGTGTTGGAGGCACTAGGAATTCCAGCGCTGGGGACCCCTTGCCTCCTGGCCTAGGTCGGGGGAAGCAAGGAGCTTTCTCGAGGTTCATCTCCAGAACTGTCTTCAAGGCGGAGTCCCAGGGCTGGCTTTTTCCAGCCTGCTGTTTCGTTGGCAGGTACCGAGGCTCGTCTGGTTCAGCCCAGCCGCCTTCCTGGGAACGCAGCCACCGCGGGAAACGCCTGTGGCCCGGGCACGGGGCACGCTGCTCGCGTTCCGAGCTCCCAGGACGAGAGTCAAAGCCCGCTGCGTCTCACCCCGTGCCCTTCAGGTGCCCGGACGGGTTGAGAAGGCGCCGTCCGCAGCAGAGACACAGAACCGGTGTTCTGGAGTCAAACCCAGAACGTCCAGTGCGTTGTGGCTGGTTACGAGGGAAGGGAGCCTGGCCGGGTCTGCCTGGCACTGACGAGCCTAAGGAGGGAGGCGCTGGCCGGCCGAGCTGGCGGGTGGGGAAATGAGTTGGAGACACTTGAAAGATCTTCTCCTATAAAATAAATGTCCAGAAGCTATGGAAATGGACGTCTTTAGTTAAATAAACACTCTCAAAGACAAAACATGTGTATTTTTTTTTTCACTGAAACCATACCAGTTACAACTGCCCATCCTTTCGGATTCCAAGAATCACAACGCACACGGAGCTGGCCTTTTAGACTCGTTAACCTTGGAGGCTGCTCCTTTCAAGAAATTCCTACGGCAGCAAACTATTTTATTGGAAGCCGTCAGCCTTAGAATTTCCTTGCTGATGTGTCTGTTTATAAGGTGACCTAGCCAGGAGGAGCGGGGCCAGGGGGTCCGACCCAGCGCTGGAACTTTCTTGCTCTGTGACTTTGGCAAGTTACGTGACCTCTCTGAACCTCTGCTTCTCCAATAAAAAAACAAGAACCCCCCGAAGTACTGGTTTCAAGGGGTGGTTGCTACGATTGATAGGATGGTGTTTAAGTGTCCAGCACACAGCAGGGCGCATCATCGGGATGGTTCCTCACACTCCCCGGGCTGTGAAATGCTCTCGGAGAATCTGGTTTTCAAGGGCACATTTGTTACTAGCATCTTTTTTTTTTTTTTTTCTGCATTTCTCCGAAGCTGGAAACGGGGAGGCAGTCAGACAGACTCCCGCATGCGCCTGACCGGGATCCACCCAGCATGCCCACCAGGGGGCGATGCTCTGCCCATCCAGGGCATCGATCTGTCGTGACCAGAGCCATTCTAGCGCCTGGGGCAGAGGCCATGGAGCCATCCCCAGCGCCTGGGCCAACTTTGCTCCAGTGGAGCCTTGGCTGCGGGAGGGGAAGAGAGAGAGAGAGGAAGGAGAGGGAGAGGGGTGGAGAAGCAGATGGGCGCCTCTCCTGTGTGCCCTGGCCGGGAATCGAACCCAGGACTCCTGCACGCCAGGCCGACGCTCTACCGCTGAGCCAACCGGCCAGGGCCTGTTACTAGCATCTTAACGGGTCCCTTCACTCTCTGGCTTCCCAAGTCCATCCTTATTGTTGTGGAAGTCTGACCGTGTCTTAGAACTGCTTCAAGTCCACCAGTGACCCCCCTTTCAGAATGAGACCCAAGACCTTTATGAGGGTTGAGGCACCGATCCCTGGCCTGAGCCCCCTTCTGTCTTCCTCACACCGAGTGTCCCTTGCAACAACTACTTAGGGTCCCCGGAGGCCCATTCCTGCTGCTGTGCTCCACACGGGTTTCCAGAATATTCTTCCCTTCCGAGCCAGGAGCTCCTCCCTCACTGACCACGTTGTGCCTGTGTCTGTCTGGACTCATCGCAGAGGTTACCTTTCTGGCTGGTGTTGTGGACCCAATGTTTGTGCTCCACGCCAAATTCACATGTTGAAGCCCTAACCCCCAGTGTGATCCTATCTGGAGACAGGGCCGTTGGGAGATAATCAGGTCAGGATCAGATTATGATGAGGTCATGAGTGTGGGGCCCACACAATGGGATCAGAGCCTTCAAAGAAGAAACCAGACCTTTCTCTCTGCCACGGGAAGATACAGCAATAAGCTGGCCATCTGCAAGCCAGGGCGAGGGCCCTTACCAAGACCCTCACCATGCTGGGACCCACCTTGGTCTTCCCAGCCTTCAGAACTGATGTTCAAGCCACCCAATCGTTGGTGTTACATTGTAGCAGCCCACCCAGACTGATGGTCGTTTTTTCCTAAACTCCTTCCATTCACATCCCTCGCCAATATTCGGTGGGCTGCCAGGAACCCAGTCCGAACCTCCATTATGGGTCAGCTTACCCAGGACTCAGTCAATACCGTCATCATGGGCCAGGTTTTCTGAGTGCCCGGTCAGTCCCTCCATCGTGGCCTGTGTTACCCACACGTGACAGTTGGCTTTCTTATTGGTCTCGCAGGGGAACTGGGAGATCTTTAAAGTCAGGTATGGCATGGTATTCACCTCGATATCCTCAGGGTCCATCATAGCGCCACATAGAAGGTCCTCGAAAACGTTCGAGTTAATATTTATGTTTACTTTTGAGAGTCCCCAGTTTTTCAATTATTTCATTTCATTGTCTTTGATCTTGGCATTTGTTTTGGCCTAGTGCTTTTTTATTTAGGTTTGATGAATGCCATAAAAAATGAGGCCCTGGCCAGTTGGCTCGGTGGTAGAGTGTCAGCCTGGCGTGCAGGAGTCCCGGGTTCGATTCCCAGCCAGGGCACACAGGAGAAGCGCCCATCTGCTTCTCCTCCCTTCCCCCTCTCCCTCCTCTCTATCTCTCTCTCTTCCCCTCCCGCAGCCAAGGCTCCATTGGAGCAAAGTTGGCCCAGGCGCTGAGGATGGCTCTATGGCCTCTGCCTCAGGCGCTAGAGTGGCTCTGGTTGCAACAGAGTGACGCCCCAGATGGGCAGAGCATCGCCCCCTTGGTGGTCATGCCAGGTGGATCCCAGTTGGGCGCATGTGGGAGTCTGTCTGACTGCCTCCCCGTTTCCAACTTCAGAAAAATACGAAAAAAAAAAAAAAAAAAAAGGAAAATGATTTTCAGAAATAGTTTAACAAACCAAGCATTTTCCTTAGGCAGTTGGACTTTCTTTCTTTCTTCCTTTCTTTCTTTCTTTCTTTCTTTCTTTCTTTCTTTCTTTCTTTCTTTCTTTCTTTCTTTCTTTCTTTCTCTTTCTTTCTTTCTTTCTTTCTTTCTTTCTTTCTTTCTTTCTTTCTTTCACTTATTATTTTTTTATCGAATTTATTGAGGTGACATTGGTTCACAAAACCATACAGATTTCAAGTGTACAGCTCAACACAACACTGTCTGCACGCTGCCTCGTGCGTCCATCGCCCCAAGTCTCTGTCTGTTCCCATGTCCCTCCTCCCGCTCTGCCCACCGCCACCTCGCCCACCCCCTCTCCCTCTGGCTGTTGCTACCCTGTTGTGTGTGTCTATGTGTCATGTATATATGGTTTTCTTTTTCTTTGTTTTTCTTTGTTGTTTTTTTTTTTGCTTAATCCCTCCCTGTATTTTCAAATTATTGAAAATGTTACTGCAACCTGTGAGCTCTTAGGCTAATCTCTTTCCCTAAAAACATATCTGTCATATCTCCTGATTGACTCAGGTGTGTCCCGTTTGTGAGTGGATGGCACTCCCAAAGAGTGTCCGAAATGAGAGGTCGAGTCCTTCAACGGGGGCCCCGTCGACGTGATGCTCTGTGCGGAGCGGAACCACGGCCCGCCCTGGACTCAGCCTGGCCCTGCCTCTCTGCGTGAGAGCTCTCTCAGGCCACATCCTGCCCACACCACCCTCAGCTGGTTTCTGCGGAGCCACACCTGGGACATCTGGTCTCCTCTCCTGGAACGAAAAGCGGCTTCCTTTCCCACATTCTCGGGACGTCTGTTCACACCCCTCTCTCCTGGCCCAGTTCCCCTGCACCCTCAGCAACCCTGAACCGGGCCACGGCTGTGCCGTGTCCACCGGCCCCTCTGTGTGAAGCCGTCCAGGACGAAGCCTGCGAACTCCTCTTCCAGCCCTGGCTTCTCCTTGCATCCTGGCTTCTCCTTTCGTCCCACTTCTCCTCACGTCCGGGCTTCTCCATGTGCTCCCGGCTTCTCCTCGCATCCTGGCTTCTCCTTTCGTCCCACTTCTCCTCGGCTTCTCCTCACGTCCCTGGCTTCTCCTCGCATCCCTGGCTTCTCCTCGCATCCCCGCTTTTCCTCATGTCCCGGCTTCTCCTCATGTTCGGGCTTCTCCTTGTGCTCCCGGCTTCTCCTCACATCCCCGGCTTCTCCTCGCGCCCCCAGCTTCTCTCCTCGCGCTCCCGGCTTCTCCTCGCGTCCCAGCTTCTCCTCATGTTCGGGCTTCTCCTCGTGCTCCCAGCTTCTCCTCGTGCTCCCAGCTTCTCCTCATGTTCGGGCTTCTCCTTGTGCTCCTGGCTTCTCCTCACATCCCCGTCTTCTCCTCGCGTCCCAGCTTCTCCTCGTGCTCCCAGCTTCTCCTCATGTTCGGGCTTCTCCTTGTGCTCCTGGCTTCTCCTCACATCCCAGCTTCTCCTCGCGCCCCCAGCTTCTCCTCGCATCCCGGCTTCTCCTCGCGCTCCCGGCTTCTCTTCACGTCCCCCGCCTCTTCTCCTAAGGACAGCCCTAGGCACCGACCCATGCGTGCCTGTTTCTGATCTCTGTCCACGAGCCTCTCCACCAACCTTACTATCTCTGGGTGAGCCTCCCTCCCTCTGCCCTAAAGCCCCCTCCTCACGGAAGCCAACTGGTCTGAGCAGGTCCCCACTCTGTGGCTGCTGTCATTATTCTCTGTTTCTCTCACCATCTCACCCTTTACTTGCTTGTACCCTGGTTTTTGTGTCTATGCCCCCCCCAAAAGACTGGATCTTCTGTCCCCAGAGGATGGAGACAGACCTCTTTGGTCACCACTGTCCCCAGAGTCCCTCACAGGAGCTTGTGTAGTAAACACCGATAATCTCTGCTGGGCAGGCAGGCGTCACCTTGAGCAGATGGTGCTGATGGGGCCCCTGTGTTCTCTGCCTCCTCCCTGTTATGTGGTCTCCTGGGGTCTCAGGCCATTCCTTGTAAAATCCTAAGAAGTCCTTCTCTTTCTAGAGTAGCAGTTAGCATATTTTGCATTTTCTAAGGTGATTTTTTTTTAAGCTGGTTCTGTTTATCATCTGATAAACTGCTGCTCAGTGGAATGATCTTCGCCCTTCCGACGCCACCCTCCCACCCCCACCCCCCCATTCAGCCAGGGTTGGTCTGTGTCACCCGTAAAATAAGGCAGAAGGGACAGCATGTAACCTTCCCGTTTTCCCCTTGGTCTCCTGGATCAGTCCCTTTGGAGGAAGCCGGCTGTCGGGCCAGGAAACTGGGTAAGCTGCCCCATGGAGGGAGCCCCGTGGGGAGCGGTGACCTCCCCGTCCAGGCAATGTCAGGCGCCCCCGCGTCCGCGTCATCCAGTCCCCGTCAAGCCCTCTGGTGCCTGCAGCCCCACTGACGTCTGTAAGCAAAGCAGCTACAATCCTGTCTGCAGCGGAGCAGATGCCTCCGCGTCCCAAAGGGAAGGCACTCACCTTGAAGGGAGGCAGGTGAGTCAGCAGGTGTGGACAACGTGAAGGAAAAGAGAGACATCCAGTCTGAAGACCGGACCGAGCGGCACGCCAGCTCCGCAGCGCCCCTCCCCCTGGCCGTGGGCGGGCGCGTGCCCGCGTGTGGCCTGCAAGGAGGGGACATAGTCCACCAGTTTTGGGAAAATAAGTCGTGCTGACCCTGACATGGTCGGTGGGACGGTTGTCTGCTGACAGACAAGAGAGGCTTCATTCCTGAAGGGGGGAAAAGGCTAAGACAATAAACAGAGTGAGTGCTTAAGGAAGCCGATGGCGGTCTCGCTCTCATGTTTGGCTTTGGTTTTTAGGCTTAATGACAAAGAATTGAGAGCGAGAACCTCAGAAGAGGTTTCTGCCTGTTTATACGTCCCTGTTCCTTGAAGGCCCCACCACCCACCACAGGCCCGCCTCCTCCCTGAAGCCTTCCCTGACCACCCAGGCTCCATTGACCCCACCGTCCCCAAACCACCCCCTCCACTGTGTGGTCAGGACCACCCAGCTGCACACAGCATTTCTCCTCCTGTGTGTGTGGAGGAGAGACACAACCCAAGTCCAACCACACTGACCCAGAGGCACGGCCAGCTTCTCACGTCAGGGGCTGTGATTCTCGGGGTGGGGGGACCCAGCTGTCAGAGAGGTGGGGAGCAGGAGTGTCCACGAGGCCCTGCACCACCTCCTCCATCATCCCATGGTCCCCTCTCCCCCGGTGTTGTTCCTGCCCTGGGTCTTCCCTGGCTCTTCTCACGTCTTCTTCTTATGGTCCTGTCTGCCTGGCCCATAGCACCATGAGACTGTTTATAAAATTATTGTGTTTGAGAGTGGGTCCCAGAGGACTAACCGTCCTCCCCCAGCTTCACGTCTAATGTTACCCCTTTCCCGTGACAAGAGCTGAATTCTGTCTGTGTCCAACAAACGTGGGTGGAAGGCTGGGGTCGCTTGATAAACAGTGTGCCCGAGAAATGCGCTCTCAGACAGACGTGTAGCTCTTGAGTCAAAAGTGTGTCCCGTGCGGCATTGGAATGGGAATTCCAGAGTTAACTAGATGTCATTTTGTTTTTAAGTCTCCTTTCCTAAATCATCGAACTCTAATTGACTGTCTTCTCTATGCCAGACTCTCAGATATAAAATGAATTACATGTAATCCCTGTCCCCCCAGGAGATTTCCAACCACCTAAGTGGAGGAAAGTGTTCCTCGAGCTACAGAACCACACCCAGCCCAGGGAGGCGAGGAGGGCGCCGGACCCAGTGCAGGCAGGGTCGTCATATTTTGTGGGCACAGCATAGTGGAGGCTCCCTGGGCTTTTATCTTGCACTGCACCTCAGTAGACTAGCGCCCCCTATAGGCAGAAACCTTGTCTTTTCTTTAGAAACCACTGCCTGGCCTTACGCTGGGGGAAATGGTTACTAATCTCGTCACAGTGCACAGTTTCCTGTATCGGTTCCTTCTCCCCGAACGGACAGAATTCAGCTCTTGATAATATCACTGAGCACATGGTGCTCTGCCTTAGGGCCTCAAGCTTTTATTTCCTGAGTAAGTTTCATATACTTCCCATTGAAAATGAGACCGGCAACCTCACCGGTGGTTTACAATCGACAGCAGTGTCCTGCTATTTACATTCTTTTGAGTGAACTCCCAGTTTTATGTACCCGCCTTTCTGTTCCCCAGCTCTTCCCCCGGGTGCTTAGGTTGGCCTTGTCACCTGGGACGGGGACGGGGATGTGCCGTGTGACTGAGGCAACCTGGCCCTACCCCGCCTGTGGCAAGGTCAGCACCGTCCTGAAGCCCTTGTCTCTCTCTGGGGTCTTCAGCCTTCTTGGTATTTGTACTCGGTGGTCTCTCTCTCTCTCTCTCTCTCTCTTCCTTCCAGCTGCTGGATTCCTTGACCTCGGGGTTTTCCTTCTCTCCTCCAGCCTCCCTAACCGCTCCACCAGCTCCTCCCCGCCCACGCTCTCGCCCGCCAGCCTCCTACGTGTCTGGGACTCCCCGGGTTCTGTCTGCCACCCCCTTCCCACTGCCGTCTCTCTCGGTCCTCTTGGCACTCACCAAGGCTTCCGCTCCGACCTCTGTCAGCAGGACGGAGTCCTCACCTCCCGCCCTGGGCTCCTGCAAGGCTCATCTCAGGCTGGGTGTGACGTCGTCTCTCTGCTTGCTAGTCCCCAGAAGTGAATTTCTGTGCATCCCCTTGAATTGTCTCCGCACCCGGGACCCAGCTCGCCTTCCAGCCTGGTTTTGGGATGGACGCTGGTGAGAATGAGGATCTGTTGTTGAGAATCACCTAGTGCGCACACTGCCTCTTGGTGAAGGACAGAAATCAAAAGCCTGCTTGTGTTAAGTAGGGATTTTTTTTTTTTTTTTTTAATCACTACACGGAAAAGGCCTGGGCTGTTTCCTGGCTTTAGACATGATAGGATGCAGAGACTCAGTAGGTGTCCTCAGAACCAGTATTTGTTCTCCAAAGCTCTGTTTCCACAGAGGCCCAGACTTCATGGTGGCACAGAGCTGCCAAGGGCTGCCCTCTCACATCTCTCCCTCTGCAGTCCCAGCCGCACATGGTCCCTTTCTCAGCAGTGGACACAAGAGGCCTGGGCTGAGTCTCTGAGGACTGATTTGGGCCGTTTGTCAACATTGGAAGTGATCAGTGTGGTCCAAGGACTAGGCTACGTGGCTGGCCCAGCCTGGGCCATATGGCACAGGGAGGAGGAATCTTCCAGGACTGAGTCAAAGACAGATAATCCCAAGGACTGAGTGGGAGAATGACGACTCCCCCAAAGAGCCCCGGGTGCCAGGACAGTGTGAGGGGACAATGGAAGGCAAGCAGGCAGAAATGACAGATGTCGACTCCATGGAACAAATGCATCTCAGCAGTCATCCGAGGAGCCGCTTCCTGACAGCTGACAATGCGTCGGGCGCGGACTGGTAAGTGATAAGAGTTGACCTCCAGCTATGGGTGTGATATTAAAAGGACTTCTGTGTGTCACAGCTGTTGTGTGCAGTTGCTAACTGTGGGGTGATACTGCTTCTTATCTGAGATGTGATGTTCAGATGTCCTCCACGGCAAAGCACACCAGGCATCGGCCAGGGTGCAGCAAATATTTTTAAACTTCTGGGATATGGTTCAAGGGCATGTCCTCAAATAGAAAACCAGAGTTTGAAAAAAGGTTGTCAGAACCCCTCTTCCTCAAAACTCGAGTTACATTTACACAGGGACCGGGAAGGAGTTTGCTCTGATACTCCCTGTTGAAAATGCTAAGGAAATGAATAGTGAAAGCGAGATTTCTGTGAGGCTGTCTAGAGCCGTAAAGGAAAGGTTTGGGCTGTCGAGAGCTGCTTGGACTCAGCAGTATGAATTTGCAGGTCAGGCCTGCTTGCTTCGGAGGCTGGGATGCCGGTTGGAAAGGCAGAAGGAAGTCTCCCACGCCCTCTTGGTGGTCCGGGGACAAGGACCAGCTAGAGGGATGGGGTTTGCAGCCATCACGCGATTGCCCTCCCCCTCGTGCCAGATTTTAAGTTGATGTGGGTGAGGAGGCTCACAGAGGAGCTTCAGACCTCCAAAGGATAGACCAAACCTCTTCTGCCGCTCTCTCAGGGATGAGAGGGTAGGAAGCCTGCAGAGCCCCAGGACCTGGAGGGTGTCACCCTCAGAACACAGACACTCATCAGAGATGGGCTGAGTCTTACTAAAGGTGCAACCCAGCCCAGTCCCAGCTTGGCTCCTGACCGGCAAGGGCCGTATCCCATCGGCCTGGTCCACCCACAGAAGGAAGGCTGCCCTCCCCACAGTGGGAATTAGCACCTGGAGCTGTAGGGCACTTTCATATACAATGTCTGGCATAAAATAGAAAGACATGCAAAACAAAAAAATTAGACAGGCAGTTGTGACTGACAATCAGGAGACAAAAACAAACAATAAAAGAAGAGTAACAGAGACTCTAGATATTATGATTAGTTGAAAAGGACTTAAAAATAATTAGCATTAGGTAGCTCAGGGGGTTAGAGCATCGTCCCGACATGCCGAGGTTGAGGGTTCAATCCTCAGTCAGGGCACCTACAAGAATCACCAATGATGCATAAATAAGTGGAACAACATGTCAATGTTTCCCTCTCTCTGTCTCTCTTCCTTCCTCTCTCTCTAAAAATCAATTTTAAAAGATAATTAGCATTGGTATAGTAAAAAAAAAAGTTCAAA
Source organism: Saccopteryx leptura (assembly GCF_036850995.1). Taxonomy (NCBI): domain Eukaryota; kingdom Metazoa; phylum Chordata; class Mammalia; order Chiroptera; family Emballonuridae; genus Saccopteryx; species Saccopteryx leptura. Next base: position 5,602,495 of record NC_089515.1, read on the forward strand.
ATGGAAAAAAAGCTGAAAATGGAGAATTTCTGCAGCAGCTTGGAATCTACAAAATAAATCAACTGGACATTCTACAACTGAATGATACAACATCTAAAGTTGAGTTTTCATTTGAAAGTTTAAGAGCATAATGTAAACAGAAGTGAGGAGTAGTGAATCTGAAGGCCGAGAAACAGAGAAATACATGAAACGCACAAGAAATGGAAAGAACATAGCAGAGCATGTGAAACAGAAGTCTAACTCCCATGTAATTGGAACCCCTTAAGTGAAGGAGAGAGGGACTTGGGGAGAAGCGTCACCCTAAGAGAAAGGACCCAGAACGCTTGAAAAGTGATGAGCAGCAGTCCTTCCATTCTTTCAGGGGACTCAGTCGGTTCCAGTCGGGAGGAATACAAAGGCAACCTCATCAAGCTGTGGAAAGTCGAAGTCCAAAAGCAAATCTTTAAAATGTCCAGAAGAAGCAAGACATTCCAAGGAGGAAAACTAAGATGGATAGCTGAGATTTCAATGGACATGCCTGTGCCAGAAGAAATGGGAAGATGCTTTGAAAGGACTGAAAGTAAGCAAAGGAAAAAACAACTGTCCCACCTAGAATTCAAACCCAGTGAAAATATTCTTCAAAAACGAATGAGAGCCCTGGCCGGTTGGCTCAGTGGTAGAGCGTCGGCCTGGCGTGCAGAGGTCCCGGGTTCGATTCCCAGCCAGGGCACACAGGAGAAGTGCCCATCTGCTTCTCCACCCCTCCCCCCTCCTTCCTCTCTGTCTCTCTCTTCCCCTCCCGCAGCCGAGGCTCCATTGGAGCAAAGATGGCCCGGGCACTGGGGATGGCTCCTTGGCCTCTGCCCCAGGCGCTGGAGTGGCTCTGGTCGCGACAGAGCGATGCCCCGGAGGGGCAGAGCATCGCCCCCTGGTGGGCAGAGCGTCGCCCCTGGTGGACGTGCCGGGTGGATCCCGGTCGGGCGCATACGGGAGTCTGTCTGACTATCTCTCCCCGTTTCCAGCTTCAGAAAAATACAAAAAACAAACAAACAAACAAACAAAAAAAACGAATGAGAAATCACAGTGGTTAAGGACAACCGGGAGATGATGGAATTTATATCCGACAGACTGCATCTGAGAGAACTATCAAAGGCTGTTCCTCAGGTCGAAGAAAAAGTATACCAGACAGAAACATAGAACTGCAGGACGCATGAGAAAAATAAACATGTTGGTGAATATCAGAGTATTGACTGTTTAACACAATAATAATGAGATGTTTAAGGATTGCAACATGTGTTGACAAGAAATAGATGACATCAGTAGGACAAAGGGAGAGACAGCTGAACGGTTGTGATATTGTTGCATTGTTCTGAAAGCAGAGCAGGTACTAATGTAAGACACACTTGTAAGCCTAGCATGGATACTTCCATCTCTAGAGGAATCACTAACGGAATAACAACAAAAATGTAAGAAGCTAGTAGGAGAAAATAAAATAATAAAACTGTGGTTTATTATTTTAAAAGGAAAGGACAAATGAAAGAACAAAGCAGCAACAGAACAAGAATCTATGTAGGAGGATGGTAACGATATCAAAATTAAGTGGGGAAAGTTAAAAAACAAAAGATTTTCAGATGGAATTAAGAAACCAAACTTCCTATCTGGGATGTACCAGCAATGTACTATAAATATCAATACATACAGAGAAGTACAGACATTTTTATAGAAATAAGAGAGAAGAATGGAGGAACACGTGCCATGGAAACACTAGTCACAATCAGCCTGACCAGCTGTAATAACGTCAAATAAAGTAGATTTAAGATAAGAATCATAATTAGAAATAAAGAAGGACATCTTATAATGGCAAGGGGGTCAATTAACCTGCCATCATTCTATTTGGAGTCATTTCCCTTTAGTCTTAAAAACTTTCTTTAGAATTTATTCTAAATACATACCATAAAAATTACTAGAACTGAAACCAGAGATAAGCAAAGCAATGTCACAATATTAAAAAAATAACCTTCAAAAAACAGTAAAATGTATCTATTTTAAGTGTACAGTTCAATGAATTTTGAAAAATGTGTACACCCATGAAACCACCACCAAAATTAAGATTATTGACTATTTCCATTATCCCCAAAATTTCCTTGGCAATCAGTCCCTACCATCAACTCTGGCTCTACTATTTTTTTTTTTTTTTGTCTCTATCAGATTACTCTCTTCTAGAAATTCATCTACAACATGGACTCTTACAATATGGACTCTATTGTGCCTCACTTCTTTTGATAAGCGTAATGTTTCTGAGATTCATTTGTGGTGTTGTCATAGTGACCTATTACTGGATATTCCCCTAATTGATGCATTGGCCTGGTGATAGATGTTTGGATTGATTCAGTGGTTATGATTATCCCTCTGTAGACTGTTGTTCGAATATATATACTTTTTTCTGTCTCTTGGCAAAATATTTAGGAGTGAGATTCTTGTTTCAAAGGCTGAGTTCATGTTTAGCTTCCTAAGAAGTTGTCACATTGCTTTCCAAAGGGCTTGTACCATCTTCCTTCCCCACCAGCAAGGTAGATGTGTTCTAGATGCGCCAGCTCTCGCCAGCACTGTGCTCCTCATCCTCCTCATCTCAGCCCTTCTCATGGGTGCACACCAGTAGCTCTCTGTGGTTGTATGTGCACTGATTGGCCATTCAACTATCCTTTCTTCCTGGTAAATATTTGTTGAAAACTTTTTGCCCATTTTTAAAAGGGTTATTTTTACTCTTCTTTGTTGAGCAGTAACTGTTCTCTGTGTATTTCAGATACAAACCCTTTCTATTGCAAATATTTTCCTCCACTCTGTGGCTTAACTTTATATTTTTTTAAGTGATGTCTTTTGATGGGCAGAATTTTTTTGAAGTCCAGTTTGTCCAATGGAATTTCATTTTCTATAGTCTGTCATTTCCCATTCTTCAACATTTAGCCTCTCTGCACTTTTTACATCAAATGTTTCTTACTGACAGCATAGATTTAAGTCTGTCCTATTCACACCGTCTGACCAGCTCCGCCATTAATTTGGAGTGTTTAGCCCATTGGTGTTTGATGTAATTATTGATACGGTTAGCTTTGTTAAAGTGGTTGCTTTTTATTTTCTACTTTCCCATCTATTTTTACGTTTATTTTTTCCTACTTTGTTTTGGATTAATGCAGAGGGTTATTTTTTTTTAAATATTCCATTTTTCTGTACTGTTTGCTCCTTTGTCTGCATTGATTGGCTGATTGTCTGTGTGAGGCTGAGCCTTTGTCAGAGTTTCTCATCTAAAAACCACAGAGTCAGAAAGACGATTTGACTGTGTGTTTTTCTCAGTTCTCCCAAGAACGATACTTCACCAGCATGGCATAAACGCAGAGGAAGGGAGTTCATCCATTCTGCGTGAGGGATGTCTGAAGGCGGTACAGCCCAACCTCCAGAGGAAGCCGGATTGGGCAAGGCTGTGGCTTTTACAATATGCTTCTTCAATGTATTCATCGCCTGCTGTCATATAATATTACAGCATGGTGGGGAATTTCAGAGGCTCCTTCGGCCCAGGATCCTCACCCTTCTGTGAGCCAGCCAGTTTGAGGCGTTCAGGCCACGGCGGTCTCACGGATGGCCTTGCAGTGCATGGGAAGCCGCAGCCACCCCGGATAAGGAGCTCCTCTGTGCACGGCTAGTCTGTCTCGAAGCACGTCTGTAGGGGTGGGGGTGGGGGCAGGATGCAAACATTGCTTCTCCCCTGTTGTACAGAAATAATTTCCTTTCACCATCGTCCCTGGTTTTGCTCAAAGCAGAACCCCTCGCCTCAAAAAGTTCCCAAGAACTGGGAACAGGGCAAGACCTTCTTAATCTTCTTAATCGCCCTGAAGGCACATCTGGAGGAGAAACGCCGTGTGGGAACCCTCTCTCTGTAGGAAGTGCTTCAAGGGCCTCTCTTGGGAAACACCCGGGACCCCTGAACAGGCTGTTCCATGACTCTCTTCAATCAGATGTCCTCGGCCATCTCGCTATCCCCACAATTCACGAGAGACCAATTTAATAAAAAGGAAAAGGACAGTTTTGCTTAGAAGGGCTGGACACACATTTGCACTTTCCTGGGACGGTGACAGCTGCCACCCACCCAGCTGCTGCTGTGTTAGTGCCGTGCACAGGTTAGCACGGGCCTCTGGGATCACAAAAAGGATGGGGCGCACCTGGGTGCTGGGGTTTCACCAGCCGACAGGAGGAGGGGTCTCTCTGTCTCCCAAACAGCCATGGGTCACAGTGTACAGAAGGATACATGAATTTCATGTATGTAAAGATAAATGTTTGGCACAGCAAACATAAAACATCACCAACGCAGCCCCTGCCTCAACTCCCTTATTCCTCCCCGCGGGTCAGTGTGCTGCTGTCCTCCCAGCACCTGGCTCCCCACCTGTCCCTCCTTGGCTTCTCTCTTCTTATGCGCAGCCCCATCCGTTTATCCGGAGTGAGGGCACCCCCTCCTTTGCCCCGCCCCCCTCACAGAGGTCACTCTCAGCATCACAGCCATTGTGCTCAACGAGGAGAAGTTGGACCTCCTGAGTATATCACTGTATCAAGACTAACAGATCCACACAGTTCAGGCCTTTATAATTCTGCAAAGATACATTCTTTGGTAATGGTGTATATAACGTCTTTTGAAAACCTTTTTAGTCCTGGGCGGGTAGCTCGGTTAGGGCATTGTCCCCAAGGTGCTGAGGTGGCTGGTTCGATCCCCAGTCAGGGCACAAACAGGAACAGATCAATGTTCCTGTCTGTCCCTCTTTCTCCCTTCCTCTTTCTAAAATCAATCAATAACTTAAAAAAAATTATTTTAAAGAGCTGGATTCCTGAAAAAAAAATAGTGCAATAATAATAATAACCTTTTTATTTATTTCTAAAAGTTATTTATTTTTCAATGATGATTTACAACTTAGTATAACAGAGGATCTTCCATACTGGGAGATTTCCTTTTTAAAAACAACTGAGTATAAACTGGGGTTAGGACAACTTGGCTTTCCTTTTCAGCTGATAGAGATCATTTCCAACTGTGAGGACCCCTTCCACTGCCCCCGACACTGGGCCTGAGCTCATTCTTACCCGCATGTCCTCATGTGAAGGGGTGAGTTCTTCCCGTCCACAAGCGTCTCTTCCATTGTGATGATTTATTTCTGCTAACACGCATTTATCATTCTCCAACCATCGTAAAAGACCAATCAGTCCCTAAAAAAAAAAAAAAAAATGCTGACTCTCCACTTCCAGTCCAAATCTATGCAATTGCACACACGCACACACGCAGGCACGAGGACACGGCTCCAGAAGTGCCTCTGAGGTCACGGCCACCAGCTGTGCGGGCTGCACCGGCCCGCGTGCAGGAGGGCAGGCCGGAGGCCGGGGGCTTGAGCACGCAGGGCTTGGCACAGAAACAAACGTGGTGAAACGGAATGAACAGTCTGGAATGATAAAAGCGTGGGGGGAGGGGCAAGCGGGGGTGGCAGGGTGAGGAACAGTAAGAGAATTAAGCCAAATGATTATTTGATTTAAGCATCAAAATTGGATGACCCTGAGCAACCCTCCGGAGAGTGAACGCGCTGCAGATGGTCCCTTCTCTGGAGGAATGTCGCAATCCGAGATGAGGCTGGGCTGTCTCTGCGCTCCTTGGACCTGACGGTTTTTCTTAAGTGGCTCAAGCTGTCCCATGGTCCTGATAACATGCCACCCATAAGTGTTTCTTAGAATCGAAAGTGATTAAGCGGTTAGGCCCCGGCCACAGATGGTAAACAAGGATTAAGGAGGCAGCATAGTGAGCCCTGCCTCAAAAGTAGGAAAGACAGAAGAGTGTTTGGCAAGGAGGGACGTTGTTCACTTGGATGGGGGGGGGGGGGGGGAGGGACCAATGTGTTTTCATCTTCTGAGTGTTTTCTTTCTCTGTGGACTCATAACCGTTCCTGCCTTTGCGTGGCTCAGGATTTCATACATACTTCAGGTCTTCGTGCTTGAATCTTCCTGCCAGTGGGTCGCACCCCGCAAGCCTTGATCTCACATAAATACCCAACGCCCCTCCAAAGAGCCCCACTTGTCCTGCCATCCCACCCCCACCCTCACCCCCACCCCCACCCCCATACCCACCCCCACCCCCACCCCTATCCCCATCCCCACACCCACACCCATACCCACCCCCACCCCCACCCCCATACCCACCCCCACACCCACCCCCCTGCCACACCCACACCCACCCCTTCCCTCACCCCTATCCCCATCCCCACACCCACCCCCCTGCCACACCCACCCCCACCCCTTCCCTCACCCCCACCCCCACCCCCACACCCATCCCCACACCCACACCCACACCCACACCCACTCCACATTCCCTTTGCCCCTACCCAAGTGTGTGCACATTTGACTCAGACCCATGAAAGCCCTTCCCTCCCACCAACGTGCTCGTTTTCCTCTCAACGAGACCCGGAGACCCAGCTCTTCCCAGAAATCCTCCCCAGATTAAAGCCTCATGAGTCTGTTTTCCCGTGGGCCATCCCTTCTGGGCCGAGTGGAACTGCACTCATGCTGATGCAGAGCGAATGTCATTCTGTCTTGGCAAGTTCTCCTCCGTTCAAAGGTGGTCTTAGAGAACATGTCTGCGCGTACAAATAAAACGACGAGAAAGGGTGTCGTTTGGAAGCCAGTGGGGTGTGAGTACTTATTAAGTTATAGTGCATCTGGTTAAGCACAGCTCTTCCTGAAGAGAAGTTTAGAACCAGGGCTTCTCAGGTGGGCGATTGTCAACATTTCAGACTGGACAGCTCTTTGCTGGGACCGTGGGTGCAGTCCTGTGCCCTGCAGGGCGTTTAACAGCATCTCTGGTCTGTGCCCACTAGATGCCAGGAGCATCCCTCACCAAGCCATGACAATGAAAAATGTCACACGTGTCCCCCAGGGGCAAAATCACCTTGGGTTGCTAATGACTGATCTCAGCCTACCTGTTGAGACAGTGGCTTGTTTTGGATGTTGGGTTTCACTCAGCAGACCAAACTAAAGAGAGCCGTTGGCAGAAGCCTTTGGGCCCTCTGAGAAGTTGATCTTTTTTCTTTTTTTTTAATCGTGATTTGGTTGTGGAATCTCCGGAACGTGCCCTTCATCTGTGGACGTGTGAAGAGGTTGTATACATGCTCAACCTGTGTGGGCTTTTCCGGCTGGGTTTCAAGGATATTTTCATTTTCTGTTTGGAATTTTGCTCTCCAGGCGGGGCAGTGTTTGTGGTGCTTCCTGTGAATCAGAAGGCGAGGGTCTTGGTTCGTCAGTTCCCCAGTAAACAAAACCGGGGTCTTCCGTTCACTGCAGGAGGAAGCTGAAGCGGCTTCAGTTCTAAAACCACGTCCCGACCGTGCACTACAGAGACATGTGATCGTCGCTGCTCTGTAGAAGTGATTTCTCCCTCCCAGTTTATCTAACTGTAATTCAGATAGATGCGCGGTGATTGCTGGGGCTACGGCCGAGACCTCTTAGCTCAGAGGTGCTGTCTCTGGTCATGGAAGCAGGAAGAGCCCCATGGAGGCATCAGCCTGGGGCCCCCGCCCCCACCCCCACCCCCACTTTGCACCTCAGTGGACCACCAGTGCCGAGGTCCTATCCGGTGGGATGGGGAGCAGGCAGGCAGAGGGAAGGAGCAGCCCTCTTCCTGATTTCCTGGGCCACCTTGGAGCTTTCTCTTTGACCTCGACCCCAGCTCTTGGCCAGGGTCAGAGGAGAGCAGCTGTGTATGACTCAGAGCACGGAATGGTTGGAAATCCCAGTGCGGTTCTCCCCAACTGCAGACCGTGGCGTGCTGACATCTTGAGAAATGGAAGGTCGCACATTTCACAAATTCAAATCGGTTTATCCTACGGAGGCGTAGAGAAGAGGAAAAGGGGTAAAAAAATGGAATAATTTGAGATGATGAAGAGAGTGGCAGTGATGTAGGGATGAGAGAGAGGAAAGGCTCTGTAGTAATGGCAATAAAACATTAGAGAGGGAGAATAATACGGGGAAATTCCAGCCAAGCACTCATATCTGTGTTATTTTTTATTGGGGGTGGGGTCAGAGTTGCTTAGCAAAGAATCCACAGGAAGGAAATAGAGCTGGAGTATATATAGTTCTACCACATAGGAGCCAGATGACCTTGAGCAAATGCTTTAATCTCCCTGACTCTTTTTTTCTTCACCTGTGAAGAGGGTGTCTTTATTTATGTCTGTGGTCCCAGCACCCTGCCCTCCATGCTGGCACATAGTAGGTGTGCAGCAGATGCGTTGTTGAATAAACGAGTGAAAGTGAAGAAATGGGTTTGTCCAGCCTCTCAAATGTCTCTTCTAATAACTGTAGATGCTTTGGGTGGGAAAAGCTCACCTCCAGTTCTGGGTGAATTCTTTGGGTCTCCTTCCTTGCCTGGGTCGTGGTCCCATATTTCTTCATTACTATGGAACACGACATGGCCTTAAAATTGTATTTTGTATATGTTCACATCTTTTCTGGTTGTTTTCTTTCTCCAGTAGGAAGATGAGTCAGAATCACTCAGACTGTCATTGCCAAAGGCGGAACCCCTCCATTCTCGAACCCACAGTTTCATGACTATGTGATATCACCTGGCTCCTGTGTGATATTTCTAACCTATTCTCCGGGGGTGGACATATAGGTGTTTCTGGATGTTTCAGGATGAACTGTACTCAGTGGTTTTCTGCTTAGATCTGTGCGTACTTTTCTGATTATTCCCTGTAGGTGAATTCTTGGGCGTGGAATTGTTGAATCAAAGATGTGTAGACCTTTGAAGAGTATCATCACTGTTTCCAAATTGCTTCATGGAAGGCGGTACCAATTTACGCTTATATCAGCTGGGCATGAAAGCTCCCGTTTCTCGGCATCTCACAAACACCAGAATATCACACTTTAATGAGCCTGGCACGGCCAAAGATAGCTACCAGGTTGGTCAAAAGACTCGCAGATTTAGAAGTTCTCAGTTAGTTGGAATTATGGGTCAAATGTCCTAAGATAAATCAGTTAATAAACTGACAAAGGCTGAAGTTCCATAAAAATAAGTAAGTAGGTCTAGGATGGGGGAATCTGGTACATATAATAGCAGAACGGAGAGCTGGCATCATAGATGACAAGCTAGCACACCCCTGGACTGAATTTATAGACCTTGAAGGTCCAGGTCAGGGTGGATAAGTCCTGTCACTGAACTCTAAATTAGGCAACTCGTATCTGAAATGTGACCACCCTGGTTGCATTGTATGAGCCTGATGGTCTAAGACCAGAAACTTAGAATGGCAACTGGTCTGTAACTGTGCCACATAAAAAAGAGTTGAAGGAACAGGGGTGCACAGCTCCCACAAAAGATGTGTTTTGGAGAGCGAAGGAAGGATGATTTTGCATGACTCTGAAAATGCAGTTCTCTCCAACAGGATATTTAAAAATAAGGAGCAGGCAGATACCTTACAAAGGCTTTTATTTGAAAAGAGAAATGTTTTGGCACCATTTCCTGATGGCCCCCACAAACGGGTGGACGGGAGCCTGCCAGTCTCTCTAGCCACTGCCCTTCACGAAACCTCCCCGCCAGGGCTGTGAATCATGCAGAGCAGACATCGCGTGTAGGTGCGTGACTTACCCGTGGAGTACGTGCGTGTTTCCCTACTATTCAATGCTTCATCACAGTGATTTATATTTTATTGTCACATGAAGGAAGGTTGGGTTGCCTTCTGTCCACTCCACACCCCATGGTTTTATTTTACTTTTGTTTACTTTTCTGTTTGTTTGGGGTTTTGTTTGTTTTTACAAACAGCATCCTTCTGCAATGGGATAACAAAATGTATGGGTGGAATTGGAACGGGATCGTGTAAGTCTTTGTAGCGAGGGACAGTCCCACATTGAGGAGAAATTTATTAACTTTTCTTATTCAGATAACTAGATTGACAGTCTGGATAAGGTTCTCATGAGTGATACTATTTTTTTTCAACAATGCCAGTGGAAAACAGAAATTGTGTGTGTGTGTGTGTGTGTGTGTGTAGTTTTATAATAAAATGTTATGGTTCATACAAAATGGAAACTAGATTGCAATAAGGGGACTGTTTCTGCTGGACTGGAGGGCAGAATGTATTCTGGGAATAAGGAAGTGAGGAATATCATGATACAAAGGGCGAAATCCTTCCTGTCGGTCCCACCAGGCAGGGGCTTCCTACGTGCCAGCCCGTCTAATCATTGATATAAACCAGGCCGTTTAATCCTCCCAGCTGGTATTATTATGATTTACAAGTAAGGAGACGGGGTCTCGGGGAGGCTAACGATCACGAACTCGCAGGGGTAGTAAGTCATGGAGCTTGGATGTGACCCAGGTCTGTGCAATTCTCATTTATTTGGCAGGGAGAAGGGAGGAGGCTGTAATGGAAAAAAAAATGGCTTCTACTTTCAGGGTAAAGGTCCTGATGGATTTAATTGACCACTTCTTATCTCTTCTGCTAAACGGGGTCTTTCCCTTTATAAAGAACAAGCAGAGAAACCTTTCATTTAAACTTGATGACCATGTAACAGTTTTTGTATTTCCTTCAGTGCTCCTTGATGTATGATCCTGTGTCCTATACTAAGGAAAACCCATAGGTATAGAAACAATGTTGTTTATACAAAGTCTCTCCTAGCTGGTAACTCCTCTGAAATCTTTCCAAACAATTACTCTCTTATTCTCTTTGCAATTGTAACCCCTACAAGATTTCCAGCAAGACTTCGGGCATCTCTGTCCGATATTCTATCCCTAGAAAATAATGGGATTTTGGTTTCCATTGATTAAAGATTGTGTTGGTCAGTTATGAATTATTCATGCCCACGTGCTGCATCTGTCAGCTGTCTTGTCTCTTCTTTCTCTGTTTTGCCTTTTGTCAAGTCAACATTGCATGGTTTTGAGGTCCAGTTACATTGATTTTTTTTGTCTGGTTGTAGATCGTTGTGGTAAGGTCATTCATAGGACGCACTCTTTCTTCTCCCCAGCGGCACAGGGAGGAGACCCTGAGTACGCCTGGCCATCCTCCCAAAGGCAAAGCCACGGACAGCCCCAGCGAAGGGAACGAAGGCACTGTGGTGACCATGAACTTGATTTATTGGGTCCACTTGGAGGTGGTTGGTTTCATCCTGGTAGGATTCTATACTTTCCACAATGGCCTCTTAAATGCTAGCCCATTGACACTCTTAGGGTTTAGTTGGCTAAAAATTCACATTTGTGATATTTCAGCCTGGTGCTCAGCAAGGACTAGGTTTTCTATTTTGGTCTGAAAATTGTAGTAAGGGTGAATTTACATACCTAAGTTTGTCACCACAGCGTCAGTAATGAAGTAGCTGGTACGCGCTGTGACATTGGCTGTTTCTAAGCCCACAGCCTCAGAGTTGTAGGTAAGGGACCTGCTGGGTGTATCCGACAGGGTATCTTTACTCACGTGTGGGACCCCACAGAGGTCAGAGCCAGAGGTTTTGAAACCAGGGGGTCTTATAGACAGAAGACAATATTTTCTCTAAGTGTCATTGGATTTGTGACTGGTTGTCATTAGATTATGACTAATCTTTTAACAGGAAGAGGGTCGAAGTCAAGTTTCATTCAGCAAAGTGTACCAATGAAGAAGGCCCTCTTCGTCCCAGAACCAAATCAGGGGGAAACTGCATCCTCAGATGGAAAAGTCCTGTGAGCCCAGTGACGTGGGGGTCCCAAGGTGGCTCTCCAAGAGGTCACTTGAGTTCTTGGCTTACTCTTCCTGAGGGGGGTGGGGGGACAGGGCCAGATCTCTCCACACCTGCAGCCCGCCCATTCTCCTCGGTGCTCCCTTCTCCCCCCTCTGGATAAGCTCCTCCTTGGGCCCCTTTCCCTCTTCCTGTTCTTCCTCTCTCCTGACCCTGAGGCCCAGACACCTCGAGAAATAGCATGACAGGCAAGCCCTGGAGAAAACGGGTGACAGCCATACTCCCATGTCCGTCCGAGGTTGAAGTGTGAGTTCTCAACAACCTCGGCGGGACTTATAGCATGAGATCTCGCTGAGCCATGAGAGCACGTTTAGAATAAAGTCAGCAATCCGCGGTGGTGCTGTTTGTAACAGGAAAATGTGTCCGCCTAGGCTCAGTCAGCCCAGGATGACCTGGCGGGGCTTCTGTGGTCACAGCAGCATGACTTTTCAGAGGGATGATCGTGTTCCGCCGATGTTTATTGCCATGATGCTCTACCCCCGGCCCCTGGTCAGCACGCGAATGGGATATTCCTCCTAGGAGACAGCTTGCATGCAAGCAAACCACAGCTTGAGCTCCTCACAGGCTGTCCTCTGGCAGGCAGTTCTGAAAGGGTAGAGAAAAAAAAATGCTCCATGGAAAAAAAAAACGGAAGAAACAATATTATTAATTTGCAGACATCAAATTCGTGAGACGAATGTACTTTGACTTGGAAACCAAGCTTTCCAGGCAGTAAACACGTGCGTGCTGTTCCACAGCTGCGTCTTGGGAGACGAGGCCAGGCATTCCGAGAAAGCAATGCTCGGTGCCATTCTCCTGATGTTACAATGTCCCTGGTTTTACCAGCAGGCAAATCTTAGGCAGTGCTACCTTTAGAATATTTCAGGTACTCTGTGCTGTGTCTACGGGGTACTTCAGAACCTTCTGTGCCTTCTGTAGCTGCGGTCATACAGGCGTAAGGTCATCATTCCATAGGACACAAATGCAAAGCTCTGTTGCTTTCAGCGCCTCCCCAGGAACAACGGGCCCGTGGCTCATTCAGAAATAGGCTCTCAATTAATGAATGTACAACGATCCTTTCAGAAAATGTGTAACCTTTAAAAACAACAACAAAAAACCTTAGTGGTCATGCCTATTTAGATCTAAATATAAAAAGTATAGGAGCCCTGGCCAGTTGGCTCAGTGGTAGAGCATTGGCCTGGCGTGTGGATGTCCCAGGTTCAACTCCCGGTCAGGGTGCATGGGAGAAGCACCCATCTACTTTTCCAACTCCTTCCTACTCTCACCTCTCTCTCTCTCTCTCTCTCTCTCCTCCCCTCCTGCAGCCATGGCTTAATTAGAGTGAGTTGGCCACAGGCGCTGAGGATGGCTTCATGGCTTCCCCCTCATGCGCTAAAAAATGGCTCCAGTTGCAACGGAGCAAGGGCCAGATGGGCAGAGCATCGCCCCTTAGTGGGTTTGCCAGGTGAATCCTGGTCGGGGCATATGTGGGAGTCTGTCTCTGCCTCCCCTCCTCTCATTGAATTAAAAATAAATAAATAAAATAAAATAGGAGAGTTGCTATTTGGATAAATAGCAACAAGTGATGACAAATGAGATGGTATTTTGTCCCTGCCGTGCTGTGAATGGCAGTTTCACCTGTGCTAGGCTTTCTGTAAGAAACATGTATTTTTATTGCATTCTGCATGATGGCTTCCAAGCAAAGTCCTACCACTGGGACCTCAGAGGACTCTTCCTGGCTGCATCAGGTTTCCATCACGGTGGTTACAAGCCACCCCGACTAAAGTGGCTTAAAACAATACCCGTCTATTACCTCTCCATTCTGAAGGTCAGACGTCCGGGGCTCGGCCGGGTGCTGTGTTTCCAGTCTCGCCAGGTTAAAGTCAAGGTATTGGCAGGGCTGCCTGTTCGGTGGAGGCACTCGGGGGAGGATCTGTTTCTTGCTCGTTGGAGGTGTCGACAGAATTCCACTCTTACGGTTGCAAGGTCCCTGTGTTCTCGGTGGCTGGAAGTTGAAGACCATTCCCAGCTTGCACAGGCCACCATGTCCCGTGGCACATGGCTCCCTTGGTCCATCTTCAGAGTGAGCTAAGTAGGTGAAGTCCTTCTCGGGTCATGCCCGTCTGACCCCAGCAGTGGCAGGGCCTCTGCTCGGAAGGACCCTCCCGTTTGCACTGGGCCCATCCAGATCCTCCAGGGTCACCTTCCTAGCTTCGCCCTTGATCACAGTTACCCTGTTCCTTTTCCCAAGTGAGCTAACGTCTTCACAGGTTCCTGGGATTTGTATGAGAACATCTGTGGGGGCCCATTATCTTGCCAGACACACTGGTAGGTGGGACAACTATTGTTATCCCCGTTCCAGGTGAGTAAACGGAGGTCTAGCGGAGTTAAAGGATGGCCATGGCCCGAGAGGCCACCTCCAGCCAGTCTGGGGACAGCTCCCTCACCTGCGCCCCCTCCCAGCACACAGCCTCCCTCCTGGAAAAACAGCACATCTCCAAGGCGGACTGGGCTCATCCTTTCTTATTTACACTAACGGTTCCTTTGCCATCCGAGGAGGAGGAATTGTTATGCGTTTGCAAACTCCTGACTTAGGACGTCCCTAGAAGCCAGTCAGGGGCTCGGTGACCCTCTCCCACGCTGTCGGAGGTAGTATGACAACATTTCTCACCGAGAGCCCTGTTTCACGGAATGCCGTAGCATTGACACTGGTATTCACCAGGGGCTGGCACCCCGGGTGTGCGGGTGACGGACATGTGGTGCCAGGGCTACGGGTGGTCTCATGAGTTAATTGGGCGCGTGGTTGATGAGGAAGTCCTGTCTCAGCCATTGGCCTGTGTCCTGATGTGCTTGGGCCTTTGGTAGGCAGGCTGCTGCATGGACAGATAAGACTGTCTGTCCTTCCTGCTGAGAGAGATGTCCGAATGCGGAGGGGACAAAGGGCAGCAGAGATCTGAGCACGGGGTGCCAGCACCACCTGGTGGGGTCTGCTGTCAGCTTAGCCCACGGAGGGGCTGATTTCAACAACATGACCTCGCCCTTCGGACCAGCTTCCAGGATACCTTGTCACCAAACAGCCCGGTTCCCAGGCCAGCGTGTCACTCTGCAGTCCAGGGTCCAGTCTCCGAGCCCAGGACAGTTAGGAACCGTTAAGTAGCAGAACGGACTTCCTCAAGTCCCTCCTGACCCGATTCTCTCTTCCGCCCGAGCCTGCCTGTCCCTCCCTGCTGTCCTGGACTATTCACTGTGGATTCACAACAAGACTGACTCGGGGTGGGTGGGGACAGAGCGGAGGCCGGATGCTTCACGTCATTCTAGGTACGAGGGGTTCTCAGAAGGATCCTGTTATTAAGCTGGGGGCATTCCCAGTGGAGAGCTATCATGGATTTCCCCCAACTTTCCCTGTGTTAGCTGGGGGAGGGCTGGGAAAGATAAAAATGGGGTTTCAGTTAAGCTTGAGACTCCTGCCTCGCAGGGTCTTCCCAGCTGCCTTCTGGGAAGCGGTGTGCCTGTCCGTCTCCCAGCCCGACAGCATGCTCTGCTCAGGAGGAAACAGCTCCGCATGTCCGCTCAGAACCGGCATCGCCCTTAGACGGACACGGCACCGGGGCCGTGACCCTGTGGCACACAGATGCCTGGGGAAGCCGGGCACTATTTCACATAAATAAGGGTTTAAGATGCTCCGGCTACAGCTCTGGTCACCTAAAATGAAAATCTAGAAACGGTTGGTGCAACCACTGGTGCAAGGAAGAACCATTAAGTGGCAGAAGGGACTTCCCCAAGTCCCTCCTGGCCTGAACAAGGGATCCTATCAACAGCCACAGGATAAGGAACTTGAACCAAGAGCATCACCCATGTGAAAGGTGATGAGGAAGGCAGGAAAGGGGCTGAAAAATCTGTGTGTGCCTCATGCCACAGAAATACGGTCAGCACCTTATAATGTGTATGTTCCAAAAGGCAGCTTTGACCTAAGGGGTCACGTACGCCATTCTGGACAGTTTAACCGGTGTGTTGCCAAATGCCAATTTTCATCAGGAAAAAGATTACCGATAACTCATGAGTAAATGTTATGGTCATTTGCGTGATCATTTCAAGCCTCCAAGCGAGGGACACCCCATTCTGGTTCTGCATTCATTGCCTTCACCCCTCTCTGTGTTATTCGGCAGTTAAATCAGTTCTGTTCTCTCCCAGTTCCAATGTGCATGTATCTTCCCGGCTGGGAAACTAGCCCACTAATATTAATGTGGTCATCAAGATGGCCTCTACATATCCATAGTAATAAATGACTCCCGCGTACCCCATTAATGCCAGGACTGCAGTCTGAGGCATTTATTTAGTGCAGGAGAGGGACATAGTTATTTCCGAGCCCCTCAGACGCAACATTTTAATGTTGCTCTGCTTGAAAAATTAGATCCCTGGTGGGAGCTTCCAGTATTGACGATTGAGATGCATGACTTTGGCTCAGAATCAACCATTGTCTTTGAAAATGGTGAACCTAGATGTCATGGTGATGGGCGTGAGCTCGGTTCTCGACTACGCATTGTTTGTCCGCTGGTTTGTTTTTTAAAGTAATTTCCTTCTGCTGATCCACCACCACCTTATTCCAACGTCATGGGCTCAGGTTTTCCTAAGTCACTGAAAAATGGCTGTTTTTTTAAGGACGTAGACACAGCAAGGAGATGATGCTGTGTATCATTCATCCATCAGAGAAAGAAAGTAAATAAAAGTCATAAGCCTCCCTGCACTCATGGAAAGCCACGTTTATTGACTGGAGGTATTCTACATCCGTGAGGGGTGAAGTCATTTAAACTCAAGTTTGGGTGAGCTCCCAATTACACAAATTAAAGGAGGGCAGCCAATAGGGATGATGCGAAGAAGAAGAAGAAGGAGAAGGAGAAGGAGAAGGAGAAGGAGAAGGAGAAGGAGAAGGAGAAGGAGAAGGAGAAGGAGAAGGAGAAGGAGAAGGAGAAGGAGAAGGAGAAGGAGAAGGAGAAGGAGAAGGAGAAGGAGAAGGAGAAGGAGAAGGAGAAGGAGAAGAAGAAGAAGAAGAAGAAGAAGAAGAAGAAGAAAGAAGAAGAAGAAACCTAGCTAATCAATCACTTTTAAAACATCTATTTAGGCTCTGGCCGGTTGGCTCAGTGGTAGAGCGTCGGCCTGGCGTGCAGGAGTCCCGGGTTCGATTCCCGGCCAGGGCACACAGGAGAAGCACCCATCTGCTTCTCCACATCCCCCTCTCCTTCCTCTCTGTCTCTCTCTTCCCCTCCCACAGCCAAGGCTCCATTGGAGCAAAGTTGGCCCAGGCACTGAGGATGGCTCTGTGGCCTCTGCCTCAGGCGCTAGAATGGCCCTGGTTGCAACAGAGCAATGCCCCAGATGGGCAGAGCATCACCCCCTGGTGTGTATGCCGGGTGGATCCCGGTCGGGCATATGTGGGAGTCTGTCTGATTGCCTCCCCGTTTCCAACTTCAGAAAGAAAAAAAAATCTATTTATACCTCCAGTTAAGTACGATGTGCTGGGGGACCTCAGAGCAAGCACAGGGCAACTGAGGGTCTGAGTGACAGACCACAGGGCCCGAGTGACAAACCACAGGGCCCCAATCTGCAGACCTGCCTGGGTTAACCTCCTGGGGGAGCCTGCCCACGGTCAGTTCTGGGAGGAACTTACAGGGAAAGAGACCTCACAAGAAACCAAACCTTGATCCTGGACTTACGGCTTCCAGAACTATATGAAAATAAATTTCTGTTGGTTAAGCTACCCAGTGTGTGGCATTTTGTTAGGCCAGCCCAAGCCAACTAAGGGGGCTTCTAGGATTCTGGAAATATTTTGATTTTTTTCCAGCTGGGTGGTAGATACCCTGATGGTTATTTTAGTGTTGTTTTTAAAATGTTGTAAGTACAATTGATATATTTACTCTTTGAGTATATTTTTCCCAATTAGAAAAATAGAATTATGACAGCCAAAACATTTCTGGCTTATTGATGAGCATTTAATTGATTTACTCAGCAAATGCAGTTCTTTGATCATTTGATAAAAGACACAGTTCCATTAGGGTAATCAATATATCATTTTTTAAAGAAAAAGGTTGCTGTATTTAACCAGCACTGGATCAATACCTCCAATGTATAAAAATCAAAAGAAAATGGAATGAATACCTGCTTTTAAATGAAGATATCTAATGCAGTTAGTACTTTTGAATTAAAATAGTTCTCTGTTCTCCTTCTCTATTGATTTCTTCTGTACCATGCAGATCTCAACAAATACAGGTAGAGATCTTTTTGCCTCCCTTGGGGAAATGTATTCATTTCAAGATGTTGACATTGGAATCTTAGAACAGATCCTGTAAGGACTTTATGTGGAATTAGTACAAATGTTCATGTGTAAACTAGCTCAGTTATTGAGGGGGGAGGGATAAATGAATACTGCAAATATTTTACTTTTATTCAAAAACACAATTGTCAGGATTTCTCTTTCGGTTATTCACACAGACATATATAAAATATACCTATATGTACTGGGTTTCTCTTGACATAATAATGTTACATATTTTTGTTCTAATATTTCATTGTAAACAATTAAATCTTGTTTTTCTAAGATATCGTTAATGAGTACAAATTGCAAGCCCTGAAGAGAACATTCTGTTTGTAATGAAATCCAAGTGTCAAAAGGTTCAAGCAAATATAAATAAAAATCCCTGTGACCGACTCAAAAGCAAATATATGTCTTAGAAACATGTTTGCACACTATATTAAAATCAAAAGAAGTGATGTGTTTAATGTTGCATGGGATAGGAATAGTAATATTAATTTTAAAAGTTCAACAAACACTCAGAAATCCATGCAATTCTTATAAGCACCAGATGACATCAAAGTATATATCGATTAAGAAATGTGCCCTTGCCCTGGCCAGAGGGTTCTGTTGATTGGTTAGAGCATTGTCCCACAGTGTAGAGGTTGCCGGTTCAGTCCCTGGTCAGGGCACATACAGGAACAGATTGGTGTTCCTGTCTCTCTGTCTAAAATCACTAAGTGTGGCCTCTTCCGGTCAAGATGGCAGCATCGGTAAACACTGTACTCACACCCTCTCACAATCACATCAGGGTTACAACTAAACTACAGGGCGACCGTCATTCAGAACCGCCTGAACTCTGGCTGAATGGAAGTCCTACACTAGGGAATTAAAGAAGAAGTCACATTAAGACTGTTAGGAGGGGCAGAGAACGCAATGGGCTGGTCCCACACCCACAGATAGCAGTTTAAAATCTGGAGGGACATCTCAGCTGCAGAGCCTCCCCCCCCCCCCCGCCATGAGGAGCAGTGCGGCCCAGCCCCACACCAGACCCTCCAGTGCAGGGTTCCAGTGCTGGGAAGAGAAGTCCTCATACCTTCTGGCCGTAAACACCAGTGAGGACTGTGGCTGAGGAGACAGAGGCTGCTGGCCTCCCAGGCAGCTCCTCTTAAAGGGCCTGCACACAGACTGACTCAGACTTACCCACTCTGAGCTCCAGTGCTGGGGCAGCAGCTTGAAAAGAACCAGGGAGGTATGGGAAGGAACTGGATTGTCGGGCATCAGGGCAAGAGCTGGGGGTGGGGGGAACTTTCTGCCAAACAGAAGTGCTGGCAGAGGCATTGTTCCGTTTCCGAGACCCCCTTCCCCCCACAGAGTTGACAGGCGGGTGCCGTAGCTGAGTCTGCATCAGCCTGGCTTACATCTCCTCCCTTCCCAGGTTCCCGAGACCCTGCCCCACCCACTGTCAGGCCCGACCAAGCCATTTCCAGGGGCTTTTCCGTACAAACAATATGCCTTGGCTCATGCTTCAGACTGTCCTGAAACCTCTCAAGCAAGCCCCTGCTTACCACGTATCCCTTGCTAAGTGACTCTTGAACTGGCACTAGCAGCAGCTGGCCTTAGTAAACAGCGTGGCCTCTCCCAGGCACCTCCAAGCCCAGCACAAGTAGCAGCCATCTGCACATGGCTCTGTAGCTCATGTTGAGTGGCCTCAAGCCGGGCACAGGTGGCAGCTGAGCGTGGCCTGCACCTCCCGGGAGGCCCCAGAGCCAGTGTGCCGAGTGGACAGCTTCAGACCACACCAGATTACAACCCTACCACCTCTAGCAGCAATCCACTCAAGGGGCAGACTCAGTGAGCACCAACCCCCGCTGAAGCAAGTCCTGCCTGTAGGGTCACCTCCTGCACAGCGGCTCCTCCGCTGTGATTGCAGCCGGTCCTCAGAGCTGATTGGCGTGAGGTCCCTGACGCCAACAACAGTCACAGGTCAACTACAACGGGACAGTGCGCACAGCCCACACAGGGACGCACCTGGAGCACCTAGCTCGGGTGACGGAGGAGGCTGTGCCACTGGGCCACCAGGACACCTACGACACAAGGCCACTCTGCCAAGTCTGGGAGACGTTGCGGCTCTACCTCATCCACAGAGAGAAACACAGGGAAGCAGCCAAAAGGCAGACACAGAAATGTGTCCCAAATGAAAGAGCAGGAGAAACCTCCAGAAAAAGAACCAAACAAATGGAAGCCAGCAGTCCACCAGGTACACTTTGTAACCCTGGGGATAAGGATGCCCGAGGGACTTAGTGGGAACTTCAGCAAAGGAGTCATAAGGCTGAGAAAGGACACAGAAACCACGAAAACCAACCGGTCAGAAATGAAGGACACGCTAACCGAAAGGAAGGACACAGTGCACGGAATCCACAGCAGAGTTGCTCAGGCCGAGAATCGAATCCGCGGCCTGGAGTATAAGGAAGCAGAGGACGGGAGAGGGGGTGTCTGCCCACCAGAAGGAAGAGGAGGTTGGGGGAGCCATGTGCCCGGCTCATGAACGCCCTCAGTCACCAGGTGATAACTGAGCTTCTGCTCTTCGTCTGGCCTCTTTACAGACATAACAAACACACGGGCCCACCGAGGAGCACACTGACTCCTTACAAGCGGGAAGGAAGCTCTTCCTTACAGGGAGGAAGAGGACAAGAGACCGGAAGAAAGCCTACCTGGGGCGAGGGGGGCTGTGATGAGTTCGGGGAGCGGGGTGAGACACTGCATCGGGAGGGGTGCACCGGGCAGAGGCACGGCAGGTGCACACGCTCAGAGCCGCAGCCAGCTCGCTGCGTTTGAGGACCCCGAGTGGCCAGCGCGGTTGCAGGACCAGCTGAGCAGTGTGGATGTGGAGGGGGCTAGGGCCAGGCCACCTGGGCACCGGAGGCCACGTTCAAGAGTCGACATGTGATCATCAGTGCCGTGGGGCTGTGAGCATAGGCTCCTTATAGGCAGGAGCGGGTGGATCAGGTTCTGTTTGTAAAGATCTCCCTCAGCCACCACTGGAGTGTGAACGAGCAGGACAGCAGAGTGGACATGGAGGGGCCCGAGTGAGAAGGGCTTGGTGATGACCCAAAGGGAGAGACAGACGGGAGAGGTCCGAGCCAGAGCGGGCGTGGCAATGTGTCACCTGGGCTTGTGTTTTGGAGGGCACGGCAACAGGACCTTCTGATGCAGGGGTCAGGAACCTTTTAGGCTGAGAGAGCCATGAACGCCACATATTTTAAAATGTAATTCCATGAGAGCTACACAACAACCTGTGTATGTTATGCATTATCCAATAAAAATTTGGTGTTGTCCCAGAGGACAGCTGTGATTGGCTCCAGCCACCCACAACCATGAACATGAGTGGTAGGAAATGAATGGATTGTAATACGTGAGAATGTTTTATATTTTTAGTGTTATTATTTTTTTTATTAAAGATTTGTCTGCAAGCCAGATGCAGCCATCAAAAGAGCCACATCTGTCTCGTGAGCCATAGGTTCCCGACCCCTTTTCTGATGGATCAGATGGAGCTGGTGAGGGGAGAGGAGGCTTCAGGAGTCCCTCAGACATGGAAACTGAGGAAGGTGTTGACTGATTGTGGGGGGAAGGGTAGAGTCAAGAAGGGGTATGGGGCCCAATGAAAGGAGGGCAAGGCCAGGAACACAGGCCATGCCAGGGCCTTCCAGGAGGGTGCTGTGCTTTCTGGCCTCGCCCTGGTGCCCTGGTGCCCTGCGTCCTCCCCACCCCCCAACAAATTATTTTTCTCTCCCTTCGTGGCATCTGCTCGTGGAGCAGATTCGACTCTGGGCAAGTCAGAGCGCAGTGTTTTTCAACTGACTTTTCTTGCTTGCCCTGCAGGGTCACCCAGAAGTGCTGCACATTCGAATACACCTGCAAAGCGAGGAGCTGGTCCTAAACCTGCAGAGAAACGGGTGAGTCACCCGGGCCTCCCCTGCTGTGTGGCAGGAGAGATTTAAGGCAAGGCAGCAGAGACGCACGGTGGTTTCTGTCAGTGTTGAGAGAAGCAGGGGCCTCGGACCCGGGTCCATCATCTGGGTCGGAGGTGGAGGCTGGAATGAACTGCAAACAAGGGTCCAGTGAGGGGAACATTTTTTTTTTTAATTTTTTATCACGCTAAAAAAGAACATGACAACTGAGCAGGTTTTCCTCCAAGCTCTTCTTTGAAGAGCCTGAGTTTTGAAGACTCTCATTTCAGCCTCCCCTGTTCTGCTGAAATCACAGCGCCGCCTTCTTCATTGACCTTTGCCGATTCCTGGGTTATAGAAGGAGAAGCAGCTTCAAATGGATAAACATTCCTTTTTTCCCCTGAGAAATACCAAGAGTTTATTTTATCTTTCTGAGTTTGTCTCCAGGGGGTACAACATATTTATCTTTTTATTTAAAAAATTGGCCTCCCCCCCCCTTTTTTTTACATATATAAGTTTCCAGAAAATGGTCTTATATATAATTTTTTTTTTTCTGGAGCGCACAAATATTGCTACATATTTTGTATGCCTTCCCAGTTGAACACTGTCTGCTTCAAGGTATAAGTAAAAAGCAACTCATATTCTTGAAATCCCTCACACTGGGTGGCTGTCCCCATGGGTCCCTCAGAGCTTGGGGACCCTCGCTATGCTGTGTGATTAGGATCAGGAAGAATTGTGCTCTCCTAATAAGCAATCGCATTTGAAGCCGTGAGTCAGGTTCCCAAGTCCGCTTCATTCTCCCTTCCGAAATGACTGTTTTCTATTTCTCACCCAGCAGTGAGTTGCTGGGGTTTCTACTGGTTTTGGTTTTTGTTTTTTGCTGGAACGACAGCTCAGTGAAGTGAGTTCTGCCTGAGATACCTCGTCACAGAACTCTGCTTTCGCACATCTTGCGTGTTCACCCCTCACTGCTGTGTGTCTGTAAGCGGTAAAGTAGGTGGGTTTTTGTTTTTTGTTTTTTGTTTTTGCTTTCCTTGGGGTTTGATGATCTGAAAATAGAGGTTCGGGCGCACGTCTTGGATAATCGGGGAGCTGAGCAGAATTTGTTGCTTTCGGTAGGTGTGTCCCTTAATGTAGCAAGTTGTTTTCACGCTTTCTTTTTGTCATGTGAGAATATTGTGGGACGTTTGCATTTTTGTGACATTGCTGTGGGTCTGTGGTTTTGAAAATATCTCAGTGGACAAAACAAGGTGTTTTTGGAAAAATCAAAAGAAAATAAGGAAATTAGGGTTGCCCCCCTCCCCACCCTGGTGGTGGTGCATTTCCTCAAGGGGCTCTTGGGATTGGCAGTTGGATTTGGGGAGTGTCCTTCCTGTGGTGAGGCTGTTGGGGGAATATGGTAACCAGTGTGAGCAGGACTGATCCAGGCCCCTTGGACCCTGTTACGACGGAAACAGACTTAATAAAACCTTAGGTTGTTTGATTTTACTACGAAAGGAGTACATGTCCAGGTCTATATGGAAAGAAAAAAAAAAAGAACAAACAGCCAAAAAACAAAACAAACAAAAAAACTCTCCTACCAAACACAATCCCAGTTAATATTTTGGTTCATATTTTAAGGCAGATTAGCACCTGCAGGCGGGGAGGCAGCCCAGTGTGCGAGGTCTTCCCTGCAGAGCATTCTACCTAAAGCCTCGTCAGTAGAAGACCGATAAAATAAGTGACGGCTCTTCTTAGTGGACCTGGAAAGTCAGCATGTAATTCGATATCCTGCCTCTTCATGGAGCTTTATAATAGACCCACATTTTTCATATAAAAGTGCACTTCTTAGAACCCGTCTATAGGTTCTCCCGAGTCTATAAAGTGGCTTAATAGCCTCATTCGTGGCTCCCTCGGAAAATGATTTAGCTTTTTTATTCAGGCAGAGAGTCTAACGCACGTGACTATGAGCCAGTGGCCAGTGTGGATAAAAGAGCATTTTAAAAGGTATTTGAATTTGCTCACGTCCGATGCTGGGCCTTTCATGAAATAATCTTGAAATTAGAAAAATTGAAAGCATAACACTCTCTCTTCTGGGTTTATTTCTCTCTCCCCAACCTTACTGTCAGCCTGCGTTTTAGAAAATAGATGAAGGGTGTTGAATATGTTTCTATGATGTTCTATAGCTTTACTTTAATTGTACTACCTTCTACAATGTAGAAATTTCATTCTGATAAAAGCAACATTTTCCTAATTAGAGCATGCCAAGGATACTATTTTAATAATGAATTCCCCAAAATACTTCAACATAAGAATTTTTTTTGGAAAAAAAAAAGGTTGCACTTCTGTTTCCTGTGGACTTCACGTTTGAGACAATAAATATAAAAAAAATCTACAGTTTTATAAATAGAGTGAAACACTCATTTGCTGCTGACAGACACAAAAGGGTAATCAATTATCTCGTACAAAGTAGAATTTTTCCTTTGCCTAGTCTGGGGCCAAATACAGCCAATTAGAGAATTTACCCAAATGAAGGTCCAAGCACCCAAAGTTAGATGTGCCAGGAAGAGTCATTTCTGTGTTTAACAAGCAGCCCAAGAGAGGGGAGCTGGCTAGTACCCTGGGAGGCAGCCTGCTGTGCAAGGCTGTTTACTGCAGAATGTTTTACCTGAAACCACGTCAGGAGAAGACTGATGAAATAAATGATGAGTCAGCTATAAAGCAGAGTAAGACGCAACAATGAAGAGCGATGGTGGAGATCTTTATTATAAACAGCATGTCACATAATTGTTTACATGGCATTAAGTTCTCATTTTTGAATTATGCATGTGTACATCTGTCTCTGAGTCATAATATTAGAAGAGACGTTTGTTGTCTTGATTGTCTTCGTGTTTTCCAGCAAGAAAATATGGCTATTAATAAAATTAGGAGACCTTGCCTGACCAGGCCACGGCGCAGTGGATAGAGCGTCAACCTGGGATGCAGAGGACCCAGGTTCAAAACCCTAAGGTCCCTGGCTTGAGCGTGGCATCATAGGCATGACCTCATCGTCACTGGCTTGAGCCCAAAGGTCACTGGCTTGAGCAAGGGGTCACTTGCTCTGCTGTAGCCCCCCTGGGTCAAGGCACATATGAAAAAGCAGTCGATGAACAACTAAGGAGCCGCAACAAAGAATTGATGCTTCTCATCCTTCTCTCTTCCTACCTGTCTGTCTGTTCCTCTTTCTTTCTCTCTCTTTGTCTCTATGTCTCGCTAAAAAAAAAAAAAAAAAAAAAGAAAGTAAAACTAGGAGACCTTTTTTTTTTTTTTTTCTTTTTTCATTTTTCTGAAGCTTGGAAACAGGGAGAGACAGTCCGACAGACTCCCGCATGCGCCCGACCGGGATCCACCCGGCACGCCCACCAGGGGCGACGCTCTGCCCACCAGGGGGCGATGCTCTGCCCATCCTGGGCGTCGCCATGTTGCGACCAGAGCCACTCCAGCGCCTGGGGCAGAGGCCACAGAGCCATCCCCAGTGCCCGGGCCATCTTTGCTCCAATGGAGCCTTGGCTGCGGGAGGGGAAGAGAGAGACAGAGAGGAAAGCGCGGCGGAGGGGTGGAGAAGCAAATGGGCGCTTCTCCTGTGTGCCCTGGCCGGGAATCGAACCCGGGTCCTCCGCACGCTAGGCCGACGCTCTACCGCTGAGCCAACCGGCCAGGGCTAGGAGACCTTTTTATAAGAAAGGGCAAAAGCTGCTGCAGAAACGGAAAAGTTGCTGAAAAAGAGAACGCTGAAGTGTGTATTACCACTCATCCACAGGAGACGCTGGGCCTTCGTGAGGCCTGGAGCAACTTCAAGGGGCTGAAAATCTCTCCCTGTGGACTTTGGGTCTTTACATACCCTGAAATCTGTCCTGATGAAAACCCTGCTTAGAAACCACAGCCAAAATGAAGGCGGTCTCCACGGGAACCTGGAGCCCCGCGACCAGTCGCGAGCGCTGCTCCTGTGAGCCGCCTTTCCGGAAGCCAGGCGGAGTTTCGGACGCAGTAGCTGTTGCAGGGAACCCGTTCCCTGCCTCCCAGCATCCCTAATTTGTGCAGAGGTCAGACACGGTTCGCTTCAGATCTGTGTTTGCAGAGCCGTAATTGAATGTTTAAGGAAACGTAAGGCTTCCCCAGAGAAGCATTTGTCTGTGCGGAGCCGCGGGGCCACTTTAGAACATCCATAACTCGGTGGGTCCCCGTGGGGGCTCAGGCCCGGCCTCAGACAGGTGCCCTGCACCACGGCGTCTGTGATCACGATGCTTTATTGCGCAGGCCGGGGTACCCAACATCCATTTTTCCAGTGGAGGGTAATTAAACTTGATGGTTGTCGCCCACCCGCCCTCCCTCCGTCCCTCCTCCTCCAAGCTTCCTGCTCTCAAACCCAGCCCAGCACTGATATGGAAGCCGGTTGCCGGGAGGTCTACGGCCCACTGGATATATATTTGGGGCGTCTCTGAGCTGGCACCTTGGCCTTGCCTTTTATCTGGCCTGGAATAATTCCAGATGCCTCTTTGGGGGCAACTCTAATGAAGGGTCACCCCAGCACGGTAAGCAGAGAGGGTGTTTTACATTTGTCATGCGCGGCAGGAACAGGTGGAGAGGCATTTATGTGACAGCATCTCTATCTCTCGGTGGATCGTGATGCGGGATGGGAAATTTGGCAGGGGTGCAGCTAGCACCGGATGGGTGCGTAGTCGGCCGGTAACTACCCAGAAGATGCTCATTTGTGGTTCACGTTGACCCACACCGTGGCACCCAGCTGGGCCAGGGTGGCCTCGCCCTGGCCCACGGTTTTGTCAGCCATCCCCCTGATGACATGCAAGGTGCACCACCGATCACACTTCTTGGCAGTGTAGAACCGAGGAAGATCGCTGTGCTCTCCGTTGGTGGAATCTGTATTATGGAGATTTCAGGAGTTTGGATTATGGGCCAAAACTAACAAGATGAGGTTTAATGGGGATCAGTGTAAAGTCCTGTGCTTGGGTTAACAAAAAAAATAAAATAAACACTGTAAGTTCAGAAGGAAATTTGCTAGTAGTTCTTGTGAATGAGCTCTGTAAACTCTATCTGAGCCCCTGGGGTGAGGCGACCGCTCCAAGGTGACCGCCACCCACATGTGCACAGTGCTCTGTAGGCCCTAGGCTGAGTCATTCTGCTGGTCAGGCCACACTCAGAACCCGGCCCGGTGCTGTTCCAAGCACGGCGTCTGAGAGCTGCCTACTCCGGTTTGCATTCCCTTACCTCGCCCACCAGCCAAAGATGTCCTTACAGTTAGGGCCAGGGTCTTACTTCCCACTCCACCCCTTGCCACAAGGCCAGGCCGGCCACCGTCACTCAATTTGCTCTTCTCAAATGAGAGAATGATGGGACGTGGACCACTGGGACCAAGTCAGCAGTGAGTCAACTAGAAGGTGGTTTGAGAAACTAACCATTTCAGGTGCAACATGGAATACAGTCTGTGCACAGTCGTGCTGAGAGAGTAGAGCTCATGGTACTGTTGGTGATCAAGTGTGAATGGTCCCGTGACATGTTCCCGCGGGTCCAGCAATTAGTTCTTCCCCAAACTGGCTTTGCCGTAACAATGCCCTGCTTCACACTTCCGAAATGAGTGGAGATGAGGCCACGCCCGATCTTCACTTGTATGTCCTGACGCTGTTGGCCAAGCACCTCAGCTCTGGTGAGAGCCAGGAAGGAGTCCCACACCGATCCTGTGGGTACCTGGGGAATGACGGCATTATCCTCACCATCTTGGCATCCTCAGGAATTCGGACTCGGAAATCTCTGAGCATCGGACACTATCCCAGTTCACTTCCACTCTGACAGAAGAGGCTGGCCTGCCTGTTAGGGTCTCTGGCTACGATTTTGCCTGATGACTCCGCTTATGGACTAAAGCCCCTGGTCGGTAAACCGCGGCTCGCGAGCCACACACTCTTCCACAAAACACCACGTGCAGCACTATCTCGATAAAGAATGTACCTACCTATATAGCTTAAGTTTAAAAAATTTGTCTCTCAAAAGAAATTTCAATCGTTGTGCTGTTGATATTTGGCTCTGCTGACTAATGAGTCTGCCATCCGCTGGACTAAACCAATGAGGGAGGAGCCGTGTGGCAGAAACGTTACTGTCTACCTTCCTGGTTCTACCTCCCAGCTTATCTTTATCAACTTCTTTATTAATTCAAACGATGACTAAAAATTAGGCAGTAATACACCAGAGAAATAATTTTCGTATGCACTTCGCCATTTGGTCACAAGCGTTTATTTAATATGAGACGTTCTGGTTGGCGCCACAGACAAAGTGATGAACAAGGCAACGTCCCCACCCTCATGGAGGTCAGTCAGGGAGTCCGACACCACATGGGTCATCACCAAACAGCAACGGATGGCCACGGTGCCGAGAGCGACGGAAGTCAGTGTGCAGCCCAGCGCGGTCCCGGGAAGGAAGCCGTGTAATGAAGCAGCATTTAATTTGTGCACAAGTGGGGATTAGCAGTAAGGGAGGCAGAGGGTGGAGGCTTCCACAGAGAAGGGAGAGCTGCAGAAAGCTCTGGGGGGTGGAGCTTTGGAGCATTTCAGGATCTAAGGTCGCGTGCCAGCCAGCATGGGAGACGGTGAGAGAGGGGGAGGTGGAAGCAGGTCCACGCGAGACCTTCTGCTCCGCGATAGGATCTTGCATATTTTCATAGGGACAGTGGTCTCCCGTGGAAGCCAGGCCTGTCAGCAGGGCAATGACGTGGTACAGTTCAGTATTTGAACGACCACTCCAGCTCCCTGTGAAGCCCCCGTGGGAGCAGGCGAAGAGTGGGTGTGGTGTAGAAGCTGCTGCCCAGGGAAGGCCTGGTGACGCTTCCAACCCAGGGAGAGTCTGTCCAAAGGACTGACCCAAAGGGAACCGGTCAGGGGAGGAAATGGACAGAAGTCAATGAGCGATTGAACGTGTGGGGGAGAGGAAAGGAAGACATCTGGGTTAATTGCTCCACGTGAGATGCTAGGAAAACAGTGATGTCTTTAAGAACAGAGAAGCCTCCGAAAGGACCGAGAACTTGCCCTCCGAGCGGTGGTCAGGGACACAAAAATGGGGCTGTAGTGTGCACGGTCCTCAGAGTCTTAGAGGAGGGTGGACATTTGGGCCTAACAGAATCCAGCCTGGAAGTGACCTCTGGAGGGTGAGCATATAACAAAGAGGGTGGCATTTCTCTGGGATCTGTGGATGTCTGCGGCTGATCTAGAACAGTAGTGACCAGGGCTGTCAGCAGGACAGTCCGAGCCTGCGGGGGTGCCAGTCCCAGACCCACCCCCTTTGGGGCTTCTGTCTCAGCCCCTGGGGCTGTTCTTCCCAAGGCATAATAAGCTCCCTCCCCCACTTCAGGGAATCAGATGGGCCATCTCTGCCCCCCACCCCCCATGGAGGGGGAAAGAACAAAGGAACATTCTCTACACGCTGCGATGAGCTACACAGACCTCAGCCGTCCAGAGCAAGCGCCTTTCAATTCAAGTTAAAAGCTCTCAGCCTTAACATTTAAGATCCTTCTAATTGGACTGAATTTTGCTTCCTGAATAAGAACTAGATTCCCTTGAGCTCTTCCCTCCTCGTTTCAGTCTTTGAAGTTACACAGACATTGGAAAATGTCAGAACACCATTTTTAGAGTTTTTCGTTCCCCATCCTGACTTAAGTTTAAGATGCCTAAACCGGTTAAGATCAACCTTTTCAAGATGGTGCCCCTCTGGGCTCCAATGTGAGTGTGTGTGTGGCGTCCTTGAACTTCTCGCAGGAGTCGGAGGGTTGGAAAGGGCATCGGAGACGGAAGTGGATTTCCAGGTTCACTTCTGTCACTCACGACCCTCACTTCCTGTGCCGTGCGGGGTGTATGATTTTCTGATGAACACCCTGTTGTGTCCCAAATGACCATCATGGTTGTCCCGGCTGTTTCCAGGTGGTCTCTGGCGGCCGAGGGGAGAGACAATGCTTTCTTTGTTTCTGCCATTTCACCGTCCCTTCCCTGCCGTGTGGCCAGGGGCTGGTGACATGCAGATGCTGTCTGGGCTGGTGGAAGGTCTCTTCTTGACATTCTCTGGTTGTCACGTCCTCCACAGAGAGACAGGGCACTTCTGTTGGAGTGACACCTAAGTCATTTTTCTCTCACTTGCGACAGGACAGCTACCTCTCCAGAGGGCGTGACACACCTTTTCGGCAGTTGGGGTGTCCGACTCAGGATGTGAACGCAGTCCCCACGTTGTGTCTAGATGCTACAGCCGAGTCTCTACATACACAGCTTCCCACCCGCTCTCTTTAATTCTTGCCACTGAAATCTCACAATTTTTTTTTTTTTTTTTTTTTTTTTACAGGGACATAGAGTCAGAGAGAGGGATAGACAGGGACAGACAGACAGGAACGGAGAGAGATGAGAAGCATCAATCATCAGTTTTTCGCTGCAAGACCTTAGTTGTTCATTGATTGCTTTCTCATATGTGCCCTGACCGCGGGCCTTCAGCAGACCGAGTAACCCCTTGCTCGAGTCAGCGACCTTGGGTCCAAGCTGGTGAGCTTTTGCTCAAACCAGATGAGCCCGCACTCAAGCTGGTGACCTCGGGGTCTCGAACCTGGGCCCTCCACATCCCAGTCTGACGCTCTATCCTCTGTGCCACCGCCTGGTCAGGCTGAAATCTCACAATTCTTGCGAGGGAATCCAGTTGACCCGCCCGTTGGATTCTCCGCGTTCCCGATTTTGCTGATTCTGTGTCTGTGGTATTGCCCAGCCTGTCCATCTGCTCCCCCCACCCCCCATGTTTTGTAACCTGTAGTTAGAGCTCCAGCCTGGAGAGAATTCAGGGTCTGGTTGTTTGGCAGGGTTCCATCATGGGTGGGGCTGGACCCTATCCCTGCATCACGTGGTCGGGAGCTCTGTGACCTCGGCTTGTCCCGTTTTCTGCGATGTTGGATTAGAGTACGGACTTCACCTGTCCCTCGGAGGGCAGTTGTCATGACAATGGCAATGGTAGATTAAAGCCTCTGTTCCACTGACCAGCAGCGGTTGGTCAACAGAAGGATGACAGCAGTAATTTCCTCAGAGGCCCACGGCCAGAAAGGAGGCAGACGCGAGCCACACGTGCTCGGGCATGTCTGCGGAAAGGAGAGAGAGGACACAGTTCGAAACATGCTGTGAAGCAGCCACTTCTCTCCTCTCGGTGTGCTGGTGGGGTTCTCTGCAGCATGGAGTGGGGTTGACCTAAGTGGAGAACAAGGGTTTCTTTCTTTCTTTCTTTTTTATGATTTTCTTATTAAAAACATGTGGGCAGATAGAAGATGATATAAGACCAACCCCCACAGCAGAAGATTTATTTTGGGAGATGATTTATTTACATGGAGAGTATTCTTCCCAACGCTTCTAGGGTCAACTCTTCAGTCTTGATTGGCCTAGATTTTGTTGGTCAGTTTCTTGTTTTTCTTTGAGAATCCGACAGGCCCCAAACCACTTGACAAATGCAATGCCACAGGGGTTCCCTGGAGGCGGGCAGGGGATGCGGATGTGCTGTTTATGTGCAGTTATCACAAAGTAAAGCACTATTGATATTTCCAGTAAAGTCCTGAAGGTATTGTCCTTTCTGTATTCATTAATTGATTTACTTCAAATGTATATAGAATACCTCTCACAGCTTACACAAACTAATCTTTTGTATTTTACTCTTTTTTTTAGAGCACCAGTTAGAGTCCAAATTGATAGAAATTATAAAAATGACCATTTGAGGAAGTATGATGTATGCCTGTGATCGCTTTACTTTTTTTCCCCCCTCCTTTTTAAGAGCAAAGATTTAGTGACGTGTAGGGGAGAAGTACTGGATCAAGAGGGAAACATGATACCTCTGGTATTCGTAAGCTTTGTGACTTCAGACAAAATAATTAACCTCTCTGGTCTTGACTTCTCTCATCTGTGATCTGAAGACAATAATGACTTCTCAGCGTGGGGGACGGATTGGGTGGTTGTTCAGGGGCACATTTCCCCTCTAAGATCCATGACCTCAGCAATCTCCTGAATTAGCACATGTGCTTACTTCACCCAGCGGAATTCTTGACGTGATCGCTGCTGGGAGAAACTGTACTTATGACACCATGAGGAATTTTGGCGAGCTTCTTGTATTTAAGCGTCGAGACCGATTAAACAATTCCTATGAGAGGCCGGGTCTCATATTTAGTGGCATGGTCGTGACCCAGGAAAACCGCTGTGAGTTACTCTTTCCATGGGGCACTGGGCTCTGTTTCCTGGAGACCTAAGGATTCCAGGGCGCATGTCTGTGCCCAGATCAAGTCATTCGGTTGGGAGATTTAAACACGTGGTAGGACATAGCCGGGGGAGATGTGTGGTCAGGGCATGCTCATGGTCAGTGCAATGATGGAAGCATGACACACTCATGCTGTGGGAGGGACACGTGGCAGGAAGGGCCCAAAGCAGGAAGAGGTCCGTTGGCCTGAGGTGTCGATGGCACTCCCTAGAGGTTGGAGACCCTTCAGGATGCACTGATCTATGATCCAAGCCTGAATCTCCTTGGAGGCTTTGAAAAACAATTTAAAAACAATTATGGTGACAGAAGAAAGACACTTGAGGTGTCTCCAGTATGCCAGGGAGGTTCTGTTCCTTCAACAGGTGACGGGTAATGCGAGTGTTCATGTCAGGGTTCACGTCGTGTTCTTGTATAAGTTCACTGCAGGCCACGAAATGATAAGACCATTTTTGGATGGCAGAGCTAACACGTTTGGTCCTTGAAGAGCAATTATACTGTTCCTTTCAAACACGGCTGTTTTCTTCTTCCCTCTGAGCTGCTCAGGTAGAAATCCTGACTGATGTGCAGAGGACGCTGCCTTCAGGATGAGTTTAAGGAAAAGGATCACCTTTTCTTGCCAAAGACAAGAATGGGCAAAATATTTTTGATGAATTCACATCTTTTTATTTTTTTTCTATGATCATTGTCATGGGAGTCCTATCAGTGGAAATAGCAAAAGCAAATACAAATAGTGTGTGAAGAGTGAAGTTTCTCAGGAGGTATTTGTAATTAAATTTCTATATTGACATGGACATCTATAGACATACTTACATATACTATTATATAATATGTAACTGCATAAATATTGGTTGTTATAATGTATTACGTAGTATGTAACATTGTATAAATATTGGTTGTTATAATGTATTACGTAATATGTAACACTATAAATACTGGTCCTTAATAGAACATAATGGTTTTGTTGCCTGACCTTTGGTGGTGCAGTGGATAAAGCGTCGACCTGGAAATGCTGAGGTCACCGGTTCGAAACCCTGGACTTGCCTGGTCAAGGCACATATGGGAGTTGATGCTTCCAGCTCCTCCCCCCTGCCTCTCTCTCCTCTCTCTCTCTCTCTCTCTCTCTCTCTGTCTCTCTCTCTCTCCTCTCTAAAATGAATAAATAAAATAAAAATTACAAAAAAGAAAAAAGGAAAAAAACCAGTTTACAAAAAAAAAAAATGGTTTTGTTAAGTCAGACCAGTAACCAATGTGCTATGTTTAGAATTCAGGCTACACTTCCAGCGAGTTCTCAAAAAATTCTACAGTGGTAGCAAAGTTGACTTTTATGCCCTGAAAATAATCTTTTGATTTTAATTTAGACAAAAAAATTAGGGCTCCTTAGAAAGTAAGAGTTGAATATCAAATAGTTCCAACATTTATATATTGAGTAGTAAATATTCTCAACTTTTATTTATGGAGAATAGGACTTCTAATCTGAGTGTGTTTGGCCATTTTTGTTTTTCACGTTTTGGTCCTAACGTACTTGATACTCTCCACATCACAGATTCCATTCGTTTATTCATTCATTCAACAAACTGTGCTTTAGACATTGTGGGGATGGGCAGGGATCAGGTACACAACTGAATAACACAGGGTGCCTGTTCTTTGCACTGTTTAAATCTACCTCCATCTTCTAGAACAGTAACAGATAAGGCTTGTGCGAATTGACTTATTAAAAATACTCGCTATGGGGTATTGATACATTAAGATTCCTAGTTAATGTAATGGGAAATACAGATAAATAACATATTGTTCTCTCTTGTTCTGCTTTTGCCCTTCTTCTCCAAAGAAATGAATATTTTTTGCCTTTCTCTAAGTATAATCATAATTGCTTTAAATTACTGATATGTGTGTGCATGTGTGTGTATGCATGTGTGTGTGAGTGTGTATACATGTGTGTGTGTACACCTGCATAAATGTATAATTACAAATAAATTACATACTACAAGATTACATATTTCCTGGTGCCAGCCACATACAGATGGTCTATTGTTGTCACGGTCCCTTTGGATGGCATAATAGAGACAAATGTCGTTACAATGACATTGCTGTAGCAAGCCGGGACTGTCATAAGACTGACGGTCTCTGGTTTTGAGTGACAGCACTTCTCCCAGGTTCCGAGGCCATCATCACCCACCCTCCGTCAGCTTTCCCTGTTGCCTCCCTCACGGCCTGACAGGTTATTTGAGTGATTAACTGGCCTTCGGGAAAGGGTAGAATTGTACTCTTCTCTACATGCTCACAATAAGGAATCCGCTGGCCTTTAAAGATTTTTTTTCTTTTTTGCTTCCAATTTTTTCTTCCACTGTCTTCCCCAGTAGTCCAATTTTCCTAAATGAGATCCAGATGAAAACAGCCCATTAGTTCCCCCAATCTGCCGTCTTCAGATGAAGTTCTTGGTTCCCATATAGAATTTTTAAGTGTTTGGGGCTGTCCCAACCGCTCTCCCTTTGGACACGGCTGTAAACACCAACCATTTTTGATTTATGAGAACCACAGGCGGGGAACAGAGATAGACTTTTCAAATGCAAATTTGCATCCAGGTGTGCCTGTGAGCAGAGATAATTCAGAGGACACCTTGGGGCGCCCAAGCCCATCCTCTGTCCTGTTTCCTGAGGACAAATACCAGTGCTGTTGTAGGCGGTGGGACCCAGGTGTCATCTGGTCCCCTGGTATGATGACAGCTGAC